>NC_139016.1:15154782-15594782 GCF_964374135.1 Grampus griseus | reverse complement strand
ACTGGATTCCTGGATAACCAGACTCTGGTTGAAGAAAATCCTGCCGATCTTTGGCCGCTTCTTTTAACAACAACTTAAAAACCGGTGTTTAGGGGCACTTCATAATCAAATAGTCAGGGGCGCTGTGAAGGACATCTACCCTCCAGGAAGGTCCTGGGGATGGTCATTGATAAATGATTCAAATCAGGGACCACTTTCAAAAAGCCAAATCAAGATGTACATTTTATTCAAAGTGTTATTAAAAAATAACTCACACAAAAGGAACGGTGGTCTACATTGGTAAGTATTTCAGAAAGGGAAATGCAACCTACAGAAAGGCATCACCCCGTAGCAGTCAGAATTGGCAAGATCAAAATGTCTACAGGCAATACATGCAGGAGAGGGCTTGGAGAAATGAGAATCCGTTTAAGACATTCGCAGGGCTGCACATTGGAAACGGGCATTATGGATAGCAGTATAGAGTTTTCCTAAACAAGTACTACAAGAATTACCATATGGTCATCCAATGGCCTCCTAGACAGACATAAATAGAGTACCATCATTGCAAATTACACCAGCAACCCTATGCGCCATGCAGACCAATGTGTGATAACCCAGATATGGAACCGACAGACGGCCCATCAACAATTGATTGACAAATAAAATGTGGTACATATATACAGTAGAGTATTACACAGACATAAAAATATACAAGGTGAAATATCCACTACAGCAACATGGAAGGACCTGGATTTGATACCACTCTGGATAGTAAGTTAGACAGAGAAAGATACATATCCTGGGATTTCTCTTATGGGTGGGATTTAAAACTTGATGTAAATAAACTATACTTTACAACACAGAAACCGAGTCACATACGTAGACGCAAAAGGATGGGTACCAAAGGGTGAAGTTTGGGGGGAGGCATAAACAAGGAGGTTGGGATTAACATATGCACACAAATATACATATAAAAGAGAACACCAGCCAGGACTTAAGACTCACTCAGTCAAATGTTCCCAACACTATGGAAGAAGCTATACGGAGAGAGAATTGAAAATAGTATATATATATATATATATATATATATATATATATATATATATATATATATATATATATATATACACATACAGATATATAGATATACATGTATAACGGATTTAAGGGCTTGTACAGCCAAAGAAACAGCAGTGTAAATCAAGCATGTTCCAGTATAAAATAAAAATTCAATTCAAATTAAAGGAATACTTCCTGTATTCTGTAAGGCCTCGGTGACCAGGACAGGGGTCACAGCCCTGGAGCCGCAGTAGGCTTGGATCCAAAAGCTGTAGTGTGGTGGGACTGAGGGAGCTGCAGCGGATTTGCCAGCAGAGGGATCCAGCTTGCACCTGTAGTGCCTCATCCACTATGAACGGCAAGATCAGCTCAACATCCAGGAGTGCTTTCCTATAGCTAGCTAAGCCTAGTGCACTCAAAGAATGATGGAACTTGTGGCTGGTAGGGTGCTGTGAAAACACCCGGCATCCAGGTCTCTTGGTGCTGGGGTTCCCACGTCCAGCTTCCTTCATCATGGTCACCCCAATTACCGACGGCAAAACTCTCAGCTCGGCAATATTGCTGGGAATGGGATCTGTCTAGTAATTGGAGGGTAAAAGGGAAGAAGTAATGGTACACCATGCCTTGTTTACATGTTGTGGCACTTCCCACTGTAATTTATATTCTGGGACAAGATTTCCCCAAACAACTGGAAACCCTGATAACCGGACTCTGCTTGGAAAAAATCCGGCCAATCTGTGGCTGCTTTTTGTAAAAACAACTTAAAAACCAGGTCTTAGGGGAACTTCAAAATCAAAAACTGAACCGCGCTGTAAAGAACGCCTACGCTTCAGTTATATCCTGTGGAAGGTCACTGAAAAATGATTCAAATCAAGGCTCTCTGTCAACAAGCCAATTTCAACAGGTACATTTTATTCCCAGTGTTTTTAAAAAGTAACTCACTCACCAGGAAAAGTGATCTACATCACTAACTACTTAAGAAAGGTAAATGCAACCTGTAGCAAGGTATCACCTCACAAGAGTCAGAATGCCTGTGGTCAAAATGTCTACAGGAAATATACATGGGAGAGGGCTTGGAGAAATGAGAATCCCACTAAGCCGTTCATAGGACTGCATAATGGAAACTGGCATTATGGGAAAATGTATGCAGGTTCCCTAAGTGAATACACCAAGAACTACCCTATGGAAACCCAAAGGCCCTCTGGGACAGATAAAAATAGAACACCATGCTTGCAAATCACCCCTGCAACCCTAAGTTGCTTGCAGACCTATTTATGATAAACAAGATATGGCAGCCAGCATACGGTCAATCAACAGATGATTGAAAAAAATTATTGTACATATATACATTGCACTATTATACAGCCATGTAAAAGGATGAAAAAATGCAAATATAAAAACGTGGAAGGACCTGGATGGATCACATTCAAGATCCTAAATTAGACAGAGAAATACATTTCATAGGACATATCATCATTCGGTTAAAACTTGAAACAAGTAAACTATACATTAAAAACACAGACCGAGTCACTGACGTAGAAACAAATTTGTACCACATGGAGAAGGTTGGCAGAGGTATAAACTAGGAGGCTGGGTTTAACACATGCACACTAATATATATCACACTGATACAAGCCAGGACCTACATTGAACTCAAACAAGTGTTCCCAACACTGTGGAATAAACTACATGGGAACACATTCCAAAAGAGAATAGATATATGTACATATAGAATGGAGTCAAGCGTCTGGAGCACTACAAAATAACAACACAGTAATTAATTATGTTGCACTATAAAATAAAAATTCAATTAGTAATAAAATAAAATAATGCACCCATATTCCCCTCAGGCCTCGTTGACGTTGCCTGGAGTCACAGCCTTGGAGGGTGAGCAGGCTTGGGTTCCAACGCTGGACTGCGGTGGGACCGAGGCACCTGGGGAGGATTTACCAGCAAAGCGGTCCCACGTGAAACTGTAATGCCTCGTCCACCATGGACGGCACCACTATCTCCATATGTAGGAGTGCCTTCCTACGGCTAGCCAAGCACAATGAACTCAAAGAATGACGGATCCTGTGGCTGAAAGACCGCTCTGAAAACACCCGGTATCCAGATGTTTTGGGGCTGGGGTTCTCACCTCTAGCCTTCTTCCTCAGAATCGTCCCAGTTACCTGCTTCAACACTCTCGTCTCGGGGAAGTTGCCGGGATGCGGATCTGTCAAATATTGTAGTGTCAGGGGGAGCAAGTAATGAGACACACTCATTTGGGTGTTTGTGATGGCACATTACGCTCTAATTTCCATTCGGGGACACGAGTTTTCCGAAGGTCAGGATTCCCGAATAACGGACAGTGCTAAAAAAAAATTCTGCCCCCCTGTGGCCTCTTCTTGTAACAGCAATTTCAGAACCGGTGGTGAGTGGAACTTCATAATAAAAAATCCTGAGGCGCTAGAAAGTACAACTACCCTCAAGAAATGTCCTGGGAAAGGTCATTAAAAAAGGATTCAATTCAGTGCCCTTGTTCATCACACCAATTTGAAGAGGTACGTTTTATTCCCAGTGTTCTTAAAAAAAAACTCACAAGGAATAGAGATGTACATCACTATGTATTTCAGAAAGGGAAATCCATCTTACAGCAAGGTATCACTCCGCAGCAGTCAGAATGGGCAAGGTCAAATGTCTTCAGGCAATCCATACGAGAGAGGGCTTGGAGAATTGAGAGTTACCCCAAAGGCATTTGTAGCAGTGCACATTAGAATCTGGCCTTATGTAAAACAGAATGCAGTTTCTCGCATATATACACCGAGTACAAAACTATGATCAGATATGGCTTTCATGGAATTATATGTGCAGGACACCTTCCTTGAAAATCACAAAGGCACCCGTTCGCTCCTTGCGGAGCCATGTATGACAGCCCTGATACACAGAAACCATGAAGCCCACACACAGAGGATGAAAATAGACAGTGGGGTACATATATACAATGGAGAATTACACAACCATAAAAATGTATGAAAAAATGCCCACTGAAGCAACATGGAAGGACCTGGATTTGGTCACATTCAGGATACTAAGTTAGACACAGAAAGACACATATCCTGGGATATCTCTTATGAGTTGTGTTTAACAGTTGCCACAAATAAACTATACTTTACAACAAAGAAACCGAGTCACAGACATAGACACCAAAGTTTGCATACCAAAGTGAGAAGTTTCGGTGGAGGCATAGACTAGTAGATTGGGATTCACATATGCACACTAATATATGTAAAACAGAATAGCAGTCAGGAGTAAAGTTGAACTAAGTGAACTGTTCCCAACACTCTGGAATAACCTAAATGGGAAGAGCATAGAAAAGAGCATAGATACATATACATGTATAACAGAGTCAAGTGGTTGTACAGCCAATGAAACACAACAGTGTAAATTAAGTGTGTTCCCGTATAAGATAAAACTTCAGTTTAAATTAAAGAAATACCACCTGTATTACCTAAGTCTTCGGTGAGCCGGCCGGTGTCACACCCCTAGAGTCTCGGATAGCTTGGTTCACAAAGCTGTACTGTGGTGGGACTGAGGCAGCTCCGGAGGATATTCCAGCAAAGGGTTCATCTGTAGTGCCTAAACCACTCTGAACGGCACCACTATCTCCATATCCAGGAGTGCTTTGCTATACCTACAAAAGGTCAATGCACCGAAAGAATGTTGGACCATGAAGCTGCAAGTGTGCTGTGAAAACTCGAATTGTCCAGGTACGTTGGTGCTGGGGTTCTCACGTGCAGCCTCCTACCTTAGAGTTGCCCCACTTGCTGATGGAAATACTCTCATCTAGGAGATTCTGCCGGGTTGGTGATCTGTCAAGTGGCTGGAGGGTAAGGAGGAAGATGTAATGGGACTCAATCCCTTGGGTATTTGTTTTGGTACCTACCACTCTACTTTGAATTCTGGGACACGATTTTCCCAAACGACTGGATTCCCGGATAAACAGACTATTGTTGAAAATAATCCTGTTGATATTTGGCCGCTTCTTTTTAACAAAAACTTAAAAACCGGTGCCTACCATAACTTCATAATTAAAATGTCAGTGGCACTGTGAAGGACATCTACCCTCCAGGAAGATCTTGAAGCTGGTCATTGAAAAAGGATTCAAATCAAGGCCCACTTTCAACAAGCCAATTTCAACAGGTACATTTTATTCAAAGTGTTCTTAAAAAATAACTCACACACAAGGAAAGGTGATCTACATATATAAGTATTATCGAAAGGGAAATGAAACCTACAGAAAGGTATCAGCCTGCAGCTGTCAGAATGGGCAAAGTCAAAATGTCAACAGGAAATACATGCTGGAGATGGCTTGGAGAAGTGAGAATCCCGCTAAGCCGTTCGTAGGACTCCACATTGGAAACGTTCATTATGGAAAGCAGTATGGAGGTTCCCTAAATAAGTACACCAAGAACTATTGTATGGTCACCAATGGGCTCCTAGACAGACATACTGAGACCAGCATCGTTGCAAATTATACCGGCACCCGTATGCACCATGCAGACCTATGTGTGATAACACAGATATGGAACCAACTGACAGCCCATCAACAGTTGATTGAAAAACTAAATGTGGTACATATATACAGTGCAGTATTACACAGACATAAAAATATATGAAAAAAATACCCACTACAGCAAAATTGAAGGCCCTGGATTTGATCACATTCAGGATAGTAAGTTAGACAGAGAAAGACTCATATCCTGGGATATCTTTTATGGGTGGATTTTAAAACTTGATGCAAATAAACTATACTTCACAACACAGAAACAGAATCACAGACATAGAGTCAAAGTATGGGTACCAAAAGGAGAAGTTTGGGGGAGGCATAAACAAGGAGGTTGGGATTAACATATGCATACTAATATACATATAAAAGAGGACACCAGCCAGGACTTCAGTTTTACTCAATCAAATGTTCCAAACACTCTGGAATATGCTTTACATAGAGAGAATTGAAAAGAGCATATATAGATATAGATAGTGATATATAGATAGAGATATATAGATATATACGTATAACGGATTCAGGTGGCTGTGCAGCCAAAGAACCACAGCAGTGTAAATTAAGGATATTCCAGTATAATATAAAAATTCAGTGTAAATTAAAGGATTTTTTCTGTATTCCATAAGGCCTTGGTGCCCAGACCAGGAGTCACATCCCTAGAGCCACAGTAGGCTTGGGTCCCAAAGCTGTACTGTGCTGTGACAGAGGCAGCTGGGGTGAATTGCCGGCAGAGTGTTCCAGCTTGCACCTGTAGTGCCTAGTCCACTATGAATGGCAAGATCATCTCCACATCCAGGAGTGCTTTCCTATAGCTAGCTAAGCCCAGTGCACCCAAAGAATGATGGAACCTGTGGCTGGAAAAGTGCTGTGAAAATACCCAGCGTGCATGTCGCTTGTTGCTGGGTTTCCCACGTGCAGGTTCCTTCCTCAGAGTTGCCCCAATTTCTGTTGGCAAAACTCTCATCTAAGCGATTTTCCCGGGATGGGCATCTGTCGAGTATTTGGAGGGTAAAAGGGAAGAAATAATGGGACACAATTCCTTGGGTACATGTTGTGGCACTTCCCGCTGTATTCGGAATCCTGGGACACGATTTTCCCGAACCACTGGAAACCCCGATAACTGGACTCTGCTTGGAAAATATCCAGCCGATCTGTGGCCGCTTTTTGTAACAACAACTTAAAAACCAGTTCTTAGGGGAACTTCATAATCAAAACGTCATAGGAACTGTAAAGGACACCTCGATTCCAGTAATGTCCTGTGGAAGTTCACTGGAAATGGATTCAAATCAAGGCTCTCTGTCAACAAGCCAATTTCAACAGGTATATTTTATTCCAAGTGTTCTTGAAAAATAACTAACTCACAAAGAAAAGTGATCTACATCACTAAGTATTTAAGAAACGGAAATGCAACGTGCAGCAAGGTATTACCTCACAAGAGTCAGAATGCCTATGGTCAAAATGTTTACAGGCAATATATGTGGGAGAGGGCTTGGAGAAATGAGAATCCCACTAAGCCATTCATAGGACTGCATAATGGAAACTGGCATTATTGTAAACTCAATGCAGTTTCCCTAAATTCCCAAGAATTACCCTATGGAAACCCTATGGCCCTCTGGGACAGAAACAAATAGAACACCATCTTTGCAAATCACAACAGCACCCCTACGTTGCTTGCAGACCTATTTATGATAACCAAGATATGGTACCCACCAGACGGCCCATCAACGGATGATTGAAAAACGATGTGGTACATATATATAATGGACTATTATACAGAAGTAAAAAAGGATGAAAAAATGCATATATAAAAACTTGGAAGACCTGGACGGATCACATTCAGGATACTAAGTTAGAAAGAAAAAGAAATATCATAGAATATCTCTTATTGTTGGGTGTAAAACTTGATACAAATAACTATACTTTACAAACACAGACCAAATCACAGACGTTGAAACAAATTTGTACCACATGGAGAAGGTTGGGAGAGCTATAAACTAGGAGGCTGGGCTTAACACATGCACACTAATGTATATTATACCGATACCACCCATGAACTACGCTGAACTCAAACAACTCTTCCCAACACTGTGAAATAACCTTCATGGGAACACAATCCAAAAGACAATAGATATATGTACATATAGAACGGAATCAAGCTACTGGAGTGCTACAAAAAACACAACACAGTAATTAATTATGTGGCACTATAAAATAAAAATTCAATTAGTAATAAAATGAAAGAATGCACCCCTATTGCCCTCATGTCTAGTTGACCTTGCCCGGAGTCACATCCTTAGAAGGTGAGCAGGATTGGGTCCCAACACTGGACTGTGGTTGGACCGAGGCAGCTGGGGTGGATTTGCCAGCAAAGCAGTCCGCCGTGCATCTGTAGTGCTTCGTACACCTTGGACGACACCACTATCTCCATATGTAGGAGTGCCTTCCTACACCTAGCCAAGCACAATGAACTCAAAGAATGACGGATCCTGTGGCTTAAAGACTGCTGTGAAAACACCCGGAGTCCAGATGTTTTGGTGCCAGGGTTCTCACCTCTAGCCTTCTTCACAGAATCGTCCCAGTTACCTACCTCAACACTCTCGTCTCGGGGAATTTGCCGGGATCAGGATCTGTCAAATATTGGGGTGTCAGGGGGATCAAGTAATGGGACACACTCCTTTGGGCGTTTCTGATGGCACATTCCGCTCTAATTTCCGTTCAGGGACACGAGTTTTCCGAAGGTCAGGCTTCCCGTATAACCGGACAGTGCTAAAAAATTCTGACCCCTTGTGGCCGCCTCTTGTAACAGCAACTTAAAAACTGGTGGTTAGTGGAACTTCGTAATCAAAAATACTGAGGCGCTGTAAAGTACACCTACCCTGCAGAAATGTCCTGGGGAAGGTCGTTGAAAAAGGATTCAAATCAGGGTCCTTGTTCAACAAGCCATTTTGAAGAGCTACACTTTATTCCCAGTGTTAAAAAAAAACTCACAAGGAATAGTGTTCTATATCACTAAGTATTTGAGAAAGGGAAATCCAACTTACGAAAAGGCATCACACACACTGCATCTGATCAAGGTCAGATGTCTACAGGCAATCCATACGAGAGAGGACTTGGAGAAATGAGAATTCCCCCAAGGCATTCGTAGCAGTGCACATTAGAAACTGGCCTTATGGAAACCAGTATGCAGTTTCTCGCATATATACACCAAGTACTAACCCATGATCAGACAATGGTTTTCCTGGAAGTATATGTGCAGAACACCATCCCTGAAAATCACAAAGGCACCCCTTCCTCCCTTGCTGAGCCATGTATGATAGCCCTGATATGCATAAACCACAATGTCCACCCACAGAGGAATGAAAATAGACAATGGAGTACATATACAAAATGGAGGATTACACAACCATAAAAATGTATGAAAAAATACCCACTAAAGCAACATGGAAGGACCTGGATTTGATCACATTCAGGATAGTAAGTTAGACAGAGAAAGACACATATCCTGAGATATCTCTTATGGGTGGGGTTTAAAACTTGACACAAATAAACTCTACTTTACAACATGGAAACTGAGTCACAGATTAGACACCAAAGTACGCGCACCAGAGTGAGAAGGTTGGGTGGAGTCATTGTCTAGCAGATTAGGATTCACATATGCAAACTAATATATGTAAAACAGAATAGCAGTCAGGAATAACGTTGAACTAAGTAAACTGTTCCCAACACTCTGGAATAACTTAAATGGAAAGAGCATAGAAAAGAGCAAAGATACATATACATGTATAACAGAGTCAAGTGGCTGTACAGCCAATGAAACACAACAGTGTAAATTAACTGTGTTAAATTGATAATTAAAACATCAATTTAAATTAAAGGAATAGGCGCACTTCCTGTGTTTGTGGTTCGCAGCTGCAGGTTCCCGGCTCGTGCCCCGCAGCTCCTGAGCTTTGCGGAAAGAAGAGATTACTCAAAAACAATTCTGAAGTAGAGGACGCAGTTGTAGTGAGCTTTTTGCTAAGCTTTTCAGCCCAGAACGGCTATGGAATTCAGAGCAGTTTCAAGCCCTGTACCTCCGAATTCTCAGGAACAAGAGCTAATACTTGTGAAAGTAGAAGAAAGCTTTTCTTGGGGTCAGAAACTTAAGCAGAATGGGAGTACCCAATCCTGCCAGGAATTGTTTCACCAGCAGTTTTGAAAGTTTTGCTTCCAGGAGACATCTGGGCCCCGGGAGGCTCTGGGCCGACTCCAGGAGATTTGCTCTCAGTGGCTGAGGCCAGAGTTACACATGAAGGAGCAGATCCTGCAGCTGCTGGTGCTGGAGCAGTTCCTGAGCATCCTGCCTGAGGAGCTGCAGATCTGGGTTCAGCAACACAGTCCAAAAAGTGCTGAGGAAGCTGTGACTCTTGGAGGATTTGGAGAGGGAATTTGATGATCCAGGGCAGCATGTCCCAGCTAATCCACAGGGACCAGCAGTGCCATGGATGGATTTGACATGTCTTGGACCATCCCAGGAGTTAACAAACTTTGAACTCCAGCCTTTAAAGACACAGCTGAAACCCTCGGAACCTTGCCTTTCTCACAGAAGCGATTGTGAGAACAATGGATCAGCAACAAAGAAGGACATTTCAGGAGAGAAGTCGCAAAGACTTCCCCAGAAGCCTTCATTTGGAGGAATTAGTGAACATGAAAAAAGCTATTCAGAGTGGCAGCAAGGAAGTGCTACAGGGGAGAAATTAAGAAGATCCCCTTCCCAAGGGGGTAGTTTTAGTCAAGTAATCTTCATACACAAATCTCTAGGAAACAAAGACCATCCTGAGCCCCAGAGAAGCTTGACTCTAAATACAAACTCTATAACATATCAGAAAGTTCCTATAGAAGAGAGACCTTACAGGTGTGATGTATGCGGGCACAGCTTCAAACAGCATTCTGCTCTAACTCAACAACAGAAAATCCATACTGGAGAAAAGCCATACAAATGTAGCCAGTGTGGGAAGGCCTTTAGTTTGAGGTCCTATCTTATCATTCATCAGAGAATTCATAGTGGTGAGAAAGCATATGAATGTAGTGAATGTGGGAAGGCCTTCAACCAGAGCTCAGCCCTCAGTAGACATCGGAAAATCCATACTGGTGTGAAAGCTTGTAAATGTAATGAATGTGGCAAAGCATTCAGTCAAAGTCCATCTCTCATTATCCATCAAAGAATTCGCACTGGTGAGAAACCCTACGAGTGTAATGAGTGTGGGAAAACCTTTAGCCAAAGCTCAAATCTTATTAGACACGAGCGAATTCATACAGGAGAAAGACCTTATGAATGTAATGAGTGTGGAAAAGCTTTCAGGCAGAGTTTAGAGCTGATAACCCATCATAGAATAGTGGAGAGAAACCCTATTAATGTAGTGAGTGTGGAAAAGCCTTCAGTCTGAGCTCAAACCCCATTAGACACCAGAGAATTCACAGTGGAGAGGAACCTTATCAGTGTAATGAATGCAGCAAAACCTTCAAAAGGAGCTCAGCCCTTGTTCAACATCAGAGAATCCACTCTGGGGATGAGGCTTACATATGTAGTGAATGTGGGAAGGCTTTCAGGCACAGATCAGTCCTCATGTGCCATCAGAGAGTCCACACTGCAAAGTGACTTATGAATACAATGAATACTGTAAACACTTCAGTCAGGCTTCTATCTTTGTTAGTTAAAAGGGTTTAATTTACTTTGGAGTAAGACTCCATGGAGGTGGTTGTACAGTACTAGATCTCAAATCAATCTGACTTTATATAGCACTTGCCAGTGCTCATGCACATTGTCCCCTGAAAGTTTTCCTGTGACAAATTAGAAGAGCAGACAGAAGAATCATTGCTTCCACCTTTCTCTTACCAGTAAGAATACTCAGGAACTGTGAAAGATGGGACTATAACATTGAAATATCGTTTCCCATGAGAATGTCACAAAGGGCACAGCAACTCTGTCACTGCATCTAATTGTCAGTGGGCCAGATTTGGAGGATGGTGTGGAGATTATGAGGGATATTTTGTCTCAGGAATGCAAAAATTTTACTGACCAGTTAAGAACAGTGGCAGGGCAGCAAGATATGGGGAAACAGTTTCATCGATAACTTATTGAGCCCACGGCAGACCAGAAGTGAGATAGTGAAAAGGAAATACAAATTAAGTTATGCAACAGTTATTTTTTGAGTGGCTGTTTTGTTCCAGGCACTAGGGATACAGTGGAAAATAAGACCATACCTTCAGTTTCACAGACAACACAAACAGGCAGTGACACTGTGGTACAATCAGTGCTGTGTGATGTTAAGGAGTACCTGGCCCAACCTTGCATCAGGGGAGGCTTCTGAGAAAAATTGTCTGAAGGATGAGTGGCCAGGAATGTAGGCCGGCCAGGAAGACAGTCTGGCACATCTGAGGAAAGGAAAAGGCCATTTTGCCTGGAGTATTCTTTTCGAGTTCCTTTTGAAGTGGATTCCTGTCTGTAGGAAAAGCATGCATGTGGCCAGAATCTCTGTTTACTACAGTGCCTATAGTGAAACATGAGCCAGTGGAGAAATATGTTAATAGACAAAACCTGGAGTCCTTGGAGCATGGGGTGGTGAGGAGCTTTGTCTTGGTTTGTATGACCCCAGGGTAAGGGTTAAAATATAGTTTCCTTGTCCAATCTGGAGGCTAGGGCTTCCATGTGGGTGAGGGCAGGGGGCCAGAAAGAGCCCAGTCTAGAAGTTAAGAGTCTTAGAGTTCCAAATCTCACCCTCACAGACATAAAGACTCCTTTGATTCTTAAGACGTGACCAGCGCTTCTGCCGGCTTCCTCCTAACTCCCCAGGCTCCGGGTCGGAAGCCGCTACGGCTGCCATTTCATTTGTTTCTGGGTCTGTACTCTCACAGTTCCTAGTGTGCACCCCTAGGCTCAGGCACTAAGAACTTCCTCCATTGCTGGGTCTGTTACTCTCCAGGCGCCTCCCATGTGTTCAATTTTGTCATATCAGCAGTATTTCACAGTCTTGTGAATTTTGTTAAAGACCATGCTAAAGGGAAATAACAGTAACAGTCACGATCCATCCAGAGAGACTGCCCTCTTCTGAGGGACCCAGCAGGAAAAGGGTCCCTAGACTGGTGCTTCACAGTGCAATGCAGAAAGGTGTATAGGTTAGTCAGCAACAGAAAGACATGTTATTTAAAATACCTAATAGGACAGAGTTACGACACACCTTACCAAAAATTCAAGCCTTTGGGAATCTCGAGTCCTCTACATAGGAAGAGTTTTAATGAGGATAAATAGAGAAGTAATGTTTCTATTGGGGCATGAGCATGTACTAACCAGTAAGAATGGCAGGAGGACTAGATGTCCATGCTTGGAGACAGAATGTGACAAAAGAAAGGGCTAGGTTAAATAACAAAATAGCATGGTAAAACTATTCAACTCATATTCCTCTTCCATAGAGGAAGATCCAATCAAACTGAAAAGGGCAGAACAAATGTTAAGTAGGAATTGATACAACATATATTACAAAAGGCAAATATTCTTTATATAGAGGGTTCTTACATATATTGGTAAGAAACATAATAGGTACTTGCAAAGGGCTTTGTGTATATGTATTACTTCTCAGCCCATATTTTGCAGATGAAGAAATGAAGGCTTGAGGTCATGGCTTACTCAAGGTCATGTAGCTACAAAGTGGTGAGCTCAGACTTTAGACCCAGGCAGTAGGAATCCAGAACGAGTCTGGGGAGCCACTTCTCTGTACTATCTCCCCATGAAAAAGTCCCAACAGAAAAAAGTAGTACTTAAATAGGCGAATCACAAAAGAATAAATGCCAATGGACAATAAATATTAGCCTTGCTAGAATTAAAAATGTATATTAAAGCAAGAGTTGAGATGGCACTTTTTTTCCCTCATAAAACTAACAAAGATTCAGGGAAATTGGGACTCTATTGCTGCTGGTGAGATGTGAATAGATGCTGTGTGTGGCAATCAATACCAGAAGGCTTAAACATTGCCTTTTGACTTTAAAATTCTACCTGGAAATGTATGCTTCAGAAACCATCATGAATGTATACAAGTCTTAAAAGTTGTTAAAAGTGATGTTGATTAATATTAAATAAGAAAGTGTTCATATCTTAACTAAAAACATAAGATGATATGTACAATATGATTTGTGTAAAAATATATTAATGCATTAAAAATATTGGAAATATATATAAAAAATATAAATTAAAGGAATACCTCCTGTATTCCCTAAGTCTTTGGTGACTGGGCCGGGGTCACATCCCTGGAGTCTCGGAACGCTTGGGTCGCAAAGCTGTACTGTGGTGGGACTGAGGTAGCTGGGGAGAATTTTCCAGGAAAGGGGTCAAGCTTGCATCTGTAGTGCCTCATCCACTCTGAACGGCACCACTATCTCTACATCCAGGAGTGCTTTGCTATAGCTACATAAGGCCAATGCACCCAAAGAATGATGGACCATGAGCCTGCAATGGTGCTGTGAAAACACGCATTGTCTAGGTATCTTGGTGCTGGGTTTCCCACGTCCAGCCTCCTACCTCAGGGTCGCCCCATTTGCCGACAGCAACACTCTCATCTAGGGGATTCTGCCAGGATGGTGACCTGTCAAGTGGTTGGAGGTTAAGGGGGAAGATGTAATGGGACACAATCTCTTGGGAATCTCTTGTTTTGGTACCTACCCCTCTACTTTGAATTCAGGGACACGATTTTCCCGAATGACTGGATTCTCGGATAACCAGACTCTAGTTGAAAATAATCCTGCCGATCTTTGGCCGCTTCTTTTAACAACAATTTAAAAACCGGTGCTTAGGGGAACTTCATAATAAAAAAGTCAGTGGCGCTGCGAAGGACATCTACCCCACAGGAAGGTCCTGGGGATGGTCTTTGAAAAAGGCTGAAAATCAAGGCCCATTTTCAACAAGCCAATTTCAAGACGTACATTTTATTCAAAGTGTTCTTAAAAAGTAACTCACACACAAGGAAAGGTGATCTATATCGGTCAGTATTTCAGAAAGGGAAATGCAACCTACAGAAATGTATCAGCCCGCAGCAGTAAGAATGGGCACGGTCAAAATGTCCATAGGCAATATGTGTGGGAGATGGCTTGGAGAAATGAGAAACCCGCTAAGCCGTTCGTAGGACTTCACGTTGGATACGGGCATTATGGAACGCAGTATGGAGGTTCCCTAAATAAATACACCAAGAACTATCATATGGTGACCGAATGGCCTCGGAGACAGACATACATAGACCACTATCATTGCAAATAACATCGGCACCCCTATGCGCCATGCAGACCTACGGGTGATAACCAAGATATGGAACAGACTGACAGCCCTCAACAGTTGATTGACAAATAAAATGTGGTACATATATAGAGTGGAGTATTACACAGACATAAAAATACATGAACAAAATACCCACTACAGCAACATGGAAGGAATTGCATTTGATCACATTCAGGATAGTAATTTAGACAGAGAAAGAGTCATATTCTGGGATATCGCTTATGGGTGGGGTATAAAACTAGATGCAAATAAACTATACTTTAAAACACAAATACTGAATCACAGACGTAGAGAGCAAATTATGGGTACAAAAAGGAGAATTTTGGAGGGAGGCATAAACAAGGAGGTTGGGATCAACATATGCACACAAATATACATGCAAAAGAGAACACCAGCCAGGACTTAAGTTTTACTCAGTCAAATGTTCCGAACATTCTGGAATAGGCTTTACAAAGAGAGAATTGAAAAGAGCATATATAGATGTAGATAGAGATATACAGATAGAGATATATATAGATATTCACGTATAACGGATTCAAGTGGCTGTACAGCCAAAGAACCACAGCAGTACAAATTAAGGATGTTCCAGTATAAAATAAAAATTCAATTCAAATTAAAGGAATATTTCCTGTATTCCGTAAGGCCTTGGTGACCAAGACAGGGGTCACATCCCTCGACCGCAGGAAGCTTGTTTTCCAAAGCTGCACTGTGGTGGAACTGAGGCAGCTGGGGCGGATTTCCCACCAGAGTGTTCCAGCTTGCACCTATAGTGCCTAGTCCACTATGAATGGCAATATCATCTCGACATCCAGGAGCGCTTTCCTATAGCTAGCTAAGCCCAGTGCACCCAAAGAATGATGGAACCTGTGGCTAGAAAAGCGCTGTGAAAACACCCGGCGTTCAGGTCTCTTGTTGCTGGGTTTCCCACGTCCAGCTTCCTTCCTCAGAGTCGCCCCAATTACCGACTGCAAAATTCTCAACTCAGCGATTTTGCTGTGATGGGGATCTGTCGAGTAGTTGGAGGGTAAAGGGGAAGAAGTAATGGGAAACAATTCCTTGGGTACATGCTGTGGCACATCCTGCTGTAATTTGAATCCTGGGACACGATTTTCCCGAACAACTGGAAACTCTGATAACCGAACTCTGCTTGGAAAAAATCCGGCTGATCTCTGGCCGCTTGATGTAATAACAACTTAAAAACCGGTTCTTAGGAGAACTACATAATCAAAAAGTCAATGGCGCTGTAAAGGACACCTACATTCCAGTTATGTCCTGTGGAAGTTCACTGAAAAAGGATTCAAATGAAGGCTCTCTATCAACAAGCTAATTCCAACAAGTATATTTTATTCCCAGTGTTCTGAAAAAGTAACTCACTCACAAGGAAAAGTGATCTACATCACCAACAATTTAAGAAAGGGAAATGAAACCTGCAGCAAGGTATCACCTCACAAGAGTTAGAATGCCTGTGGTCAAAGTGTCTATAGCCAATACATGTGACAGAGGGCTTGGAGAAATGAGAATCCTGCCAAGACGTTCATAGGACTGCATATTGGAAACTGGCATTGTAGAAAACTGTATGCAGTTCCCTAAATTAATATACCTAAAATTGTCCTATGGAAACCCAATTGCCCTCTGGACCGATACAAATAGAACAGCATCCTTGCCATTCAAACCTGTTCCCCTACATTGTTGCAGACCTATTTATGATAACCAAGATATGGCACCAACCAAACGGTCCATCAACTAATGACTGAAAAAAGATGTGGTACACATATACAGTGGACTAGTATACAGCCATAAAAAAGATGAAAACTGCAAACATGAAAACGGTGAAGGACCTGGATGTGTCACATTCAGGATACTAAGTTAGACAGAAGAAGACATTTCATAGGATATCTCTTATCGTTGGCTTTTAAACTTGATACAAGTAAATTATACTTCAGAAACACAGAACAAGTCACAGACATAGAAAGTAATTTGTATCACATGGAGAAGGTTGGCAGAGATATAAGCTAGGAGGCTGGGTTTAACACATGCACACTAATGTATATCAAACTGATACCAGCCAGTACCAACGTTGAACTCAAACAACTGTTCCCAACACTGTGGAATAACCTTCATGGGAACACAATCCAAAAGAGAATAGATATATGTACATATAGAACGGAGTCAAGTGTCTGGAGCTCTACAAAACACAACACAGTAATTAATTATGATGCGCTATAAAATAAAAATTCAATTAATAATAAAAAACACATTATGCCCCTATTCCCCTCAGGCCTCGTTGACCTTGCCTGGAGTCACATCATTGGAGGGTGAGCAGGCTTGGGTCCCAACGCTGGACTGTGGTGGGACCGAGGCACCTGGGGAGGATTTGCCAGCAAAGCGGGTCCCACGTGAAGCTGTAATGCCTCTTCCACCATGGACGGCACCGCTATCTCCATATGTAGGAGTGCCTTCCTACAGCTAGCCAAGCACAATGAACTCAAAGAACGACGGATCCTGTGGTTGAAAGACCAATCTGAAAACACCCGGTGTCCAGATGTTTTGGGGCTGGGGTTCTCACCTCTAGCCTTCTTCCTCAGAATCGTCCCAGTTACCTACCTCAACACTCTCGTCTCGGGGAAGTTGCCGGGATGCGGATCTGTCAAATATTGAAGTGTCAGGGAGAGCAAGTAATGAGACACACTCCTTTGGGTGTTTGTGAGGGCACATTACGCTCTAATTTCCATTCCGGGACACGAGTATTCCGAAGGTCAGGATTCCCGGACAAGTGGACAGTGCTAAAAAAAAATTCTGCCCCCTTATGGCCGCTTTTTGTAAGAGCAACTGAAAAACTGGTGCTTAGTGGAACTTCATAATCAAAAATCCTGAAGCGCTATAAAGTACACCTACCCTCCAGAAATGTCCTGGGGAAGGTCCTTGAAAAACGATTCAAATCAGGATCCTTGTTCAACAGCCAATTTCAAGAGGTACATTTTATTCCCAGTGTTCTTAAAGAAACTTACAAGGAATAATGGTCTACATCACTAAGTATTTGAGAAAGAGAAATCCAACTTACAAAAGGTATCACCTTGCAGCAGTCAGAATGGGCAAGGTCAAATGTCTACAGGCAATCCATGCTAGAGAGGGCTAGGAGAAATGAGAATTCTCCAAAGGCATTCGTAGCAGTGCACGTGAGAAACTGGCCTTATGTAAAACAGTATGCAGTTTCTCGCATATATACACCGAGTACTAACCTATGATCAGACAGTGGCTTTCATTGATGTATATGTGCAGAACCATCCCTGAAAATCAGAAAGGCAACCTTTCGTTCCTTGCAGAGCCACGTATGATAGCCCTGATATGCAGAAACCACAATGCCCACCCACAAAGGAAGGACGATAGAAAATGGGGTACATACATACAATGGACGATTACACAGCCATAGAAAAGTATGAGAAAATGCCCACTAAAGCAACATGTAAGGATGTAGATTTGATCACATTCAGGACAGTAAGTTACACAGATAAAGACACATATCCCGGCATATCTCCTATAGTGGGGTTTAAAAATTGACGCAAAGAAACTATACTTTACAACACTGAAACCGAGTCACAGACGTAGACACCAAAGTATGCATACAAAGGGGAGAAGGTTGGCTGGAGGCATAGACTAGCAGATTGGGAATCACATATGCACACTAATATATGTAAAAGAGAAAACCAGTCAGAAATAACGTTGAACTAAGTCAACTGTTCCCAACAATCTGGAATAACCTAACTGGAAAGAGAATAGGAAAAAGCATAGATACATATACATGTATACATGTATATGTACATGTACATATACATGTATAACGTTATACATATACATGTATAACGGATTCAATTGGCTGTACAGCCAATGAAACACAGCAGTGTAAATTAATTGTGTTCCCATATAAGATAAAATTTCTATTTAAATTAAAAGATTTAATTTAATTTAATTAAAATCCTGTATTCCATAAGTCTTCTGTGACCCTGCCGGGGTCTATTCCCTGGAGTCTCGGATGGCTTGTGTTGCAAAGTTCTACTGTGGTGGGACTGACGCAGTCGGGAAGGATTTTCCAGCAAAGGAGTCAAGCTTGCATCTGTAGTGCCTCACCCACTTTGAACAGCACCACTATCTCCACATCTAGGAGTGCTTTGCTATAACTACCTAAGAGCAATGCACCCAAAGAATGATGGACCATGAGGCTGCCAGAGCGATGTGAAAACAGCATTGTTCATGTATCTTGGTGCTGGGGTTCCCACGTCCATCCAGCTACCTCAGAATCACCCCATTTGTTGACAGCAACACCCTCATCTAGGGGATTCTGTGGGTTGGTGATCTGTCAAGTGTTTGGAGGGTAAGGAGGAAGATGTAATGGGACAGAATCCCTTGGGTATTTGTTTTCTTACCTACTGCACTGCTCTGAATTCTGGAACATGATTTTCCCGAATGACTGGATTCCCGGTTAACCAGACTCTGGTTGAGCAAAATCCTGCCTATCGTTGGAGGCTTCTTTTAACAACTCATAAACCAGTGCTTAGGGGAACTTCATAATCAAAAGGTCAATGTTGCTGTGAAGGACAGCTACACTCAAGAAAGGTCCTTGGAATGGTCATTGAAAAAGGATTCAAATCAGGGACCACTTTCAACAAGCTAATTTCAAGAGGTACAATACATTCAAACTGTTCTTAAAAATAACTCACACACAAGGAAAGGTGATCTACATCGATAAGTATTTCAGAAAGGAAAATGCAACCTACAGAAAGGTATCACCCTAGAGCCATCAGAAAGGGCAAGGTCAAAATGTCTACAGGTACTATATGTGGGAGAGAGCTTGGAGAAATGAGAATCCCGCTAAGCCTTTCGTAGTACTGCACATTGGAAACAGGCATTATAGAAAGCAGTATGGAGATTGCCTAAATAAATACACCAAGAACTATCATATGGTCCAACAATGGCCTCCTAGACAGACATACATAGAGCACCATCATTGCAAATCACACCGGCACCCCTATGGGCCATGCAAACCTCTGTGTGATAAACCAGGTATGGAACCAACTGACGGCCCATTAACAGTTGATTGAAAAATTAAATATGGTACATATGTACAGTGGAGTAGTCCAGAGACATAAAAAATATGAACAAAATGCCCACTACAGAAACATGGAAAGACCTGGATTTGATCACATTCAGGATAGTAAGTTATACAGAGAAAGACACATATCCTGGGATACCTCTTATGGGTTGGGTTTAAAACTTGACACAAATAAACTCTACTTTACAACACAGAAACTGAGTCACAGACGTTGAGACCAAAGTATGGGCACCAAATGTACAAGTTTGGGGGCAGACATAAACAAGGAGGTTGGGATTAACATATGCACACTAATATACATATAAAAGAGAACACCAGCCAGGACTTAAGACTCACTCAGTCAAATGTTCCCAACACTCTGAAATAAGCTATATGGAGAGAGAATTGAAAAGAGCATATATAGATATAGATAGAGATATATACATACAGATATATAGCTATACACGCATAACAGATTCAAGTGGCTGTGCAGCCAAAGGACCACAGCAGTGTAAATTAAGGATGTTCCAGAATTTTTAAAAAAGCAATTTAAATTAAAGGAATACTTCCTGTATTCCCTAAGTCCTCGGTGACTAAGCCAGGGGTCACATACCTGGAGCTGCAGTAGACTTGGGTCCCAAAGCTGTACTGTGCTGGGATTGAGGCAGCTGGGGCGGATTTCCCACCAGAGGGTTCCAGCTTTCACCTGTAGTGCCTCGTCCACTATGAATGGCAAGATTATCTCCACATCGAGGAGTGTTTTCCTATAGCTAGTTAAGCACAGTGCAACCAAAGAATGATGGAACCTGTGGCTGGAAGAGCGCTGTGAAAACACCCTGGGTCCAAGTCTCTTGGTGCTGGGCTTCCCACGTCCAGCTTCTTTCCTCAGAGTCGCCACACTGACCGACGGCAAAACTCTCATCTCGGTCATTTTGCCGGGATGGGGATCAGTGGAGTAGTTGGGGGGTAAAAGGGAAGAAGTAATGGGACACAATTCCTTGGGTACATATTGTGTCTTCTCCCGCTGTACTTTGAATTCTGGGATACGATTTTCCCGAACAACTGGAAACCCCGGTAACTGGACTCTGCTTGGAGAAAATCCTGCCAATCTGTGGCCGATTTTTGTAACAACAACGTAAAAACCGTTTCTTAGGGAACTTCATAATCAAAAAGACAACGGCGCTATAAAGGACACCTACATTCCAGTTATGTCCTGTGGAAGGTCACTGAAAAATGATTCAAACCAAGTCTCTCTGTAAAAAACCAATTTCAACAGGTACATTTTATTCCCAGTGTTCTTAAAATATAACTCACTCACAATGAAAAGTGATCTTCATCCCTAAGTATTTAAGAAAGGGAAATGTAACCTACATAAGGTATCACCTCACAACAGTCAGAATGCCAGTGGTCAAAATGTCTACAGGCAATACATGTGGGAGACCGCTTGGAGAAATGAGAATCCCACTACGCCGTTAATAAGACTGCATAATGGAAACTGGCATTATGGAAAACTTAATGCAGATTCCCTAAATTAATACACCAATAACTACCCTATGGAAACCCAATGACACTCTGGGACAGACACAAATAGAACACCATCCTTGCAAATCACAATGACACCTCTACGTAGCTTGCAGACCTATTTATGATAACAAAGATATGACACCCACCAGACGGCGCATCAAAAAATGATTGAAAAACAATGTGGGATATATATACATTGCACTATTACAGAGCCATAAAAATTGATGAAAAAATGCAAGTATAAAAACGTGGAAGGACGTGGATGGATTACAGTCAGGATACTAAATTAGACAGAAAAATACATTACATAGGATATCTCTTATCATTGGCTTTAAAACTTGATACAAGTAAACTATACTTGAGAAACACAGACCGAGTCACAGACATAGAAACAAATTTGTACCACATGGAGAAGGTTGAGAGAGGTATAAACTAGGAGGCTGGGTTTAACACATGCACACTGATGTATATCAAACTGATACCCGCCAGGACCTACGTTGAAATAAAACAACTGTTCCCAACACTGTGGAATAACCTTCATGGGAACACAATCCAAAAGAGAATAGATATATGTAAATATAGAACGGAATCAAGCGTCTAGAGTGCTACAAAAACATAACACAGTAATTAATTATGTTGCACTATAAAATAAAAATTCAATTAATAATAAAATAAAAGAATGCACCCGTATACACCTCAGGCCTTGTTGAACTTGCCTGAAGTCACATCCTTGGAGGGTGAGCAGGCTTGGGTCCCAACACAGGACTGTGGTGGGACCGAGGCAGTTGCGGAGGATTTGCCCACAAAGTGGTCCCATGTCCAGCTGTAATGCCTTGTCCACCTTGGACGGCACCACTATCTCCATATGTAGGAGTCACCTCCTACAGCTAGCCAAGCACAATGAACTCAAAGAACAACGGATCCTGCGGCTGAGAGACCGCTCTGAAAACACCCGGTGTCCAGATGTTTTGGGGCTGGGGTTCTCACCTCCAGCCTTCTTCCTCAGAATCGTCCCAATTACCTACGTCAATTTTCTGTCTCGGGGATTTTGCCAGGATGGGGATCTATAGAATATTGAAGTGTCAGGGGTAACAAGTAATGAGACACACTCCTTTGGGTGTTTGTGAGGGCACATTACGCTCTAATTTCCGTTCCAGGAGACGAGTTTTCCAAGGGTCAGGGTTCCAGGATAACCAGACAGTGCTCAAAAGAAATTCTTCCCTCCTGTGGCCGCTGCTTGTAAAAGCAATTTAAAAACCGGTAGTTAGTGGAACTTCATAATCAAAAATCCTGAGGCGCTATAAAGTACAACTACCCTCCAGAAATGTACTGGGGAAGGTTGTTGAAAAAGGATTCAAATCAGGGCCCTTGTTCAACAAGCCAATTTCAAGAGGTACATTTTATTCTCTGTGTTCTTAAAAAAAACTCACAAGGAATAGTGATCTACATCACTAAGTATTTGAGAAAGGGAAATCCAAATTATAGAAAGGTATCACCCGCAGCAGTCAGAATGGGCAAGGTCAAATGTCTACAGGCAATCCATACGGGAGAGGACTTGGAGAAATGAGAATTCCCCCAAGGCATTCGTAGCAGTGCACATTAGAAACTGGTCTTATGGAAAACAGTATGCAGTTTCTCGCATATATACACCAAGTACTAACCTATGATCCGACAACGGCTTTCATGGAAGCATATGTGCAGAACACCATCCCTGAAAATCACAAAGACACCATTTTGTTCCTTGCAGAACCATGTATGATAGCCCTGATACGCAGAAACCTCAACGCCCACCCACAGAGGAATGTAAATAGACAATGGGGTACATATATAGAATGGAGGATTACAAACCCATAAAAAAGTATGAAAAAATGCCCACTTGGGTTTCCCTGGTGGCGCAGTAGTTTAGAGTCCGCCTGCCGATGCACGGGACACGGGTTCATTGCCGCGGTCCAGGAAGATCCCACATGCCGCGGAGCAGCTGGGCCCATGAGCCATGGCCGCTGAGACTGCGCGTCTGAAGCCTGTGCTCTGCAACGGGAGAGGCCACAACAGTGAGAGGCCCGCGTACCACACACAAAAAAATGCTCACTAAAGCAACCTGGAAGTACATGGATTTGGTCACATTCAGGATAGTAAGTTAGACAGAGAAAGACTCATAACCTGGGAAATCTGTTATGGGTTGGGTTTAAAACTTGACACAAATAAACTATACTTTACAACACAGAAACCGAGTCACAGACGTAGAGACCAAAGTATGCGTACGAAAGAGAGAAGTTTGGGTGGAAGAATAGACTAGCAGACTGGGATTCACGTAGTCACACTAATATATGTATAAAGAATACCAGTCAGGAATAAAGTTGAACTAAGTCAACTGTTCCCAACCTGTGGAATAACCTAAATGGAAAGAGAATAGAAAAGAGCATAGATCCATATACATGTATAACAGATTCAAGTGGCTGTACAGCCAGTAACACACACAATGTAAATTAAGTGTGTTCCCGTATAAGATAAAACTTCAATTTAAATTAAAGGAATACCCCCTGTATTCCCTAAGTCTTCGGTGACCCCGCCGGGATCACATCCATGGAGTCTCGGACGGCTTCAGTCGCAAAGCTGTACTGTGGTGGGACTGAGGCAGCTGGGGAGGATTTTCTAGCAAAGGGGTCAAACTTGCATCTGTAGTGCCTCATCCACTTTGAACGGCACCACTATCTCCACTTCCACTTCCACTTCTATAGCTTTGCTATAGCTGCCTAAGGGCAAAGCTCCCAAAGATAGATGGACCATGAGGCTGCAAGATCACTGTGAAAACAGGCATTGTCCAAGTGTTTTGGTGCATCCAGCCACCTACCTCAGAGTCGCCCCATTTGCTGATGGAAACACTCTCATCTAGCGGATTCTGCTGGGTTGGTGTTCTGTCAAGTGGATGGAGGGTAAGGAGGAAGATGTAATGGGACACAATTCCTTGGGTATTTGTTTTGGTACCTACAGCTCTACTTTGAATTCCGGGACACGATTTTCCCGAATGACTGGATTCCCCGATAACCAGACTGGTTGAAAAAAATTCTGCCAATATTTGACCGCTTCTTTTAACAACAACTTAAATACTGGTGCTTAGGGGAACTTCATAATCAAAAAGTCAGTAGCACTGTGAAGGACATCTAACCTCAGGAAAGGGCCTGGGGATGGTCATTGAAAAAAGATTCAAATCAGGGCCTTCTTTCAACAAGCCAATTTCAAGAGGTACCTTTTATGCAAAGTGTTCTTAAAAAATAACTCACACACAAGGAAAGGTGATTTATATCGGTAAGCATTTCAGAAAGGGAAATGCAACCCACAGAAAGGTATCAATCCGCAGCAGTCAGAAAGGGTAAGGTCAAAATGTCTACAGGCAATACATGCAGGTGATGGCTTGTAGAAATGAGAATCCCGCTAAGGCGTTCATAGGACTGCACATTGGTAATGGGCATTACGGAAATTAGTATGGAGGTTCCCTAAATAAATACACCAAGAACTGTCATATGGTCACCCAAGGCCTCCTAGACAGACATACATAGACCACCACCGTTGCAAATCAAACCAGCACCCCTATGCGCCATGAAGACCTATGTGGGATAACCCAGATATGTAACCGTCTGACGGCCCATCGACAGTTGATTGAAAAATGATATGTGGTATGTATATAGAGTGGAGTATTACACGGACATAAAAAAAAATGAACAAAATGGCCACTACAGAAACATGGAAGGAGCTGGATTTGATCACATTCAGGATAGTAATTTAGATAGAGAAAGACCCATCTCCTGGGATACCTCTTATGGGTGGGGTTTAAAACTTGACACAAATAAACTATACTTTACAACTCAGAAACCGAGTCAGCATCGTAGAGACCAAGTATGGGTATCAAAGGGAGAAGTTTCAGGGGAGGCATACACAAGGAGTTTGGGAATAATATATGCACACTAATATACATATAAAAGAGAACATGAGCCAGGACTCAAGTTTTATTCAGTCAAATGTTCCCAACACTCTGGAATAAGGTATACAGAGAGAGAATTGAAAACAGCATATATAGATATAGATAGATATATAAAGATAGAGATATATGGATATATATAGATATACACGCATAACAGATACAAGTGGCTGTACAGCCAAAGAAACACAGCTGTGTAAATTAAGGCTGTTCCCGTATAAAAAAAATTTCATTTTAAATTAAAGGAATACTTCCTGTATTCTCTAAGGCCTCGGTGACTGAGACAGGGGTCACATATCTGGAGCAGCAGTAGGCTTGGGTCCCAAAGCTGTACTGAGGTGGGACTCAAGCAGCTTGGGCAGATTTACCAGCAGAGGGTTCCAGCTTTCATCTGTAGTTCCTCGTCCACTATGAATGGGAAGATTATCTCCACATCCTTGAGTGCTTTCCTATAGCTAGCTACGCCCAATGAACCCAAAGAAAGATGAAATTTCTTCAGTGACGCCGCCGGGTCACATCCCTCGATTCTCGGATGTCTTGGGTTGCAAAGCTGTACAGTAGTGGGACTGAGGCAGCTGGGGAGGATTTTCGAGCAAAGCGGTCAAGATTGCATCTGTAGTGCCTCATCCACTCTGAACGGCACCACTATCTCCACATCCAGGAGTGCTTTGCTATACCTACAAGAGGCCAATGCACCCAAAGAATGATGGACCATGATGCTGCAAGAGCGCTGTGAAAACATGCATTGTCCAGGTATCTTGGTGCTGGAGTTCCCACGTCCAGCCAACTACATCAAAGGCGCCCCATTTGCCGATGGTAACAATCTCATCTAGGGGATTCAGTCGGATTGGTGATCTGTCAAGTGGTTGGAGGGTAAGGGGGAAGGTGTAAAGGGACACAATCCCTTGGATATATGTTTTGGTACCTACCGCTTTACTTTGAATTCTGGGACACAATATTCCCGAATGACTGGATTCCCGGATAACCAGACTCTGGTTGACAAGAAACCTGCCTTCCTTGGCCGCTTCTTTTAACAACAACTTAAAAACCGGTGCTTAGGGGAAATACATAATCAAAAAGTCAGTGGCGCTGTTAAGGACATCTACCCTCCAGAAAGATCCTGGGGATGGTCATTGAAAAAGGATTCAAATCAGGGCCCTCTTTCAACAAGCCAATTTCAAGAGGTACATTTTATTCAAAGTGTTCTTAAAAAATAACTCACACACACGGAAAGGTGATCTACATCGGTAAGTATTTTAGAAAGGGAAATGCGGCCTACAGAAAGCTATCACCCCGCAGCAGTCAGAATGGGAACAGTCAAAATGTCTACAGGCAATACATGCGGGAGAGGACTTGGAGGAATCAGAATCCCACTAAGCCTTTTGTAGGACTGCACAGTGGAAATGGGCATTATGGATAGCAGTATGGAGTTTCCCTAAATAAACACACCAAGAACTATTGTATGGTCACGCAGTGGCCTCCTAGACAGACATAAATAGACCACCATCATTGCAAATCACATCGGCAACCCTCTGCACCATGCATACCTATGTGTGATAACCCGGATTTGGAACCTACTGACAGTCCATTAACAGTTGATTGACAAATAAAATGTGGTACATATATACAGTGCAGTATTACACAGTCATAAAAAATATAAACAAAATACCAACTACAGAAACATGGAAGGATCAATATTTGATTACATTCAGGATAGTAAGTTATACAGAGAAAGACACATATCCTGGGATACCTCTTATGGGTTGGGTTTAAAACTTGACACAAATAAACTCTACTTTACAACACAGAAACCGAGTCACAGACGTTGAGACCAAAGTATGGGTACCAAAGGGAGAAGTTTGGGGGGAGGCATAAACAAGGAGGTTGGGATTAACATATGCACACTAATATACATATAAAAGAGAACACCAGCCAGGACTTAAGACTCACTCAGTCAAATGTTTCCAACACTCTGCAAGAAGCTATACGCAGAGAGAACTGAAAAGAGTTTATATAGATATAGAAAGAGTTATATAGTTAGAGATATATAGAGACATACAGACATACATGTATAATGGATTCAAGTGGCTGTACAGCCAAAGAAACAGCAGTGTAAATTAAGGATGTTCCAGTATAAAATAAAAATTCAATTTAAATTAAAGGAACAATTCCTGTATTCTCTAAGGCCTCAGTGACCAATCCAGGAGTCACATACATGGAGCCGCAGTGGTCTTGGGTCCCAAAGCTGTACAGCAGTGGGAGTGAGGCATCCGGGGCCGATTTGCCACCAGAGCGTTCCAGTTTGCACCTGTCGTGCCTCCTGCAAGATGAACAGCAAGATTACCTCCATGTGCAGGAGTACTTCCCTACAGCTAGCTAGCCACAATGCACCCAAAGAATAATGGAACCTGTGGCTGCAAGAGCGCTGTGAAAACACCCGGTGTCCAGGTCTCTTGGTGCTGGGGTTCCCACCTCCAGCTTCCTTCTCCAGAGTCACCCCAATACAGATGGCTAAACCCTCATCTTGTCTATTTTGCCGGGATGGGGATCTTTCAAGTAGTTGGAGGGTAAAAGGGAAGAAATAATGGGTCACAATTCCTTGGGTACATGTTGTGGCACCTCCCGATGTAATTTGAAATCTGGGACACGATTTTCCCCAACAACTGGAAACCCCGATAACCGAACTCTGCTTGGAAAAAATCCTGCCGATCTGTGGCCGTTTTTGTAACAACAACTTAAAAACCGGTTCTTAGGGGAACTTCATAATCAAAAAGTCAACGGCTCTGTAAAGGATCCTATATTCAAGTTATGTCCTGTGGAAAGTCACAGAAAAAAGGATTCAAATCAAGGCTCTCTGTCAACAAGCAAATATCAACTGGTATATTTTACTCACAGTGTTCTTAAAACATAACTCACTCACAAGGAAATGTGATCTACATCACTAACCACTTAAGAAAGTGAAATGCAACCTGCAGAAAGGTATCACCTCACAAGAGTCAGAATGCCTGTGTTCAAAATGTCTACAGGCAATACATGTGAGAGAGGCCTTGGAGAAATGAGAATCCCGCTAAGCCGTTCAGAGGACTGCATATTGGAAACTGGCATTATGGAAAACTGTATGCAGGTTCCCTAAGTGAATACACCAAGAACTACCCTGTGGCAACCCAATGGCCCTCCGGGACAGATACAACTAGAACATCATCCTTGCAAATCACACCGGCACTCCTACATTGCTTGCAGACCTATTTATGATAACCAAGATATGGCACCAAAAAGACGGCCCATCAACAGATGATTGAAAAAAGATGTGGTACATATATACAGAGGACTATTATAAAACCATAAAAAAGGATGAAAAAATGCAAATGTAAAAACGTGGAAGGACCTGGATGGGTCACATTCAGGATACTAAGTTAGACCAAAAAAGAAATTTCATACGATATCACTTATTGTTGGGTTTAAAAGTTGATACAAGTAAACTATACATTAAAAACACAGACCGAGTCACTGACGTAGAAACAAATTTGTACCACATGGAGAAGGTTGGCAGAGGTATAAACTAGGAGGCTGGGTTTAACACATGCACACTAATATATATTAAACTGATACCAGCCAGGACCTACATTGAACTCAAACAACTGTTCCCAACACTGTGGAATAAACTTCATGGGAACACAATCCAAAAGAGAATAGGTATATGTACATATAGAACGGAATCAAGAGTCTGGAGCACTACCAAACACAACACACGAATTAATTATGTTGCACTATAAAATAAAAATTCAATTAATAATAAAATAAACGAATGCGCCTCTATTCCCCTCAGGCCTCGTTGACCTTGTCTAGAGTCACATCCTTGAAGGGTGAACAGGCTTGGGTCCCAACGCTGGACTATGGTGGGACCAGGGAAGCTGGTTAGGATTTGCCAGCAAAGTGGTCCCACGGGAAGCTGTAATGCCTCATCCACCTTGGACGACACCACTATTTCCATATATAGGAGTGCCTTCCTACAGCTAGCCAAGCACAATGAACTCAAAGAATGACAGATCCTGTGCCTGAAAGACCGCTGTGAAAACACCCGGTGTCCAGATGTTTTGGGGCTGGGGTTCTCACCTCTAGCCTTCTTCCTCAGAATCGTCCCAGTTACCTACCTCAACACTCTCGTCTCGGGGAATTTGCCGGATGGGGATCTCTCGAATATTAGAGTGTCAGTGGGAATAAGTAATGAGACACACTGCTTTGGGTGTTTGTGATGGCACATTCCGCTCTAATTTCCATTCCGGGACACGAGTTTTCCGAAGTTCAGGATTCCCGGATAACCAGGCAGTTCTAAAATAATATTCTGCCCCCCAGTGTCCGCGTCTTGTAACAGCAACTTAAAAACCGGTGGTTAGTGGAACTTCATAATCAAAAATCCTGAGGCGCTATAAAGTACACCTACCCTCCAGAAATACCCTGGGGAAGGTCGTGGAAAAAGGAATCAAATCAGGGTCCTTTTTCAACAAGCCAATTTGAAGAGGTACATTTTATTCCCTGTGTTCTTCAAAATAAACTCACAAGGAATAGTGATCTACATCACTAAGTATTTGAGACAGGGAAGCACAACTTACAGCAAGGTATCACTCCGCAGCAGTCAGAATGGGCAAGGTCAAATGTCTACAGGCAATCCATACGAGAGAGGACTTAGAGACATGAGAATTCCCCCAAGGCATATGTAGCAGTGCACATTAGAAACTGGTCTTATGGAAAACAGTATGCAGTTTCCCGCATATATACAACGAGTACTAACCTATGATCAGACAATGGCTTTCATGGATGTATATATGCAGAACACATCCCTGAAAATCAGAAAGTCACCTTTTTGTTCCTTGCAGAGCCGTGTATGATAGCCCTGATACGCAGAAACCACAATGCTCTCCCACAGAGGAATGAAAATAGACAATTGGGTACATATATATAATGGTGGATTATACAACAATAAAAAAGTATGAAAAAATGCCCACTACAGCAACATGGATGGACCTAGATTTGATCACATTCAGGAAAGTAAGTTAGGAAGAGAAAGACACATATCCTGGGATATCACTCATGGGTGGGGTTTAAAACTTGACACAAATATACTATACTTTACAACACAGAAATCGTCTCACAGACGTAGACACAAAAGTATGCGTACCAAAGGGAGAAGGTTGGATGGAGGCATAGACTAACAGACTGGGATTCACATATGCACACTAATATACGTAAAACAGAATACCAGTCAGGAATAAAGTTGAACTAAGTCACTGTTCCCAACACTCTGGGATAAACTAAGTGGAAAGAGAAAAGAGCATAGATACATACACATGTATAACGGATTCAAGTGGCTGTACAGCCAATGAAAGACAACAGTGTATGTTAAGTGTGTTCCCGTGTAAGATAAAACTTCATTTTAAATTAAGGGCATAACCCCTGTATTCCCTAAGTCTTCGAGGATCCAGCCGGAGTCACACCGCTAGAGTCTCGGATGTGTTGGGTCGCAAAGCTGTACTATGGTTGCACTGAGGCAGCTGGGGTGGATTTTCCAGCAAAGCGGTCAAGCTTGCATCTGTAGTGCCTCATCCACTCTGAATAGCACAACTATCTCCATATCCAGGAGTGCTTTGCTATAGCTACCTAAGGCCAATGCACCCAAAGAATGATGGACCATGAGGCTGCAAGTGTGCTGTGAAAACACATTCTCCAGTTATCTTGGTGCTGGTGTTCCCACGTCCAGCCACTTACTTCAGAGTCCCCCCCATTTGCCGACGGCAACACTCTCATCTAGGGGATTCTGCCAGGTTGGTGATCTGTCAAGTGGCTGGAGGTTAAGGGGGAAGATGTAATGGAACACAATCCCTTGGGTATTTGTTTTGGTACCTACCACTCTACTTTGGATTCTGGGACACGATTTTCCAGAACGACTGGATTCCCAGATAAGCAGACTATGGTTGAAAAACGTCCTGCCGATCTTTGGCTGCATCTTTTAACAACAACTTAAAAACTGGAGCTTAGGGGAACTTCATTATCAAAACTTTAGTGGTGCTGTAATGGACATCTACCCTCCAGAAAGGTCCTGGGGTTTGTCATTGAAAAAGGATTCAAATCTGGTCCCAATTTCAACAAGCCAATTTCAAGACGAACATTTTATTCAAAGTGTGCTTAACAAATAACTCACACACAAGGAAAGGTGACCTACATTGGTAAGTATTTCAGAAAGGAAAATGCAATCTACAGAAAGGTATCACTGCACAGCAGTCAGCATCGGTAAGGTCAAAATGTCTACCGGCAATACATGTGGGAGAGGGCTTGGAGAAATGAGAATCCCGCTAAGCCGTTCATAGGACTGCATATTGGAAAGTGGCATTATGGAAAACTGTATGCAGCTTCCCTAAGTGGATACACCAAGAACTACCCTGTGGCAACCCAATGGCCCTCCGTGACAGATACAATTAGAACACCATCCTTGCAAATCACCCCTGCAACCCTTCGTTGCTTGCAGACCTATTTATGATAACCAAGATATGGCAGCCAGCATACGGTCAATCAACAGATGATTGAAAAAAGATGTGGTACATATATACAGAGGACTATTACACAGCCATAAAAAAGGATGAAAAATGTAAATATAAAAAGGTGGAAAGACCTGGATGGATCATATTCAGCATAGTCCATTAGACAGAGAAAGACACATATCCTGGGATATCTGTTTTGGGTGGGGTTTAAAACTTGACACAAATAAACTCTACTTTACAACACAGAAACTGAGTCACAGACGTAGTGACCAAAGTATGGATACCAAAGGGAGAAATTTGGGGGAGGCATAAACAAGGAGGTAGGGATTAACATATGCACACTAATATACATATAAAAGAGAACACCAGCCAGGACTTAAGTTTTACTCAGTCAAATGGTCCCAGCACTCTGAAATAAGCTGTATGGGGAGAGAATTGTAAAAAGCATATATAGATATAGATAGAGATATATACATACAGATATATAGATATACATGTATAATGGATTCAAGTGGCTGTACAGCCAATGAAACACAGCAGTGTTAATTAAGGATGTTCCAGTATAAAAAGAAATTCAATTTAAATTAAAGGAATACTTCCTCTATTCCCTAAGGCCTCTGTGACCAAGAGGTTGTACAGCTAAAAAAAGACCAGGCAGAATGGCTGTGATCAAAATGTCTACAGGGAAAACATGCGGGAGAGGGCCTGGAGAAATTAGAATCCCTCTAAGCCGTTCGTAGGACTGCACCGAGAACTACCCAATAATCAGAGAATGGTCCTCCTGGACATGTATGCATAGAACACCATCCCTGAAAATCACACAGGCATTTCTCATGTAAAACATTGGCAAGCAGAAGGAACTAGGATTATATATTTCAACTGCTGAAAGAGAAAAAAAAACTGTCAACTGAGAATTCTATATCCACCAAAATTTCCCTTTTAAAATGAACAAGAATTTAGACATTCCCAGATACACAGAAGCTGACAGTGTTTATTTAATAGACCTGTCCTAAGAATTACTAAAGGAAATATCCACAGGTTAAACTAAAATAATTCTAGACAGTAATTAAAAACCATGTAAGAATGTGAATATCTCCATTAAAGAAAAATAAAAGTCAATATTTTGCAATTTTTGTTTCTAACCTCAGTTGTTCTTTGTACAGGATTTTAAAGGCAAATATATATAAATAATTATAACTCTTTTTCATTGGGCATAAAACATATAAGGAAATTTTTTGATATTGGTAACATAAAGGAGGGTTAAAATAGTTGCATCATTGTATAGGGTAGAGATTTAGTACGGAATTTAAGTTTAATTGGTAATAATTTATATTATATTTTTATAGCTTTAGAATATTTGATGCAATCCCCATAATGATCATAACTACAATTTCTATAGAATGTACACAAAAGCAACTGAGAAGATAACAATCTACTACAGAAATTTAACAAAACATAAAGAAATGTAATGGAGAAAATAAAGGACAAAAACTACATGTATAGGAAACAAACAACAAAATATGTGGAGTACGGTCTCCCTTATCATTAATTTCTCTAAATGTAAATAGATTAAAGTTTATAATCAAAGGAACATATTGGCAGAATAAATTTTTTTAAGAACACTAACTATATGCTTCCTGTAAAGTGAGTCTTACCTAGAGCAAAAGACACAGATAGGTTGAAAATAAAGGGTTAGAAAAAAATTCATTTAATTAGCAATCAAATACTTGTGGCGGTTATATTATTACAAGACAAAATATACTTTAAGTCTAAAACTATTACAAGAAACAAAAAAGGAACATTTTATACATGTATATGTACCAAAGAACAAAAACCAATAGAGAAAAGAAGTATGTACGGAATTAAGGGAGAAATGGATAATTCTATAATAACAGTTGAAGCTTTCAAAACATAACTTTGAAACAAACAAATAGAGATTAAGAAGGAAATATAGGACTTGAACAACACTATAAACCAATTGGACAGATAGATATTTATATTAGGTCTCTACCAACAAAAGCAAAATACACATTTTAAAAAGTGTACTTGTAAGATTCTTGTAAGATTCTCCATGAGGGAGTTAAGCCACCAAACAACTATTAATAAATTTTATAAGGCAAAAATTGTAAAATGTGTTTTCTCAGATTACAATGAACTAAAACTAGGGATCAATAATAGGAGATAAGGGGTGAATTTCCACATATCTATAAGTTGGAAACTTATAGATATGTGGAAATTGTATAATATACTCTAACAACACATTAAAATATACAAGCGAAATTAGAACATACCTTAAGAAAATTTAAAATAAAATAAAATATTCCAAAATTGATGGGATATAGCAAAGGCAGATTGAAAAACAAAATTCTAGCTGTAATTGCATACTTTAAAGAAGAATCTCAAATCAATTACCCAATCTGCACATTAAGAAAATAGAAAGACAGAGAAAACTCAACCCAATGCTAATGAAAGGAAGGATTCAATATAATTTAGAATGGAGATAAAAAACATAGAGAACAGAAAATCAACATGAAAAATTAACAAAATCAAAAGTTAGCTCTTGCAGAAGATTGACTAAATTGACTAGCTTTAGCTAATTTAACTAATGAAAAAGAGAAGACAAAAATTACTGTATCAGAAATGAAAGTTTGGAAATTACCCTTTATTTGATAAAAAAAAAAAACAATAATCAATTCTATGTGTACAATGGATAACGTAAATGAAATGGACAAGTTCCTAGAAACAAAATTAAGAAAAATGAGTCATGATAGTGTTACTGCCCAGGGTCCTTGGCCTCCTTAATCAATAGAAATTGATCAGGGGTCAGACAAGAAATTTAGGCAATAGAAATTGATCAGGGGTCAGACAAGAAATTCAGGCAAGCCTTTACTGGGGCCTCTGCTGCAGCACGGGGGAGCGAGAACAAGTAACAGGTGCCCTTGCTTGCTCACTCCCTGAGAGGGGCAAGCTGGTTCCTTATACGGGGTGAGGGTAGGGGTGTGTCCAGGGGTTGGGCTGGAGGTGTGGCTTAGGTAGTCTGCCCACCTCTTTGGTGGTGTTGAGTGAAGGGGGCATGCACAGTGCCCTGTTTTTGATTCTGACCGCCCTGCTTTTGCTCCTGGCTCTTCAGAAGTGGCAGTTGAGGGTTTTTTTGATCTCTGTATCTTTGGTCCAGAATTTACCTTAACTGCATGTTCATGCAGTTATTTTTAGTCCCATAGAGTTTCTTTGTATTTTGTTGCTAAAGGAGAGGTGCATCCAGATGCAAGCGTTGCAGGATAGGATCCCAGGTCCCAGCCTGTCTCAGTAGAGCTAATAAATAATTTTCCCATTTGAAAACTTAGTTTTAAACTACAGTAATAAAAATAATGTAGTACTGGTATAAAGACAAATATATACAGGACCTGAGGAGAAAACCCCAACTCTTGTCTTGCTAAATTGATTTTCATCAGAGGTGAAACGTGCCAAGACCAGTCAATTTGGATGTTTGCCTTATACCATATATAAAATTTACCCAAATTGTTAAAAACCCTATACATGGAAGCCAAAACTGTAAATGCTTAGAAATAAATATACAGGAAAATCTTCATGGCATTGGATTTGCCAATGATTCCTTAGATATAACACAAAAAGTTCAGGTGACAAACAAAAGTTAGAATACATTAGACTTTGTTAAAATCTGAAACTTTTCTTCATCACAGGCTACTATCAGAAAGACGAATATATACTTTAAATATATCATGTCACTTCCTTTTTCAAAGTCTCTGGAAAAAAATTAGCTAATAGCCTTATGGAAGTTCTGTTGTTTTTTCCCTTCTGCCTTTAAAATTCTTTCTTTATCTTTAATTTTGCCATTTTTATTATATGTCCTGGTGTGAGTCTGTTTGTGTTCATCTTTTTGGGACTCTTCGTGATTCTTATTACTGGAAATCTGTTCCATTGCTCAGTTTGTGAAGTTCTCTGTCATAATTTCATCAAATACATTTTCTACCCCTTTCTCTTTAAAAGGTTTTCTTTTTTTTTACTTTTGGCTGTGTTGGGTCTTCATTACGGCACGCGGGCTTTCTCTAGTTCTGGCGAGCGGGGGCTACTCTTCGTTGTGGTGGCTTCTCTCGTTGCAGAGCACGGGCTCTAGGTGCATGGGCACAGTAGTTGTGTCACACGGGCCCTAGAGCACACAGGCTTCAGTAACGGCGGAGCATGGGCTCAGTAGTTGTGGCACACAGGCTTAGCTGCTCCTCAGCATGTGGGATCTTCCCGGACCAGGGATCAAACTGATGTCCCCTGAATTGGCAGGCAGATTCTTAACCACTGCGCCACCAGGGAAGTTCCTACCCCTTTCTCTCTTTTTTTCACCTTTTGGAACCCTTAACATGTGAAAGTTAGTATACTTGAAGTTGTTCCAGAGTTTCCTTAAACTGTCCTCATTTTTAAAAATTTGGTTTTCTCCTTATTGTTCTGATTGAGCAGTTTCCATTATTTTATCTTTCAGATAACACGCATTCTTCTGTATCACCTAGTCTGCTATTAATTCCTTCTAGTGTACTTTTCATTTCAGTTATTTTATTCTTAACCTCTGACTGGTTCTTCTTTATATTTTCTAGTTTGTGGTTTACATTCTCACTGTGTTCATCTATTATCTTTCCAGTTCGATTACCATTGTCAATACTGTTACTTTGAACTCTATCTGGTACATTATTTATCTGTTTCATTAGATTTCTTTCCCAGATGTTTTTGTTGTTGTTATTTCATTTGAAACATATTCCGCCATCTTCTCATGTTGGTTAACTTTTTCCGTCCTTATGAAATTAGGTGAAACAGTTACCTATCCTGGTTTTGAAGTGATGTCTTTGTGCAGAGATGTTCCCTCACAGTAGCTTTAATGGGAGAGCTGGGTCGGAAGTGAGAATGGGTTATTTTTTTCCCTTTTGGGTTTGCTGGCAGTTACCACCTTCGTGGGAAATAGGACTGGAGATGGACAGGGTAGAGTCAGAGCTAGGTATAAGCTAGGGTTTCTCTTATGCTCAGTGGGAGTCACTGCCCTAGCACAAGTCCATCAGGCACCCTAAAGGAGTTGGGTTTCTCCCTTGTGTGTGATGTCAGCTCCATCTTGGTTGGCATAGTGGCAGGAGACTGAGGGGTTGCACTTTTGTACTTGTTTCACTTTTACCCCAAGTGTGCATACATTGATTAGAGGCTGCAATGGGGCTAGAGGTATTTGTGTCACACTATTGAAATTGTTTTCTCCTTCCAGCGATGTCTTTTCCCTGGAGTTAGTTTTACTCCTCCTTAATGTGGGCAGGGGTGTGCATGGTCATAATGGCTGCATCCACCCTTATCAGAGGCAAAGTCATGTCTGAGCTGGCTCCATTTCCTCTAAGTGTGCACACTCTGGTTGACAATGGCAGCCTCTGTCTTAGTGGAGAATAGTGCTGGGACAAGGGGGTATAGAGCAGGTTTGGTGTGGGCTAGGGTGAACTCTGGGCATGTCCTGCCAAGCCAGCCATAGTCCCAGGAAGTTTTCAATCTCCTACCTTCATGTTGTGACTGGGAGTAAACAAGTATGCCCTTGCACTCTTGAGGAGTGGAGTCTTCGCTTCTTACAGACTTCCAGTAGGCCTCACTGGGTTTCAGACCAGTAAAGGGACTCATCTTCCTAGTGTTTGACCCCAGAACTGGGATGCCTAATGAGTGGCTCAAACCCTCACTCCCCAAGGATGATCCCTGAGCCTGTGACATCTTCCTCTTCTTCTGGGTCCCTTGGCAGGGGTGCAGGTCCTGACCAGATGGCTTTTTTTCCCTTTCCATAAGACTGTGGATTTTGCTCTACAGCCTTGGTTATAGAAGAAGCTTTATGTCAGTCTTCAGGTTGTTTTCAGGGGAATTATTTCACATTTAGAAATAGACTTTATATATATATAGATTATATATATATATATATATATAATAGATTATATATATATATATTTTTTGGTCAGACCACACAGCATGTGGGACCTTAGTTCCCCAACCAGGGATTGAACCCACACCCCGTGAAATGGAAGTACAGAGTCTTAACCACTGGACCACCAGGGAAGTCCCTACATTTAGGTATATTTTTGATGTGTTCATGGGGGGAAGTGAGCTCAGTGTCCTTCTACTCTGCTACCATAATCTCTCCTCTGGCTCTTACTTTTTTTTAATGGGAGAAAAATACCAATACAAATGTTCATCAAGATTTGCAGAAATTCATACATTGCTAGTGGAAATGTAAAGTTGTGCAGCTGCCGTGGGAAATATAATCTAGCAACTCTACTTCTAGGTATGTACATAAAATATTTGAAAACACAGACTCAAACATATATTTGAACACCAATGATTAAATCAGCATTATTTGAAATGCCCAGAACTTAGAAATGACCCAAACGTTCACCAACAGATGAATTGATATTGGGAAGACATAAAGATGATGGAGGAAGAGGATGAGGACCTAACCTCTCTCAACAAACACATCAAAAATACATCAATATGAGGAGTAATTCTAATGGAAAAGTAACTGGGCACTGATGAAGGACTCCTATACAACCAAGGGTATAAGAATGATACACATGTAATTGAGTAGAATGGGAAGGAAAACATCAGGTCAGGACTTGTGCCACTGGGAAGGGACTAAGAAAAAAAGGGAGATCACATGGATGGATGCTTGCACTGGGGTGAGCAGGTTGAGCGGCAGACTGTGAGTACCAGTCTGGGGGTTCTTTGTATAGGAGACAACCTGCTTTGGCTGCTTGGAAAACTGCTGGGACAGATAGAAATGCTAGAGAAGCATAGACTACACTGCAGAAGTGTATAGGTGCTGGCTTGCCCCTAGGCAAGGGAGAGAGGAGTCTGCACTAGAAGTCTGCTACCACCTTATTACACTCCCTAGTCTAAGCCAAGTGAACACACAGGCCCTACTCACTCCATATCACAGCTTGGCACTGGGTCTAGAGTGTCCTGGACCTGGGAAAATACTCGATCTAGGGATGCAGAGGCTATCCAGAGACCTGAGGCATAGCCCAGGTGGGGTGGCATTAGCCATTGTTAGCACTTACTATAGCTAAACCCAGAAAGAGCCAAGATTTCTGACTTCAGTGCAGCTGCCTGAATTCCCACAAATACCTCACTGCATGCCTTAGCACAAGCTGAGTGAACACTCCAGGCTCACCCGCTCTATGCTATAACCTAGCACTGGATGAGGGCCAGCTGCAACAGGGGAAAAATGTGACCATGGGCTGCATCTGAGCAGAGCCTTAGACAACTACACAGGCAGAGCATCAGACCTCTGTAAGGGCATGAGCCCCATTTGCTTCAGCACTCCCCTTCTTTGAGGTAAAATCCTCAGTGGTGGGGAGAAGGAAACACACACACTTAAATGGAACACAGCCAGGTTGAGCCCAACCCTGACAACTTCTTCTTGAGTAAATTGGGAGAACACCTTGCTCCTGAAAAGGCCTGCCTCACACACTGCATGGGCTCTAGCTCCTCTATTACTAGCCACACTCACTACCAAGATGATAGCTTCCGGCACACCCTGAGAGATGTGAATGGTGTCCACATCAAATCCAGCACTGCCCCTAAAGTCATGGGGCACATGCTTTCTAAACAGGAATGCTCCAACACAGGAAGGCCACTTCAACACCACAATAGATACCTGTTTCTCTTAAATTCATAGACACAGAGAAAATTAAGTAAAATAAAAAGGCAGAGGAACTACTCTTGATAGAAAGAGCAAGACAAAACTCATTAAAAATGAAAGAGATATAAGCAATTTATAAGACAAAGAATTTAAAACATTGGTAGTAAAAATGCTAAGTGAATTCGGGAAGAGGATTGAACTAAACACAAATTATTTTAAAAAGGAAATAGAAACTATTAAAAAAAAAAAGACCCAATCAAAAATATATAATTTGGGGCTTCCCTGGTGGCACAGTGGTTGAGAATCTGTCTGCCAATGCAGGCACATGGGTTCAAGCCCTGGTCTGGGAGGATCCCACATGCCATGGAGCAACTAGGCCCGTGAGCCACAATTACTGAGCCTGCGCGTCTGGAGCCTGTGCTCCACAACAAGAGAGGCCACAATAGTGAGAGGCCTGTGCACCATGATGAAGAGTGACCCCCACTTGCCACAACTAGGAAGAGTCCTCACACAGAAACGGAGACCCAACACAGCCAAAAATAAAATAAATAATTTAGAAAAAAAATATATATATATGTATATAATTCAATACCTGAGATTAAAAACAGACTAGAAGGAATAAATAGCAGACTAAATGACACAGAAAAATGCATACATGATCTGGAAGATTGAATAATGAGTATCACCCCATCAGAAGAGAAGACAGAAAGACAATTATAAAAAAATACATTAGATCTATGGGATGATATAAAATATGTCAACTTATCCAAAATACGGTTTCCAGAAGGAGAACAGTAGGAGAAGATGATAAAAAATATATTTGAAGAAATTATGGAATACTTCCCAAACCTAAAGAAGGAAACAGATATCCAGGTACAGGAACCACAGAGAGTCCAAAACAAGATCAACATGAACAGATCCACACAAAGACATATAATTGAAATGGCAAAAAATTAAAGAAAAATGCAATGAGAAAATTAAAGTGTCATATACATGGGGAATCCCCACAAGGAAATTAGCTGATTTCTCTGCAGAAACCTTGCATGCCAGAAGAGAGCAGTATAATATACTCAAATTGCTGAAAGGAAAACCTGCAACCCAGGACTTTACCCAAAAAGATCATTATTTAGTATAGAAGGAGACATTTAAAAATGCTTAGGCAAGCAAAAATTAAATTATGCCAAACCTACTCTCAAATAAATTTTGAAGTATCTTCTCTAAATGATAAAGAAATCACAATGTATATGAAAGGGAAAATTACACAAGAAAGGCAAATATATAAAATAATTTTAAATGATTTAAATAAGCCAATGCAGAGATTAAAAGACAAAATAATTATAAAAGCAAATACGACTACAGGAAAGAATAAAGGGGTAATAATTAGCATGTAAAATATGACATAAAAACACAAAATATGGGGAAGGGAGAAAATATAGATCTTTTAGAATGTGTTTAAACTTAAATGACTGTCAGTTTAAGTCAAGTAGATATAACTATGGGTCAACATATATAGACCATGGGGCACCATGATTAAAAACCTATGATAGATACACAAAATAAAAAGAAAAGAATCCGAGCATACTACAAAAGAAAATTATTAAACCACAAAAGGAAAAACAAAAAGAAGAAATGAACAAAGAATAATGACAAAACACTGTCAAACAAGGAATAAAATGGTAATAAGTATATACCTATTGATAATCACTTTAAATGTCAATGGACTAAATGCTCCCATCAAAAGATACAAGGATGCTGATTGTATAAAAAAACAAAAAATCAGCCTTTCAAAATACTGCCTACAAGAGACTCACTTCAGTTCTAAAGACACACACAGACTGAAAGTGAAGGGATGGAGAAAGATATTTTATGCAAATGGAAATTAAAAGAAAGTAGGATACAATACTCATATCAAATAAAATAGACTTTAAAATAAAGGCTATATCAAAACACAAAGAAGGGCATTATATAACAATAAAGGGACAAATACAAGAAGAGGATATTATACTCATTATCATATATGCACACAATTCAGGTGTACCTAAATATATAAAGCAAATACCAACAGAAATAAAAGGAGAAATTGAGAATAATATAACAATAGTAGGAAACTATAACACCCCAGTGACATCAATGGACAGATTATCCAGACAGAAAATCAATAAGCAACAGTGGTCAATAGACCAGTTGGATTTAATAGACATCTGCAGAATGTTATAACTCCAAAACAGCAGAACACAAGTGTAAATGGATCTTTCTCCAGGATAGATCAAATACCAGGACACGAAACAAACCTCAACAAATTTAAGAGGTAGAAATTATATCAAGCTTTCTTTCCTGCAATCCCAAGGGTGTGAAACTAGAAATCAACTACACAGAGAAAAATGAGAAAGAACAAACATACTGATACTGAACAACATGCTAGTAAAAAAAAACAATGGTTCAATGATGAAATCAAAGAGGAAATCAGAAAATACAAGACAAACCAAAATGGAAACACAACCTTCCAAATTCTATGGAAGGCAGCAAAAGCAATAGTAAGATGGAAATTTATAGCAATTCAGACCTTCCTCAAAAAAGAAACAGAAAATCTCAGATAAACAACTGAAATTACCACCTAAGAAATGGAAAAAGAACAAAGCCCAAAGTCAGCAGGAGGAAGGAAAACTAAAGATCAGAGAGGAACTAAATAAAACAGAGATATAAATAAATAAATAAATAAGAGAAAAGAATCAATGAAACCAAGAGCTGATTTTTATGAACAGATAAACAAAATTGATAAGTGCTGAGCCAGGTTCACCAAGAATAAAACAGAGAGGACCCAAATAAAGAAATTAAGAAATGAAAGAGAAGTAACAACTGATACCACAGAAATACAAAAAAAAAAAATAATAAGGGAATACTATGAACAGTTATATGCCAACAAATTGGAGAACTCTGAAGAAATGAATAAATTTCTAGAAATATATAGTCTGTTAAGATGGGTCAAGGAGAAGCAGACAATTTGAACCGACTGATAAGTACAAGCAAAATTGAATTTGTAATAAAAACAATACTATCAAACAAAAGTCCAAGACCAGACAGCTTCACAAAGGAATTCTACCAAACATGTAAAGAAAAACTGATATCTATTCTTCTCAAAGTATTTCAAAAAATTGGGCTTCCCTGGTGGCGCAGTGGTTGAGAGTCCGCCTGCCGATGCAGGGGACACGGGTTTGTGCCCCGGTCCGGGAAGATCCCACATGCCGCAGAGAGGCTGGGCCCTTGGACCTTGGTCGCTGAGGCTGCGCGTCCAGAGCCTGTGCTCCACAACGGTGAGAGGCCCGCGTACCGCGAAAAAAAAAAAAAAGTATTCCAAAAAATTGAAGAGGAGGGAACACTCCCAAATTCATCCTACATGGCCACTGTTACCCTGATGTAAAAGTCACAGAAAGATACTACCAAAAAAAAAAAATTACAGGCAAATATCTTTGATGAATAACAGTACTCTTAAATACAGTAAAGTGAAAAGATATCCATTGTTCTTGGACTGGAAGAAATTATAGAAATAATTTTTTGGATTAGTCACCTAAGGTAAAAGAAATAAAAGGAAAAATAAACAAATGGGGTCTAATTAAACTTAAAACTCTTGCACAGCAAAGGAAATCACCCATGAAATGAAAAGATTGATTCAGCCAACAAAGGTTTGTATATCCAAAATATACATACAGCTCATACAACTCCGTATCTAACAACCCAATCAAAAAATGGGCAGAAGACCCAAATAGGCATTTTTCTAAAGAAGACAACAGATGGATTACAGGCACAAGAAAAGATGCTCAACATTGCTAATTATTATAGAAATGCAAATCCAGATGAGATATCACCTCACACCTGTGAGAATGGCTATAATCAAAATGCTTACAAATATCAAAACACAGGATCAGGAGAAAGGGAAACAGTTGTACGCTGTTGGTGGGAAAATAAATTGCTGCAGCCACTATGGAAAACAGTATCACAGGTACATAAGACAAACTTATGGTTACCAAAGTGGAGAAGGAAAGGGAGAGGGACAATTTAGGAATATTGGATTAACAGGTACAAAATACTATGCACAAAATAGATAAGCAAAAGTGCTATACTATTCAGCACAAGGAATTATAGCCATTATGTTGTAATAACCTGTAATGGAGTAGTACAATCTGCAAAAAATACTGAATCATTATTCTGTACACCTGAAACTAATGTATTATTATAAATCAACTATATTTTAATTTTTAAAAATGTGTATACCCCTCCCCATGGCTGTTTCACTAATTTTGCATTCATTCCTTAAAGTTACATACTCTAACTAAAGTCTAGCTAATACAGAAATCTTTGTGTTAGGGAAAGTCCATCATATGTGTTTGGTATGATACCAAGGTCACACACAAAAAGTTAGGCAATATAATTTGCAATATTTTAGCAACATTATTTTCTTAATGCAGGAATTTTTTTGTAAATATATCTTGAATAGTATCCCTACTTAGTATTTGGCATGTAATTTGGGTTTCTGCCAAACTATATTAAGGACCTTTAAAATTCATAGTGGAGAGATTGGCAAAGAAAATTTGAGCTGGTATTTGAGGTCCCATTGGACACTTTATAGCTTTTAGACTAAATAAGCTTTTATTATTTGATTGTTTTCTAAATTCCTACATATGATATTATGTAATTTTCACGTGATTTTCTTGATTACAGTATTCACTCTTAACATATTATTTAGTAGTTTCCACAATATTATTTGGTTACTTATACTTCAGTACACATTGGTACCAAGCCATTTATCTTGCATTATTATTTACATACTGTAGCGAACATTCTTTTGGTCTTTATCAATGACTTTACTTCTGAGAGCTAACTTTTAAAAAATAATATGAAAGTAAAATGAGCAAGAAAAAATATTATTGGACTTGCCTATGAGGAATTTGCTCTAACAGATCTCTTGTCATGTTCTAGTTAGTCATTTGCATCAAGAACTTTTTTCTCTGCCAGAACCTGTATTTATTCTAATCAGACTTCAAAACCAAGACTGTTTAGAACACTGAAAAAGTGAGCCCCATGTAACCAGAAAGTATTGGAGAGAACACAGAGAGGGAGGAGGCTTATTTATAAACTTTATATTTATTACCAAGATGTACATGTTTTGATCTGACTCTAAATAACATATAATATACTTTAAGAACTGAGTAAATGAATAGACTATTCCCTAATTCTTAGGCTTCCAACTAAATCTATATATTGGCACAGATTTTGAAAACAGAAATGACATTTAAACCATTTCCTGAGGAAAGAAAGTGACATCAGAGAAAATGATGGAATAGAAAGTGTCAGGAATCCATCTCTACAATTGTACTGGCAGAAACTCTCTGAAGTAAATATTTTGGAACTTGAGTTTATTTAAATGTTTGCAATTTCCAGGTGACAGTTTGGTTAATATTGATCATTTTTAGCTGTCAGTATGGTAGCAGCTAACCATTTTTACCCCCAACCTCTTGATAAGATGCAAACTAAAGATTCTGGAACCACTTGCTGTTACCAGGGTGGGAAATAAGGACTTTGTCTTTGAAATATAAGGGTTGTGTTCTGATTGTGAATTGCTCTTCTGATGACTGAAGTGTGGATATGGAGGATGGCCATCATTGTTTTAACACCCATGGGACAAAGTAGCTTCCAGGTGACTTAAAGAGGTCACATTATCTTGAACATTAAAAACAACCATACATGTTAGAAAGTTTAGAAAGTTGCTACATTGATCTGGGAAAGACAAGAGCATAAGGAAAAATTCTGAGAAGACCTAATAAAGATTTCACCTCAGATTAGTCATAAGTATGGAGACACTGTACAACAATTTTAAAAAAACCTAGAAAGGGAGAAAATCTGGTTTAAGAGTTATAGTTATGAGTTATAGGTGTTCAGTTTTCAACATCAAGAAACCTGAAAGAAAAAAAAAAGAAAGAAACCTGAAAGACACACATAGAAAGAGGAAAAGATTACCCATTCAAAGGAAAAAAATAATTCACAGAAAACAGACTTGAAAAAGCCAAGATATAAAACTTACTACACAAAAACTAAAACAACTTAAAACTTTAGCAAGCCATATTCAATAACACATGAAAAAGATTATATATCATGACCAAGTGGAATTTATCTCTGGGATTCAAGAATGCTTCACTTATACAAATCAATACATGTAATGCATCACATCGATAAAATTAAAGATGAAAGTCACAAGATCATCCCAATAGATGCAGAAAAAGCATTTGATCAATATGCAAAGTTCTTTCAACAACCCTCAACATATTGGGAATAGAAGGTATGTACCTCAATGTAAAGAGAGTCATATATAACATACTCACAGATAACCTTATATTCAAAGGTTAATGAGAAAAAAATGAAAGCTTTTCCTTTAAGATCAAAAACAAGACAACAGGGCTTCCCAGGTGGCACAGTGGTTAAGAATCTCTTTGCCAGTGCAGGGGATGTGGGGTCAAGCCCTGGTCGGGGAAGATCCCACATGCCGTGGAGCAACTAAGCCAATGTGCCACAACTACTGAGCCTGTGAGCCTGTGCTCTAGAGCCTGCAAGCCTCAACTCCTGAAGCCCGCGCACTTAGAGCCTGTGCTGTGCAGCAAGAGAAACCACCGCAATGCGAAGCCCGTGCACCGCAACGAAGAGTAGCCCCCGCTCGCCGCAACTAGAGAAAGTCTGTGCGCAGCAACAAAGACCCAATGCAGCCAAAAATTAATTTTTTAAAAAAAGAATACAAATTAAAAAAAAAAAAGAACAAGACAAGAATGTCCACTCTCACCATTCTTATTCAATATAGTACTGGATTTTAATTAGAGTAATAAGGCATGAGAAAGAAATAAAAGGTATCCAAGTTGGAAAAAAAGAAGTAAAATATTACTATTGCAGACGATAAAATTTGGTATACAGAAAACTTCAAATACTCAACAAAAAACCTGTTGGGAGTGAAGTAAGTCAGAAAGAGAAAAACAAATACCGTGTGCTAACACATATATACGGAATCTAAAAAATAAAAGGTTCTGATGAACCCAGGGGCAGGACAGGAATAAAGACACAGACATAGAGAATGGACTTGAGGACATGGGGAGGGGCAAGGGTAAGTTGGGACGAAGTGAAAGAGTAACATTGACATATATACAACACCCTATGTGAAATTGCTAGTGCAAAGCAGCTGCATAGCACAGGGAGATCAGCTCGGGGCTTTGTGACCACCTAGAGGGGTGGATAGGGAGGGTGGGAGGGATACACAAGAGGCAGGGGATATGGGGATATAAGTATGCATATAGCTGATTCACTTTGTCATACAGCAGAAACTAACACAACATTGTAAAGCAGTTTTACTCCAATAAAGATGTTAAAAAACCCCAAATCTGTTGGACCTTAATGATTTCAATTAAGTTGAAGAATATATATTTCACACGAGAAATCAGTTTGCATTTTATACACTAACAATGAAACATCTGAATAAGAAATAAAGCAACCTATTCCATTATAGTAGCACAAAACAATAAAATGTTTAGACATAAATTTAAAAAGAAAGTATAAGACATGTACAGTGAAAACTAAAGATGTTGTTTAAAGTAATCATAGAAGACACAATAAAAAGATATGCTGTGCTCATGAATTAGAAGAATTAATATTGTTAAAATGTCCATTCCACCAAAAGCCAGTCATAGATTGAAAGGACTCTCCACCAAAATAACAACGGCATTCTTCAAAAAATAAGAAAAATATCCTAACATTTGTATGGAACCACAAAAGACACCAAATGGCAAAAACAATTGTGACGAAAAGGACAAAGCCAGAAGTATCACACTTTCTGATTTCAAACTACTACAGTAATAAAAACAGTATGGTACTGCCATAAAAATAGAGAGATAAACCGATGGAGCAGACTTAAGAGTCCAGAATTAATCCCCTGAATATATGGTCAATTAATATGCAACAAGGGAGCCAATAACCCATGAGAAAAAGACTGTGTCTTTAACAATATTGAAAAAACTGGATAAACACATGCAGAACAACACAATTAGACCCCTATCCTACATGGCTCACAAATATTAACATAAAATGTATTAAAGACTTATAGTTAAGACCCGACACCATAAAACTCCTTGAAGAAACTATGAAAGAAGTTCCTTGACACTGATCTTAGCAATGATTATTTGGATGTGACACCAAATGGAAATACAAAGCAAGCAAAAATCAAGAAACGGGACTATATTAAACTTGAAAACTGCACAAAAAAAGGAACAATTAAAAATGGAATGCAATCTATTGATGGGGGGAAATTTTTTGCAAGCCATATACCAAATGAGGTGTTGTTTTATCCAAAGTAGATTAAAAAAAAAAAACTCAGCTTAATGACAACAACAACCTCATTAAAAAATGGTCAGAGGAGGGCTTCCCTGGTGGTGCAGTGGTTGAGAGTCTGCCTGCCCATGCAGGGGACACGGGTTCATGCCCCGGTCCGGGAGGATTCCACATGCCGCAGAGCACCTAGGCCCGTGAGCCATGGCCGCTGAGCCCGCGCATCCGGAGCCTGTGCTCCGCAGCGGGAGAGGCCACAGCTGTGAGAGGCCTACGTACCGAAAAAAAAAAAAAAAAAGGGCAGAGGAATAGAGAACAAATGTATGGACACCAAGGGGGGAAAGTGGCGGTGGTGGTGGGATGAATTGGGAGATTGAGATTGACACACATACACTAATATGTATAAAATAGATAACTATTAAGAACATGTTGTATAAAAAAATAAATAAATAAAATTCAAAAACAATAAAAATTAAAATGGGCAGAGGATATATGTCAATCCTAATCTCCCAAATGACTTATATACACTATTATGTATAAAATAGATAACTAATGAGAACCTGATGTATAGCACAGGGAACTCCACTTCACTGTACAGTAGAGGCTAACACAACAAGCTAACACAACAAGAAAAAGTACTTCTGCAGGATAGCATCTGGGTCCCAAGGAATAAAAATTTAAAATTTTAAAGCTATCTCCAAAATTCCTCCTCAAAATGTTATACTCATTTACAAATGTACAGATATCATTTGATCCAGCAATTGTACCCCTAGGAATTCATGCTGCAGATATAGTCATGGCTATGTGATACAACTTACACACAGTGTTTCTTACTGTACAGTTATAATCAACTTATATATCCATCAGTTATGTCAAATCTATACAATGGAATACCACAAAGCCATAAAAAAGGACGAGAAAGCTCTCTGTGTGTTTGTGTGAAAATTAAATTGCAGAGCATTGTGTATTTGCTTGTACATGCATAAAATAGTCTTGTAAAAATTCATAAAAGATTCATCAAATTAATTGCCTGTAAAAGATAAACTGTTGGCAGGGAACTGGGTGGGAACTTTTATTATATAGTCTTTTGACCCATGTGAATATACTACCTATTCAAAAGTTAAGTAAAAAATATAAAAATTGAAAAAAATAAAAATGGGCAGAGGAAATAAACATTTTTTCCAACGGAGCTAGGCAAATGGCCAATAGGTGCATGAAAAGATGTCCAGGATCACAAATAATCAGAAAAATGTAAATCAAAACCACAATGAGATACCACGTCACACCTCTCAGAATAGCTATCAGCGAGAAGACATGAGCTAACAAGCATTGGCCAGGATGTGAAAAAATATGAAAATGGGAAAAACTGGGCACTGTTGTTTGCAATACAGATTTGTTCAGTCAGTATGGGAAACAATATGTAAGTTCCTCAAAAAATTAAAAATATACCTACCATATGATCCAGAAATTCCATTTCTGAATATATACTCAAAGGATTCATCAACAGATGAGTGGGAAAATATTATATATAATACATATCAGAATCACGTGACATGAGTCATTCCTTTTTCTCTCCCCTTTGATTTACAACTAATTACACATCCATAACTGAAAAAGAGTACATCTGCACAACATACCAGGACACCCAAGAGACCTGTGTTTCTTAAAGTCTGTGGATTAATCCTCAGAGGTAGCTGTGAAGTGAGGGGAATGGTGGCAGAGCTGACAGTGGCTGAGTCAGTGGCAGCAGAGAGGTGAAAACAGGTCCAGCAGCAGGCCAGCACTGTCTTTCTTTCTGGCAGAGGAAGTGGAAAGTGTAGGTGGTGCGTGTGGGTCACCCAGCTGCACATGTCACAGCTGGAGGGACCTGATGCTCTCCTTGAGAAGGAACTGTGATAACTTGGGGGTGGGAAAGGAAAGGGAAGTAAGCAGACAAAGGAAACAAAGTTAAAGTGTTTCCTGCTGTTGGCTCAGGGATTCTCCTAAAAGGACCACCTGCAGACCTCTGGAAGTCCTGCACTTGAGGATCCCCCTACAAAGCCTTGGGCACACCCAAAGTCCCATGTTCTAAGCACACACCTCCTCCAACTATGATGCCACCTCTTTTTTCTCCGCCATGTGAGTGCGTGTGTGTGTGTGTGTGTGTGTGTGTGTGTGTGTGTGTGAACAACAGAGACAGATATCACAGTCAGCAGCGACTCAGCTCTGATAAGAGAAGCCAAAACCTTGTGCTATAACACCACCTTCTGGAAAAGAAAAGGAAAAGTCCTAATTACCAATCTGTTGGTAAAAAAAATTAAACAAAACCTTGCCTAAATAAGAATGGTGTTCACCACCTCAAATGCAAATGTGGCAGTGACACATTGTATCCAACAATATAAAGAATTACAATATATTGTAGCACAAAACGATGATTTTCCAGCAACCAAACCCAAAGACACAGAATACTGTGATCTAACTGATAAAGAAATCAAAAGACCTGTTATGAAAAAAATTCAGTGAGCTACAACAAAACTCAGAAAGACAACACAGTGGTATCAGAAATAAAAACGATGAACAGAAGGAGTACTTTAACAAGCCCATTGAAATTGTAAAAAAGGACTGACCAAATTTTGGAGCTGCAGAACTCAATGAATAAGATGGAGAATGCATTATCTACCATAAGAAATAGAGCATATCAGATAGAAAAGAGAGAATAAGTGAGACAGGATATAAATATAGAAATAATTCAGGTGGAAGAGGAAAGGGAACTAAGTTTTTTTAAAAATTGAAGAAAACCTCAAAAACTATCAGACTCCATTAGGAGAGCCATCATAATATTAGTGGGTATACCAGAAGAGGAAGAGAAGAAGAAAGGAGGAGAGAGTTTATTTAAAGAAATAATAGCCAAGAACTCCCCAAATCTAGGGAAGAAATGGGGTATAAAAGTCCACAATGCTAATTTATTATCTCTATGAAAACAAACTTTCTCCAAGATGCATAGTATGAGAACTGTCAAAAGTCAATCAGAAAAATAAGATCGATTTTTCAGCAGAAACTCTACAGGCCAGGAGAGGGTGGAATGAGATATTCAAAATACTAAAAGATAAAAATGCCAGCCAAGATTATTTTATTTGGCAAAGTTGTCCTTCAGACCTAAAAAAAAAAAAAAAAGCTGAGGAAATTTACCATCACTAGAGCAGCCTTACAAGAAACGTTGAAAAGAGTTGTTCGAGCTGAACCAAAAAGACAGAATTAGAAAACAGTAAATCTTTTTAAGTGTAGTAAATTTTTATGTATCAGTAATTATTCTAAATGTTAATAGATTGAACTCACCATTCAGAAGAATGCCGGATCGATAAAAACAACAACAAAAACAAGATCCAACTATATGCTCCCTAAAGGAGACTTATTTCAGCTCTAAAGACACATACAGGCTCAAAAGTGAAAGACTGGAAGATGATATTCCAACTAAATGAAAACCAAAAGAAGGTGGTGTAACCATACTTGTATCAGAAAAATAGACTTCAAGTCATCTTTAGCTTGAGTGTAGCAAGAGACAAAAAAGATTATCATATAATAATAAAAGTGTTAGTACTACAAGAAGACATAAAAACTGTAAAGACATACACTCCCAGCACCTGAGCACTAAAATATACTAAGGAAATAACAATAGACCTGAAGGGAGAAATAGGCAACAATACAATACTTGTAGAAAACACAATATACCACTATCAACAGTAGACAATCCAGACAGTAAATCAATAAGAAAACATTGGAACTGAACCACACTTAGAACAAACAAACTTAATAGACATTCTAAGAACAATCTATCCAACAGCAGCTGAATATACAGTCTTCTCAAGTACATATGTAATATTCTCCAGGATAGATTATATAAGAGACCACAAAACAAAAACCTGAAATTTTTATAAGATTGAAATCATACCAATTATCTTTTCTGACCAATATATTATGAAACTAGAAGTTGACAGAGAGGAAAGTGAGAATATCTTAAAACATGTGGACACCAAACAGCACATTACTAAAGAATCATAAGGCAAAGAAGAAATCAAAAGGGGAATGAAAATGTAACTCAAAACAAATAAAAATACAAATACAGCATATCAAATAGTGTGGGTTAAGGCAGTTCTAAGAGAAAAATTTATAGCAACAATATATACCATATATTAAGAAAATAGAAAGATCTTAAAATCTTAAATGAACAATTTAAATTTACACCTCAGGGGACTAGAGAAAAAGAACAAGTTAAGCCCAAACTTAGCAGAGGGAAGGAAATAAATGAAATAAAGATCAGAAAAATCAGTAGAAAGGATCAACAATACTAATAGCTTTTTCTTTGAAAATATAAACAAAATGGACAATTCTTTAATTAGAGAAGAAAACAGAGATTCAATTAAATAAAATTAGAAATAAAAGAGAATACATCACAACTAATGCTACACAAATGCATAGAATCATAAGACTACTATAAACAATTATATGCAACAAAATTACATAACCTAGAAGAAATAGATGTATTTCTAGAAACACACATCCTACAAAGACTGAATCCAGAAGAAATAGAAAATCTGAACAAAGCAGTAATGAATAAAGAGTCCGAGTCAGTAATCAAAAACCTACCAGCAGGTAAAACTCCAGGACCAAATGGCTTCACTAGAGAATTGTACTACACACATAAAGAAGAATTTCACCAATTCTCACACTTTTCTAAAACATCAAAGAGGAGGGAATACTTCCAAATTCATCTTAAGAAGCCAGCCTTACTTTCATACATAAACCAGATAAGACTACCACAAAAAGAAAATTATAGATCAATATTCCTAATAAATATAGATGCAAAATTTCTCAGCAAAATATAAGCAAACTGAATTTAAGAACACGTTTAAAGCATTATACACCATGACCAAATGAGATTTATCCTTAGGATGCAAAGATGGTTCAACATACATAAATCAATATATGTAATGCATCATACCAATAAAATGAAAGTTAAAAATCACATGATCATCTTAACAGAGGCAGAAAAACATTTGACAAAATACAATATTCTTTCATGATAAAACCCTTGATAGATGGGGAATAGAAGAAATAGACTTCAATATAAGAAAGGCCTTTTAGAATGAACCCACATTTAGCATTATGCTAAATAGAAGAAAACTGAAAATGTTTCTTCTAAGATCAGAAACAAGACAAGGCTGCCCATTTTCACCACTCCTATTTATTTATTTACTTATTTATAAATTTATTTATTTAATTTATTTGGCTGTGTTTGGTCTTTGTTGCTGCAGGCGGCCTTTTCTAAATGTTGCGTGGGTGTGCTTCTCATTGCTGGATAGCACGGGCTCCAGGCATGCAGGCTTCAGTAGTTGTGGCTCGCAGGCTCTAAAGCACAGGCTCAGTAGGTGTGGTGCATAGCCTTATTTGCTCTATGGCGTGTGAGATCTTCCTGGACCAGGGCTTGAACCTGTATTCCCTGCATTGGCAGGTGGATTCTTAACCACTGAGCCACCAGGGAATTCCTTCACCCCTCCTATTTATAGAGTACTGTAGGTTCTAGTTAGAGCAGTTAAGCAAAACAAAGAAATAAAATGCATCCAAATTGGATAAAAGGAAGTAAAGTTGTCAGTTTTTGCTGGTGACATAATCTTATGTATAGAAAATCCCAGTCAGTCAAAAATTTGTTGACATTAATCAACAATTTTACTAAAGTTGCTGGATCCAAAATCAACATACAGAAATCATTGCATTTCTTTACACCAATGGTGAAGAATAGCAAAAAGAAATTAAATAAACTAACCAATTCACAATAGCATCAAAACAGTAAAATACTGAGGGATAAATTTTTTAACAGCAGGAACTATAATTTAATCACATCATATCGTATTACACTATGTAACATTCTATATTTTGCCTGTTGATATGTAACATAGTTAAGTTTATTACAAGCATTATTTCCTAAGACTTATGGTATAAGTGCTTCTTTCCAAGTATTACCACTTATTTAGTGTTTATCTATATGTTAACATTAAGTAAATCAGTGATAAATGTATATAATGTAATATGCATTGTGCCATTTCTCCCTAGAAAACCAAAACAACTATAAAATCTAAAAGAAGACTATCAACATCACAGATACATGTCTTGAGTAGGTTAACAGCATTTCCCCCTTAACATGAAGGTATTTTCATCAAAAATGCTTCATTGTTTTTAGGCTAGCATTACTTTAGCAGTAGCTGGTCTTCAGGACAAGTAGATCAGAGGCTTCAAGTGCTAAAGACACTGAATTACTCTGAGAAACATCCTTCCGCACAAATAATGAAAAGAAGTGAACTGCTGATGTCACCTTAACATAAAATTGTGCGTTTTCCCTTTCAATATGTGATTTAGTTCATTTATATGATGACAACAAAGTTTTGAAGTTCTCATGGCACACCAGGGAGATAGACTGATTTGTCAAGAAACCTCTTATTTGTTTTAATATTTAAATTATAACAATACAATAACTAGAAAAAGGTCAGTTCCTTGGTGGTTTTAAACCACATCAATTTCAATATTTGTTTTTCAACATAATGATGCAATTAAATCTATGCTTCTGCAACAATAGTGCGATAGAGTATCCTTTCCTAGATAAAGGAGATGAGGTTTATTCAAGTAGATGCTTTAAATAAGGTAGATTGTTGGCAATTACTTATCAATCTAGCATGTTTGACATAAAATATATTATGAAAGCTTAGGAACGGAAATATCTGCACAAGAAAATCTACAAAATTTTTCTGAAAGAAATTGAAGACACAAACAAATAATAACATCTCATGTTTATAAATTGGAAGAATTAATATCATTAACATGACCATATTCCCCAAAGCCATGTACAGATTAAAATCCTATCAAAATACCAAAGACAGTCTTCACAGAAATAACAGAAAAAATTCTAAAATTTGCGTGGAAACACAAGTAACCCCAAATGGCCAAAGCAATTCTGAGGAAAAAGAACAAAGCTAGAGGTATCAAGTTTCCAATTTCAAACTATACTGCAAAGCCATAAATACAGAATGGTACTGCCAGAAAAATAGACATATCAACGAAGGGAACAGAATAAAATGCTCAGTACTAAATACCAGTATATACAATCAATTAATATTTGACAATAGAGCCAAGAATACCCAATTCAGAATAGATAGTCTCTTCAACAAATGATTCCTTGATTAAGGGAAAAGAAAGGTCTCAATTAAAGCATGTCCTTGACTAAACCGCCTCAAGGTACTGAAAAAAGAACAAACTCTGCCCAAAGTTAGCAGAAGGAAGAATATAAAGATTGTATCAGAAGTAAATGATATAGAGACTGGAAAGAGAGTAGAAGAAAATCCAAAAAAAAAGTGTTTTTCTTTTAAAATAAATAAAGGTGACAAATATTAGGTAGACTAACCAAAAAGAAAAATTAACAGGGATTTAAAGAAACAAAATAATAAATGAAAGAGGAAATGTTACATCTATACCAGAAAAATAGAAAGTATCATGAGTGATACCACCGAAAACTGTCATATTAAAACAAATTGAACAACTTAGAAAAAAAATTAGAAACATACAACCAACCAAAACTGAATTGTAATGAAATGGAAAATCTGAACAGAAAATTATGGAATCAGGAGGTAAAATCATTAAAAAAAAATTTTCCCAATTAAGGAAAGATCTAGGACCAGATGGCTTCATAGATGAATTCTGCCAAACTCTGAAAGCATAATTACTGCCAATACTTTTTAAATTCTTTGAAAACATTAAAGAGGAGGAAACACTTCCAAACTGATTTTTGAGGTAGCATTACCCTGAAAGCATAGTCTGATACTGCACTACAAGAAAAGAAAATTACAAGAAAATGTTGCTGATGAACATAGATGCAAATATTGTCAACAAAATACTAGGTTATGGAATTTAACAGCACATAAAATGGATCAAACATATCAAGTGAGACATAATAGGATGTAAGGATGGTTTATCATATGGAAATCAATAAACATGATATACCACATTAACAAAAAAGTAAAATCACATGATTATCTCAATAGACTCAGAAAAGCACTTGACAAATTTTAATAATCTGTCATAATAAAAAACCTCAACAAATTAGGTATAAAAGAAATGTACTTCAATGTAATAAACTTCCTATATGACAATACACAGCTATCATAATAATTGTGAAAAGCTGAGAGTTTTTTTGGGTTTTTTTTCTCTAAAATCAGGAAAAAACAAGGGTACCCCTGCTTACCAATTGTCTTCAACATGATATTGGAAGTCCCAGCTAGATCAATTGATTAGACAGAAAGAAAGAGAGAGAGAGAAACAAGGAAGGAAGGATGGAAGGACGGAAGGAAGGGAGAAAGAAAGAAAGGTAGAAAAAAAAGGAAGGAAAGGAAAGAAGGGAGGGAGAGAGGAAGGAAATAAGGAAGGGAGAGAGAAAGGGAGGAAGGAAGGAAGGGGAGGAGGGAGGGGTGAGTAAGAGAGAAAGGAAGGAAGAGAGAAAGAAAGAGGGAAAGGATGGAAGGAAAGAAGGAAAAGAAAGGAAGGAAAGGAAGAAAGAAAAAGAAGGAGAAAGAGAAGGAAAAAGACAGAAAGAGAAACAAAGAAAAATAAATACAAACAGAAAAACAAAAGTGAAGAAAGAAAAGGAAACAAATTTTAAAAAACATAGTCTGTCTGAAGATGATGTAATCTTATATAGAGAAAATTTTAAACACTCCACCAAAAAGCTATTAGAATTAATTAATTAATTCAGCAAAGTTGCAGTGTACAAAAATCAGTTACATTTCAATACATTAATGATGAAGTATTCAAAATAGAAGTTAAATAAACAATCCCATTTATGATATTATCAAAAACAATGAAATAATTAATAATAAATTTAACCAATGAGGTAAAAGTTCTGTAAACCGAAAACTATAAGACATTGATGAAAGATATTGGAGAAGTACAAATAAATGGAAAGATATCCTTATTCTTGGCTTGGAAGAATTAATGTGATATTGTTCATAGTACTTAAAGTCATGTATAGATTTAAAGCAATCTTTATCAAAATTCCAATGGCATTTTTTTCCCCAGTGAAGTAGAACAGTTGTGGCTCAAAGCAATGGAATAAAAAAAAAAAAGCCACAGCATTTTTGGAAAAAAAAAAGTAAGGAAAAAAGAAGGGGGAATCACTCTTCCTGACTTCAGACTATATTGAAAGCTAACGTAAATCAAATATATATGTGTGTTTGTGTGTGTGTGTGTGTGTGTGTGTATTTTTTGGACTATTATAGGGAGCCCACTGGAATATTTATTATAGGGAGCCCAGAAAATACCCACATATATATGGTCAACTGTTACATGTCAAAGGTGCTTAGAATATATAGTGGGGACAATGAGAGTCTCTTCAATAACTGGTGTTGGGAAAACTGGATATCTAAACATACAAAAAAATGAAACTGGTTTTTCAGACCAATCACACAAATCAACTCAAGACTGATCAGTGATTTAAATGTGAGCCGTGAAACTGTGAAACTCCTAGAAGAAAACATAGTAAAAACTCCTTGATATTGGCCTTGTCAATGTCTTTTTGAATATGCTATCAAAAGCATAGGCAACAGAAACCCAAGTGGGACTGTATCAAACTAAAAAGTTTCTGTACGTAAAGATTGTGATCAGGCAATCAGTGAAAAGTTAATCTATGAAATGAGAGAAATATTTAGAAACCCTATATCTGATCAGTTAATATCCAAAAAACATATTTTTTGTTTTTTGGAGTGAGAGAAAAGACTGACTACAAATAGGCCCAAAGAGTGTTTCTGTGCTGATAGAAATATAATACTTAAAGACTGTAAAAGTTTCATTACTCTGTAAGATTACTAAATAATATAGAATTGTTTTCTTATAATATGTGAATTTCATAACACATTAATAAACATGTTTTTAAATGGGCCTTCCTGAGGACAATAGAGAAACAAAGCAGTGAATAGTTGAAGAAGGAGATGGCAGTCACATTCACAATGGCTTCTCTTCCACCATGCAATCTGCTCAGCAACTGCCCTCACCCTCCTATTCCAGTTTAGCAACAGGCGTCCCAGTAGTGTCCAACCCCAGCACTGACTCTAGACCAGCTGCCTCAAAACAAGCATTGATGGCAGTTGCCCACCATAACTACTAAAAACATCATCAGCTTTATGTCCTATGATTAAATTAGCTAGGTCTACCTCATCTATGAAAGAATGAACTTGGTCTGCCAGAGAATGTTGAATCAGGAATTTGTGTAAATAGAGAGGTATAATATATTTCAGTAACAATTTAAAACACAACTTGCAAGAAGAGAATCAGAAACAAACAAAAAAACTATTAATTACCTGCTCATGAAGACATCTTTACTGCTACTGAAACAAGATTTTCAGTATTAAATATGACTTTCCTAAAGTATGTGGATTCGAATCTCTGTTGCTTCATCTCAGAAAATGTTACTGATGAAATTATGGTGAGCTGAGAAATGTCAGTTCTACCAGATTCTCCCAACGAGCTCATGAAGGACTTAAAGAGTTAGGGGTATTTTCTCCACGGCAATGGAATATTTTGATGAGAAAATTGTTTTAATTCTTCAGAAAAAATTACCATAATCGAATTAGTCTGGAATACTCATGGTTTTTCCTCCAGTTGCAGAACATTCTGCAGCCCTAACAATAACTCTGTGTTCTCCAAGCAAAGCCCTTAAACACAAGAGGTTACCAAACTCTAACAGCACTTTAAATAAGTAATGCTGATGTGGCTGTTCTCAGGTGTGAAATTTCGGAGCTTTATGTAAACCCAAATGAAAGAACAGCAAAAGCAGCTTCAAGACCAACACTAGAGCCTGCTAAAACAAATGCAGTACATAGGTGAACAGTATGCATGGGTAGGACAGAGGGAACATGAACTGTAAGTGATGGACTATACAGTAGAAATTTCCTCAGGGTGTGGGCAGAATGAATAGCCTCCTCAGAATTTTGTTTTAAAAATGTAACAAAGCCAAAGATTCTTTTAGAAAATCTAAATGCCTTCAGAATGAAATATAAATTGAATGTGATCCTAGCTGCAGAAGAGATAGCTTAGTAGCGTAAGTAATTATATGCATATGAGAATTATGTGAGCAACATGGTGTCCCATAGACTTTAGACATTTAGAACACAAATTGGAATTTTCACAGGTGGAATATGCTTACCACTTCTCCTGGTTGGATTATTGCATAGAATCTTTTTATTTTGTGATAAATTTTCATTAATCATACTAGTTCTATCATGTTTTGAAGAATAAATATTTTTGTGCTGTCAACAAAGTACACTAGTTTATTTCTGCATATATGTACCTACACATATATTTTAAACAAATCCAGACTTGACACACTAGAGCTTAAGTTTAATACTATACACATGAAAGAGAAGACCTGCTTTTCAAATAGACACTACACTGCTTTTGGAAAAAAGTAAACTTTTTGTTTAAATGAGCTTTGTCTGGAATGTATGAAAAGTGGTTGATGCTTTTGTGAAGTTATGAGTAAATAAAAGGCCACTTCTGTAGTATTTATGGTAAAAAAAAATGCTTTACAGTATTGACTATACATTTTTATAACCTATTGACAGAGAACGTAGCCAGTCACTATATACATGTTGTCAGTTCTCTTCTGAGGCCACGTCTTACAATGCATGGATGGATGCATGAATCCATCCATGATCAATCCATTTATGTTCTTGCTTTGGTATTGATCTTGTATTAGATGTTTCTTCACTTTTTTTAACATCTTCATGGAGTATAACTGCTTCACAATGATGTATTACTTTCTGCTTTATAACAAAGCGAATCAGCTATACATATACATATATCCCCATATCTCCTCCCTCTTGCGTCTCCCTCCCACCCTCCCTAGCCCACCCCTCTAGGTGGTCACAAAGCACGGAGCTCACCTCCCTGTGCTATGTGGCTGCTTCCCACTAGCAATCTATTTTACATTTGGTAGTATATATAAGTCCATGCCACTTTATCACTTCATCAAATCTCACCCTTCCCCCTCCCCATGTCCTCAAGTCAATTCTCTATGCCTGCGTCTTTATTCCTGTCCTGCCCCTAGGTTCTTCATAACCACTTTGTTTTTCTTCATTAGATTCCATATGTATGTGTTAGCATATGGTATTTGTTTTTCTCTTTCTGACAAACTTCACTCTGTATGACAGACTGTAAGTCCATCCACCTCACTACAAATAACTCAATTTCATTTCTTTTTATGGCTGAGTAATATTCCATTGTATATATGTCCCACATCTTCTTTATCCATTCATCTGTTGATGGACACTTAGGTTACTTCCATGTCCTGGCTATTGTAAATAGAGCTGCAATGAACATTGCGGTACATGACTCTTTCAATTATGGTGTTTCAGGCTATATGCCCGGTAGTGGGATTGCTGGGTCCTATGGTACTTCTATTTTTAGTTTTTTAAAAACCTCCATACTTTTCTCCATATTGGGTGTAACAATTTACATTCCCACCAACAGTGCAAGAGTTCCTTTTTCTGCACACCCTGCCCAGCATTTATTGTTTGTAGATATTTTATTGATGGCCATTCTGACTAGTGTGAGGGGATAGCAAATTGCAGTTTTGATTTGCATTTCTCTAATGATTAGTGATGTTGAGCATGCTTTCATGTGTTTGTTGGCAATCTGTATAATTCTTTGGAGAAATGTGTATTTAGGTATTCTGCCCATTTTTGGATTGGGTTATTTGTTCTGTTGATATTGAACTGCATGAGCTGCCTGTATATTTTGGAGATTAACCCTTTGTCAGATGCTTTATTTGCAAATATTTTCTCCCATTCTGAGGGTTGCCTTTTCATCTTGTTTATGTTTTCCTTTGCTGTGCAAAAGCTTTTAAGTTTCATTAGGTCCCATTTGTTTATTTTGTTTTATTGCCATTTCTCTAGGAGGTGGGTCAAAAAGAGTCTTGCTGTGATGTATGTCATAGAGTGTTCTGCCTATGTTTTCCTCTAAGAGTTTGATAGTGTCTGCCCTTACATTTAGATCTTTAATCCATTTTGAGTTTATTTTTGTGTATAGTGTTAGGGAGTGTTCTAATTTCATTCTTTTATATGTAGCTGTCCAGTTTTCCCAGCACCAATTATTGAAGAGGCTGTCTTTTCTCCATTGTATATTCTTGCCTCCTTTATCACAAATAAGGTGACCATATATGCATGGGTTTATCTCTGGGCTTTCTATTCTGTTCTATTGATCTATATTTCTGTTTTTGTGCCAGTACCATACTGTCTTGATTACTGTAGCTTGGTAGTATAGTCTGAAGTCAGGGAGCCTGATGATTCCTCCAGCTCCATTTTTCTTTCTCAAGATTGCTTTGGTTATTCAGGGTCTTTTGTGTTTCCATACAAATCGTGCAATTTTTTGTTCTAGTTCGGTGAAAAATGCCATTGGTAGTTTTCTAGAAATTGCACTGAATCTGTAGATTGCTTTGGGTAGTATAGTCATTATAACAATGTTGATTCTTCGAATCCAAGAACATGGTATATTTCTCTCTCTCTTTGTATCATCTTTAATTTCTTTCATCAGTGTCTTATAGATTTCTGCCTACAGGTCTTTTGTCTCCTTAGGTAGATTTATTCCTAGGTATTTTATTTTTTTTGTTGCAATGGTAAATGAGAGTGTTTCCTTAATTTGTGTTTCAGATTTTTCATCATTAGTGTATTGGAACATAAGAGATTTCTGTGCATTAATTTTGTATCCTGCTACTTTACCAAATTCATTGATTAACTCTAGTAGTTTTCTGGTAGCATCTTTAGGATTCTCTATGTAGAGTATCATGTCATCTGCAACAGTGACAGCTTTACTTCTTTCTGATTTGGATTCCTTTTATTTCTTTTTCTTCTGTGATGGCTCTGGCTAAAACTTCCAAAACTATGTGAATAATAGTGGTGAGAGTGGACAGCCTTGTCTTGTTTCTGACCTTAGAGGAAATGGTTTTGGTTTTTCACCATTGAGAAGGATGTTGGCTGTGGGTTTGTCATATATGGCCTTTATTATGTTGAGGAAAGTTCCCTCTATACCTACTTTCTGGAGCGTTTTTATCATAAATGGGTGTTGAATTTTGTCAAAATCATTTTCTGCATCTATTGAGATGATCATATGGTTTTTCTCCTTCAATTTGTTAATATGGTTTATCACATTGATTGATTTGGGTATATTGAAGAATCCTTGCATTCTTGTGATAAACCCCACTTGATCATGGTGTATGATCCTTTTAATGTGCTGTTGGATTCTGTTTGCTAGTATTTTGTTGAGGATTCTTGCACGTATGTTCATCAGTGATATTGGCCTGTAGTTTTCTTTCTTTGTGACATCTTTTTCTGGTTTTGGTTTCAGCATGATGGTGGCTTCATAGAATGAGTTCAGGAGTGTTCTTCCCTCTGCTATATTTTGGAAGAGTTTTAGAAGGTAAGTGTTAGGTCTTCTATAAATGTTTGATAGAATTCGCCTGTGAAGCCATCTGGTCCTGGGCTTTTGTTTGTTGGAAGATTTTTAATCACAGTTTCAATTTCAGTGCTTGTGATTGGTCTGTTTATATTTTCTATTTCTTCCTGGTTCAGTCTCAGAAGGTTGTGTTTTTCTAAGAATTTGTCCTTTTTTTTTTTTTTTCGGTACATGGGCCTCTCACTGTGTGGCCTCTCCCATTGCGGAGCACAGGCTCCGGACATGCAGGCTCAGCAGCCATGGCTCATGGGCCCAGCCGCTCCACGTCATGTGGAATCTTCCTAGACCGGGGCACGAACCCGTGTCCCCTGCATTGGCAGGCGGACTTTCAACCACTGCGCCACCAGGGAAGCCCTGTCCATTTCTTCTAGGTTGTCCATTTTATTTGCATATAGTTCCTAGTAGTAATCTCTCGTGATTCTTTGTACTTCTGCAGTGTCAGTTGTTACTTCTCCTTTTTCATTTCTAATTCTATTCATTTAGTCTTCTTCCTTTTTTTCTTGTTGAGTCTGGCTAACAGTTAATCAATTTTCTTTATCTTTTCAAAGAAACAGCTTTTAGTTTTATTGATCTTTGCTATTGTTTCCTTCATTTCTTTTTCATTTATTTCTGATATGATCTTTATGATTTCTTTCCTTCTGCTAACTTTGGGTTTTTTCTCTAATTGTTTTAGGTATAAGGTTATATTGTTTATCTGAGATGTTTCTTATTTTTGAGGTAGGATTGACTTGCTATAATCTTCCCTCTTAGAACTGCTTTTGCTGCATCTCATAGGTTTTGGGTTGTCATGTTTTCATTGTCATTTGTGTCTAGGTAATTTTTGATTTCCTCTTTGATTTCTTCAGTGATCTCTTGGTTATTTAGTAGTGTATTGTTTAGCCTCCATGTACTTGTATTTTTTACAATTTTTTACCTGTAATTGATATCTAGTCTCATAGAGTTGTGGTTGGAAAAAATACTTGATATGATTTCAAGTTTTTTAAATTTACCAAGTCTTGATTTGTGACCCAAATATGCTTCATCCTGGAGAATACTCTGTGAGCACTTGAGAAGAAAGTGTATTCTGTTGTTTTTGAATGGAATGTCCTATAAATATAAATTAAGTCCATCTTGTTTAATGTATCATTTAAAGCTTGTGTTTCCTTATTTATTTTCATTTTGCATGATCTGTCTCTTGGTGAAAGTGGGGTGTTAAAATCGCCTACTCTTGTTGTGTTATCGTTGCTTTCCCCTTTTATGGCTCTTAGCATTTGCCTTATGTATTGAGGTTTTCCTATGTTGGGTGCATAAATATTTACAATTGTTATATCTTCTTCTTGGCTTGATCGTTTGATCATTATGTAGTGTCTTTTTTTTTTGTCTCTTGTAATAGTCTTTATTTTAAAGTCTATTTTGTCTGATATAATAATTGTACATATATAAATTTTTTTAACTGGAAAATACATGTGGTCAAACATACGGTTGTTTAGAGAAACCAGATGTCTCAAGCAAGTGATTTTAGTGTTTTTCTATGTACGGGAGATGCTGGAATCTGGGATCAATAAAATTCTTCCTTAAATATGCATCTTAACTATTGAGAAGCCCATAGATCCAAAGCACAGAATTCTTCATCTTATTTTTCCCATCCTGAATTCCCCACAGGGTCCACTGTTGGTGGACAACTGCAGTGGATTTGGACTTAACTCTTTGTGTAACTGGATGATGAGTGACTCTTTTCTTGGGTGGTTAAAGCAGATGTACAATATTTGTTTGACAGGCTATAAGACAGGCTGTCTTATTTAGCATAAAGTTCAAGCAAAATCATGTGTAAGCTAGAATGCTTCTTCATACTTCAATAGGGGAAAATTTCTTGCATCACCTTGAAAAAGCATATTGAACATTTTATTCCTGAAGATACACTTCTTAACATTAACTTTAAACTTTATTCTACATCTTTGAACCAAAGTTTTAGTTTTGTTTACATTTCTATTTTCAGTTGTACCTAGAAAAACATGTCTTATACTGTCCAATCTTATAAGTGCTCACCTTAAGAAATTTTAAATTGTGTACAGTGGTTATTTATATTTTTATGACTTTCAATTATCACTCTCCTAGTTGTATTTTAATATATAAATTATGTAGTTATTATTTGACTAAGTATTTAAAATAACCCTTGCCTTATGCTTCAGTTATTCCAAGTAAATTTAGATGTAAAAATAAAATATATTTCTGGGGGGAGTCTGACATCTTCATAAAACCTAAGGTTTTGGTGTTATTTTAGGGAAATATAAACACAATGTTTCCACATTTTACTTTCATCCAATGTGACATGATTATGCATCTTTTTGACTAACTTTACCAAATGAAAATTTTTCTTATTCATTTTTAATATTGTCCTTAGATTTTGATCAATTTTATATCAACCCTTGACATTCCATTTTCAACACAGTATTTTTTAATGAAAAACCATGATGTAGTATCCAAGTTCACAGTTTGTTTGGGAGATAATTTTATACCATTAACAAAAAATGAGTTTTCCTGTGGGAGTTTTTTTTTTTAAGAATTTTTTAGCATTCCATCTATTTTAGGATTTAAAAATTTTCATCTTTATATATTTATAGTGCTTTTAAGTGTACCTTTATAGTTTTTATGGTGGTTTGGATATTACCATACATGTGTGACATCACAATCTACTGGTATCAACATTTTTCACTTCAAAAGAAATGCTTAATTTGCATTTACATCCTTTATATTTCCTACTTTTAAATACTAAAATTCTGAGTATCAGATAGTGTTACAATTTTTGTTTCAACTATCGAATATTATCATAAAACTTATGGGGAAGAAAACATTGTATGTATCCACATTGCTGCACTTTTTGTTGTTTCTCCTTCGTTTGTGATACTCCAAAATTCCTTCTGTTAGCATTTCCTTTCTTTCAACCCATGAAAAATATTTTGCCACTTCTTTCTTACATCCATTAGTTCAGATTATAAATTCACTGTTGTTGAGTTGTTCTCTTATGATAATACATCATTTCTCTCTGGCTGCTTTCAAGATGTATTTTTTATCTTTAATTTTCAAAAGTCTAGTTACAATATGTCTTGGTGTTGATTTCTCTGAATTTATCCTATCTCTGGTTCACTCATCTCCTTCAGTCTTTACATTTGTGTGTCTTGTCAAATTTGGGAAGATATTTGATCTGGCTTCTGCCAATAATCTTTCCCTACTTCCCTCTTTCTCCTTTCTTTTTTAGATTGTAATGATACAAAAATTGACCTTTTTGGTTATTTCTTTCATGTTTCTAAGTTTCCGGTCATTCTTTTTCTAGGATATTTTCCCTCTATTGGTTAGACTACCTGAATTTTATTCTTTTGTTCCCAAGCTCGATAACCCTATCTTGTTATCTTTTACTATTGAGTTCACTGTACAAATTTTATTATTTTGGTTATTGTATTGATGTTTCTGTGTTCTATAATTTTCACTTGTTCTTTTTATAATTTGTCTTTGTCAAGATTTTTCTATTTTTTACTTGTTTTATTCAATTTGTAATCGCTATACAAATGTTTTCATGATGGTTTCTTTAAAAATCTTGTCATATAATTTCAACTCAGTGCTTGTATCAGTTAATTACCTTTTCTGATTTCAGTTGTAATTTTCTTATTTTTGATATGATAGTTGATTTTTATTGTATTCTGGATATTTTGTCAATTATGTTAGGAGTCTTTGGGTCTTTAAATCTTTTTATTTTAGTAGGCAATGACCCTGTTTATGTATAATACATATGGCTTGGACTACTTTGTCAGTTGCAGTTTCAATTGCCATTTGACATTCAGACCTTTGTTCTTTTTCGTTTACCTGATACAGCTGAGATTCCACTGATTCTCAGAAGTTCCGCTCAAGAATGTAGTCAGATGTGTGTTGATGAGAGAGAAGTACGCCCCTGTTGGTTCTACTTGAATGATGCAGTGTCTTTGACAGAGCCGCATATCTTAGTTGAAAAAGGGATACTTAGTTCTGGTTAAAGATAGTGCCCCCTTGATTTATTTCTGGCATGGCTTTCAATTGATATCTCTTGACAGCAGGGTTTTGTTTACATGGAATTTTCTTTTCTTGTGTGTGTATGTGTGTCTTTCTTTGTCTTTTTTTATTATTATTATTATTTTGTATCTTTTTGGAGTATAATTGCTTTAAAATGGTGTGTTAGTTTCTGCGTTATAACAAAGTGAATCAGCTATATGTATACACATATCCCCATATCACCTCCCTCTTGCATCTCCCTCCCACCCTCCCTAACCCACCCCTCTGGGTGGTCACAAAGCATCAAGATGATCTCCCTGGGCTATGCAGCTGCTTCCCTCTAGCTATGTATTTTACATTTGGTAGTGTATATATGTCCATGCCAGTCTCTCACTTCATCCCAGCTTACCCTTCCCCCTCCCCCGTCCTCAAGTCCATTCTCTGCATCTGCATCTTTATTCCTGTCCTGCCCCTAGGTTCATCAGTGCCATTTTTTTAGATTCCATATATGTGCTGGGATTCACGTTTGACTCAGGGAAGAAATGATTTGCCTTCTGCTGTTGAATAGGGTCAGGAAAAGTTGGATATGGTTGGCCTTCCTCTATTAGGTGAAACATTCAAGATGCTCTGCTGCTATAATTTTCTCCTTTGATCTACTCTGGCATTAACTTCAGGGTACATGATTATGCTTAATGGCAAAAAGCAAGAGGAAACAGATACATGCCATTTTGCCCTGCAATGTAAACTTTTAAATAAATTTTATCCCCACTAAATGTAGGACTTATTGGGAAAATGACTGATTCCAGGATAGGGCAGGGAAGTAAAAAATGAAACTGAAGTATTTTCAGATATTCTAGAATACACTTCCGGAAAGTAAGAAACTGACATTTTGAAAGGATATGGACAACAGCATGTAAGCATTTCCACTTATCAAATATGGGGAGATTTGTATATTAAATAATTATAAATTGTAATAGATCCTAATCCATTCAGCAAAAAAAATCCATGAATCCATGTTCAAGAAATACTAATTTATTAATTAATTATGTAGAAGAAAAAAGCACTTTCCTTCAGTAGAATACCAGCTATTAATTTTTGCAATCATCGTATGCCCTTGATTCAGGAAAGAATCATCAAAGAAAGCTGTAGTTTGTGGGTGATAGTTTGATAAGAAACAAGACATTTATATTGTTTCAGAGTAAATACCTATAAGTTAATTACTAGTTACCAAGGAAGAACAGTAATTTTCATGGAGAATTCTAGCAGACACCATTTTAATTGAGGGATAGAAGTTAACAAAAAGATGATGCTAACATCATGTGTTTTCAGTTGTCCTGAGGACACATCTCTTCTGTAATATTCTTGTGAAGAATGAGTTCCTGATTATAATCAAGAGAAAATACCAGAAATCTAAAATGAGGGACTTTCTGCAAAATAAATGTCCTGTGCTCTTGACAAATGTTAAGATCATAAAATATAAGGAAAAACTGATAAATGATTATAGAGAAGGTGACAAGGATTATGATAATTAAATGCTATGCATAATTTTAGATTGTTTTCTGGATAAGAAAAATTCACTTTTTTTCATATGAAAGACATCATTGGGATAATTGCAGAAACTTGAATAAATTCTGATATCACAAAGGAGTATTATGACAATGTTCTTTCCTAATTTTGATAATACTTGTTGTTAGGGATTGAATGTTTGTCTGCCCTTCTTTGAGGTTTGTATGTTGAAGCCTTAACACCTTAATCCTCAGTGTGTCTGCATTTGGAAACCACAGAGGTCTGGTATGAATTTACCTTAGTGTTTTATTTTCGTTGTTCTTGTTTGTTTGTTTATTTTTTAGGTCTTGACAAATAGAGTCTTTTGTATTAAAAAAAATTCAAGGACATAATTAAGGCTGAATGATGCCATAAAAATGGGGCTCTAATTTGATAGAAATAGTATCCTTTTAAAGAAAGAGCTAGCACTCCCCACCATCCCTGTCTTAGTCTGACTCTCTCTCTCGATACTTAATATAAGTGAAATTTTACAGAATTTGTCATTTTGTAACTGGGTCATTTTATTTTGCATAATGTCCTCAAGACTTACACATATCGTGGCATATCTCAGATTTGGTTTTTTTTAGAAGATGTTGGGGATAGAAGTTTATTAATTTATTTATTTATGGCTGTGTTGGGTCTTCGTTTCTGTGTGAGGGCTTTCTCTAGTTGTGGCAAGTGGGGACCACTCTTCATCGCGGTGCGCAGGCCTCTCACTATCGTGACCTCTCTTGTTGCAGAGCACAGGCTCCAGACGCGCAGGCTCAGTAGTTGTGGCTCACGGGCCTAGTTGCTCTGCGGTATGTGGGATCTTCCCAGACCAGGGCTCGAACCCGTGTCCCCTGCATTAGCAGGCAGATTCTCAACCACTGTGCCACCAGGGAAGGTCTCAGATTTTTTCCTTTTTAAAACTGAATATTTCTTCGTATGCATATAACAGATTCTATTTATCCACCTGTTGGTGAACACTTTTTGATTATGATAAAGCACATAATATTTATATTTTAACCATCTTTAGATGTACAGTTTGGTAGTGTTAAACATGTTTACATTATTGTGAAACAAATCTCAAGAACTTTCTTCTTGCAAATCTGAAATCTCACGCTCATTACACAACAGCCTATTTCCCTTTTCTTCTCACCTCCTGGTAACCATTAATCTGCTGCTCTGATTTTGTAAATTTTACTACCTTAGGTACTTCATATAGGTGAATCATACAGTTTTTTCTTTTGTGATGCTTATTTCACTTTGCATACTGTCCACAGGGCCAATTCATGTTGTAACATTACACATGATTTCCTTCTTTTTTTGGCTGTATAATATTCCATTGTATGTATTTACTATATATCATTCATTCATTTATCAATTGATATTTGGATTGCTCCCACCTTTTGGTTATTGTGAATAATGATGCTGTGTTTAGGGGTGTACAAATATCTATTTGAGACTCTGATTTTAATTCTTTGGGTTGTGTACTGAGAGGTGGTATTGCTAGATCATATGAAATTTGTAAGTTTAATTTTAAGAACTACGATAGTGTTTTCCATTTTGGCTATACCATTTTACATTTCCAATCAATAGTGCACAAGTGTTCCAATTTCTCCACATTATTGCCAACACTTTTATTTTCTCTTATAATTGTTTTAAAATAACGATCTTAATGGGTATGAGGTCATTTCTCAATGTGGTTTTTTAAAATATTTATTTATTTGGTTGTGCCAGGTCTTAGTTGTGGCAGGTGGGCTCCTTTAGTTGCATCTTGCGGGCTCCTTAGTTGAAGCATGTGAACTCTTAGTTGTGGCATGCATGTGGGATATCCTTGTCTGACTAGGGACCAAACCCAGGCCCCCTGCATTGGGAGCATGGAGTCTTAACCACTGTGCCACCAGGGAAGTCCCCTCATTTTGTTTTTTTGTGTTAATTTTCCTAGTATTTATTGGTGTTGAGCATCTTTTCACATACTTCTTTGAAGAAACGGCCATTTAAATCATGTGTCCATTTTTGAATTGGGTTGCTTGTTTTTGTTGAGTTAGGAGTTCTTTATATATTCCAGAAATTGAATCATTATTAGATATATGATTGGCAAATACTTTCTTCAGTTCCTTAGTCTGCCTTGTTGACTATGTTCTTTGGTGCACAGAAGTATTACATTTTGATGTAGTTTCTTTATTTTTGCTTTTGTTGCATGTGCTTTTGGTGTCACACACACAAAAATTATTGCTGGTGTCATAAAAACTTTTCCACTATGTTTTCCTCAGAGAGTTTTATAGTTTTAGGTACTATGTTTAGGTCTTTATACATTTTGATTTAATTCATCCAACTTCATTCTTTTAAATGTGAATATACAGTTTTCCCAACACCACTTGTTGCAAACACTGTCCTTTCCCTATTGAATCGTCACTTGACCATATATATGAGGATTTATTAATGAGGATTCATTTCTGAGTTCTCTATTATATTCCTTTGGTCAGTATGTCTGTCTTTATGCCAGTACCACATTGTCTTGATTACTGTAAGTTTATAATAATTTTTAAAAACAGGAAATGTAAGACTTCCAAATTTATTATTTTTAAATGATTATTTTGCAATTGAGAGTCCCTTGACATTTCATATAAATGTAGGATTTTTTTTTCAAGACACCTTTGGGATTTTGAGAGGGATTGAATAAATTTGTCAATTGCTTCAGGTAGTAGTGGCATCATAATTACAGTAAGACTTCCAATTCATGAATACAAGGAATATTTTTATTTATTTATGTCTTTAATTAATTTAACAATGTTCTATAGTTTTAAATGTATGTTTTCACCTCTTTGATTAAACTTACAACTAAGAATAATATTCCTTTTATGCTGTTGTAACTGGAATTATTTTCTTAATCTTTCTTAGAATTCTGTATTTTTAGTGTATAGAAACGCAACTGATTTTCAATGTTAATTTGCAACTTTGCTGAGTTTTCTATTTGGCTTAACAGTTTTTCTGCAGAATTTTTAGATTTTCTACAAATAAATTTTGTAATCTATTAACAGAAATATTTTCATTTTATTTATCCAATTTAGATATTTTTTGTTTAGTTTCGTTGCATTATTGCTCCATCTCAGACCTCCAGAGCTATGTTGAATAGAAGTGGCAAAAGACATTTTTGTTATGCTTCTAAGGCAAGCTGTGGGAATTCACATATGGCTTTAGTTATGTTGTGGCAGTTTCCTTTTACTTCTGTTCGTTTAGTTATTAAAAAAATATATTTTCTCTATCTTATTATGTATTTCTCATGTTGAAGTAGTTCTTATTTGGGTGGTAGAGGGATAAGGGATAAGTTCAGGGCTTGTAAGTTTTTGATAGTTGCATTACCAAAGACCTACCTTTCTCAATAGAAGAGACTTGAAACTTAAATGTTTTATGGGCAGAAAGTAGACTAAGATGCATATCCTTCAGTGAAATCATTTCTTCAGTGTCCTTTGTAGTATTGAAGGAAGGTGCCAGTTATCCTTACCTGATATTCATGGCTTTGTATAGTCCCTTTCCACACTGCAGCAGAATTTTTCCGTGTTACCCACAGAAAGCAGCAGAAATTATTATGTGTGGTGTCTGAGGTGAGGCTATAAGAAACATCCTACTTCAGCCTTCGTCTTTTAGACTTCTTACTCTGGAGGAAGAAAACCATTTTATCATACGGTCACTGGAGAAACTTGAGAAGAGATCTGCATGGGCAGAAAGTAAGCGCTGTCTCACACACACACACACACACACACACACACACACACACACACACACAGTAACAATTTTCCAATCATGTGTGTAAGCTACTGTGCAAGAAAATCCTCCAGGCTTTAAGCCTTCAGACCTGCAGTGAAAGCTGACACCTCTAGGTTTTACCCCTGAGTTTTTTCAGCTCTCTTACCTATTTCAGTTTTTCCCTTCAGTAGCCTGAGACTATGTGGGTGTTCAGATCATTGAGTGGCCAGCTCTTATGTGGGTCCCCAGTGCAGCAAGTTTTTAATTAAAATGAGTGGGTTACCCTATAGGGATGGCTGCATGATATAGGGTCTTGTCTCCAGATCTCCCACAAGTTTCCCAGTTGCCTGGGAAAGCCAGGAGGAGATGTCCCTTCATCAGAGCTGCAAGTTTCATGAGATATCTTCACTTTTATTCCAACAAACTCTATTAAAAAAGCCAATTCAAGGGAAAAATGACAGGTCATTCTCCCACCTAACTACCTACTCCAGCCTCTACTTGGTGTCTTTCAGCTGAGCAAAGTCTTCCCAGTCTTTGAGCTGAGGATAACCCAGGTACCTCTTCTTGAAATTAAGTTTCGAGGATAACTTATTCTTCCAGAGAGTGGTTTAACACCACCTGAAAAAACTCAGGATTGTCAACCAGTAATCAGGAGACCCAAGGATCAGTAGAGAATCACCCAAATTTGTCTGGACTCTCTGATGAGGCTGATGGGCAGAAGAGGACTCTGTTGTTGGGACCAAGGCTCTGGATCCTCCTAGAGTTCAGGTAAAGGAGAGAAGTCTGCTCTGGGTCCCTTTTTTGGTCACCAAAACTGTCAAGTTAAAAAAAAAAAAAGCAAACCTAATAGTTGAGAATTATGTTTTATTTGGTGGACTTACTGAGGACTATAGCCTGGGATAAAGCATCTCAGACAGCTCTTAGGTATGGCTCCAAAGAGGTAAGTGAGGAGCTAGGATATAAAGGAGTTTTTGCTGAAAAACAAAAACAAAAAAACACCCAAAAACATGTAGTCAAACATGTAAAAAACAGACATCTCAAGGTAATAATTTTCATGCCTTTCTATCTGTGAAAATGCATGTCTGGGCTTGATCTCAGAGATGCAGCAGTGACCAGTGGCTTGAAGTGAGATCTTAGTTCCCTGCCCAGGAATTGAACCTGGGTATCCTTGATGAAAACCAGGAATCGTAGTCATTAGAACACCAAGGACTAGAGGCTAGAAGCAAGGTTTCCCTGGCTCTTGCCTCCACTTGAAAGCAAGAATGTTATAAGGAGGCAAAAGCTCTAAAAACAGGTGCGAAGTTTATTATTAGAGGCACAGAACAACAAGTGGGAGAGCACACAGAAAAGCAGTTTATTTATTTTAGACTGAAGCAAGGCAGAGATACACCCCTCCTTTTCACCTCCAAGGAGCCTTTTTTGGCATGTGCAGTATCTGCCTTGCCCGAAGTAGAGAATGTGCATGTGCAGTGTCTCCCTTGCCCCAAGGATGAGAAATATGTGGCCTCTTGATCTATTTCTCAAACAGCATTTAGCCCCTCTGTCCCTGCTGTAACTGTTATCTTAAAGTGTCCACAGGAAAGGAAGTCCAGCTATTTACCCTGTTTCTGTTGTTATTTCCATCTCACAGTGCAAAGGCTGGTTGTAAATATCCAGCCTAGAACCCATCTGCATCCTTCCTCAGAAAATGCAAACAGGAGGCTAGTTTTAAGTGTTTTGTCTGAAGCTCATCTTTTTCTCACCCCAAGATACGTAAACAGGAAGCTAGTTGTAAATGACTAGCCTGGAGCCCATCTACCTCCTGCCTCAGGCTCACTGAAATTATTCCTTTGAATTTCAATTCCACTGAATTAATCCTTTCAAGTTATTCCTTAACAATGTAGGGCCAGTATTCTGTCTTTCTCTATCTTGAGTCCCCTCAGGTTGCATCACTGGGGCGGTTGCAGTGGCTGATAACTTTTTTTTTTTGCGGTATGGGGGCCTCTCACTGTCGTGGCCTCTCCCATTGTGGAGCACAGGCTCCGGACGCGCAGGCTCAGCGGCCATCGGCTCACGGGCCCAGCCGCTCCGCGGCATGTGGGATCTTCCCGGACTGGGGCACGAACCCGTGTCCCCTGCATCGGCAGGCGGACTCTCAACCACTGCGCCACCAGGGAAGCCCAGTGGCTGATAACTTTATGGCTGAAACATCCTTCATCTACTGAAATGTCAGGTGACATTCTTTGTCCACAACTGCAACAAAAGGGAACCTCTAGGGAAGCCTGTATTATCCAGATCAGCCTTCAGAATTTGTGAGAAATAAGGACTCAATAAAACTCTGAGGCATGGTAGGCATATAGGTTAGGGTGTCACCATACAAAGAGAATCAGGCATGCCTTTCTTGATGCAAGAGAAGGCATTTTAGGCCTAAGTCATTTTGTGATCTAAGCCTGAACCCAATACTTGTCCTTACAGAAGAATAGGTCTCATCAGTTAATGATTTTAAGGGAACAAAAGAATGTGAAAATAAAAGGTACTACCAGGGCAGAGAGATAACTTAACCACACCAGAGACAAAATATCAGCTGTACAGGTTCCCCTTTCTATTTCAAAGGTAAGGATTAGTCTGAAGCATATTCTTGAGCTACAGGATCCTCTAGGGCTCAATCACCAGACTAACCGGAACTTAAGGAATGATGAAGTTCAACTTTATTGACCCGCCTGACTTCAATCAACTTGGACTCTGTTGATCCAATTCTATGTTGAATTTTCCTCTGCTCAAGCCCAAAGAACTTACTTCGGGTGAGAATGAATGTTAGTAAAAAGAAGGTTGGGAACCATGAAGCCGAATCTGGCTTCTGTACCCCAACACCAAATTAAATCTCAGAGACAGAGTTTGGGTGAAGCAGAACAGAAGAGCTTTATTGCTTTGCCAGGCAAAGGGGGCCAGAGTGGGCTCATGCCCTCAAAACTGCATGTCCCACCCTGGAAGGGGTAGTGAGGAGTTTTATAGCAATGGTTCACAGAGGGTGTGATCAGCTCGTGGACATTCTTCTGATTGGTTGGTGGGGAGGTAAGTGGTAGTCAGAGCCATCCACCTTATGGGTCCAACCGGTCTGGGGTCTGTGTGCTTGTGGGCAGCAGACAGTAAACTTCTCCCACCTGGTGGGGGTTTCAGCATCTGCAAAACAGCTCAAAGATATTGTTATGTGTATCCCTTGAGGGGAACCAGGACCCTGCCCCAAGGCTGCACTGTTGTTCCTTGACTGTTCCTCCTTTGTCTCTGCATCCCCTCCCTCCCCTAATTAGCAACCGTTTCAACTGCTCCTTGGAACTCAAGAAAAATCATGGAGGCTGAATGAAGCCTAATTCCTGTAATCAAGAAATGGGAACACAGAAAGGCCTTTGTGCCCAGGAACCCCACAGGGCCCCGTAGTATCAACGACAGGATGTCAAGGGATAACAATGTTATTCATTGCTCCCAGGTCCTAAAAATCCTCCATTCTTGGCCCTTACTTTTTTTTTTTTTTTTTTTTCAGGCTCAGCAGCCATGGCTCATGGGCCCAGCCACTCCGCGGCATGTGGGAGCCTCCCAGACTGGGGCACGAACCTGTGTTCCCTGCATCGGCAGGCAGACTCTCAACCACTGTGCCACCAGGGAAGCCTGGCCCTTATGTTTTCTTACTGATAATATGAGAGTGTTACAGGAGCTATTACAAGAGATAATAAGATCCTGAGTCTCGTAGTCTTCTGTAATGGCCTTTATGTTTTGAAGCACCTCTTTATTAACCCTTTTATGGGAAGAGGTATTGAGGGGTTTATTTGAATCTTTTTGGAAAGTTTGCTGTAAATTTTGCCAACATCAGTTGAAGATTTTTGCCTGTAGGAAAGGTGGTAGCTGATTCAATAGGGACAAATGATCAGCTTTTCCAGAATGTGCTCTCGTACTGACAGAGACGCAACACATAAAAGATGTCAAAGCGTCATTTAATTCACCTGGTTGATGACTTTGATGACTACTGTCAATTCTAGAATTAGTTTCCATTTTGGGGAGGAGCAATCCCAGCATGATGCTCCTGTAAGAAGTCTCTGCCTAATACATGAAAAGCGGTGGAGGAAGCAGTGAGAAAAGGGTGTGTGTCTCTCAAAGCGCCCGAACAAAAGGGCATAGGTTCAGAGACAGGAACCTCTTGAGGTTCGTTAGAGATCCCACTCTGAAAGATTTCAGTGCTCCAAGGCAGGGGCTCTTGGTAGTAGAGGGGTAGAGCACCAAGAGTGTGGCTCCAGTGCCAGTTAGGGCCGGAAGCAGGTTCATCCTGAGTGAGGAGAACTGCTTCCCCAAGCTGCTTAACAGGGAGGAGTGGGAAGAGCCCCTGTAGTTCCTCAGAGCTCCATCACTGAGAACTGGGATTGATTTTGGATGCAGGCAACAGTAAGTGGAAGCTTACAGCAAGATCTCAGCTTCCAGACCAGGAGTCCTAACCACAGGGGCCAGCGGCTAGGGCCTGGATCCCTAGTTGTTGCCTGCCTACTCGAGAATGAATTCAGGTGAGAAGGCAGAAGGTAAAGAGAAAAGTAAAAAATTATTGGAAAAGCAAAGTACTTGCAGAAAGGTGCATGGGCGAACTCAGAGAGTCATGCCTTTGGGAAACTCTTAAATTCTTTATAAAAGGGCAGCTCTTCCAGGTCTTTGTCTTCCTTCTTGCCAGTCGTCTTGTTTTGTCCCCCTACTCCCACTCCAGCGCTGGCTAATTTGTCTCAGGACCTTTCCCCTAGGTGTGCACGCACCTCTCAGCCAAGATGGACCCTGACGCGCAGGCATCTGGGAGAAGCAAGAGTCACCATAGCCTGGAGTTGTTCCCTGACTTTTAACCCCCAAGGAGTCTTTCTGCACATGCGTAGTGTCTCCCTTGCCCCAAGGAGGGGAGTCGCGGAGATCCCTTGGCTTTTACTCAAACAAGGTTTTGCCCCTCTCTGTTCCGGCCATGACTGTTATCTTAAGGCATCCGCAAAAGACAAAGCCTGATTGTTTACCCCGTTTCTGTAGTAACTTCCATTCTAGAGAGCAAACAGCAGGCTGATTGTAAATGCCTAAGCTGGAGCCCACCTGTCTCCTGCCTCAGGAAATGCAAACAGGAGGCTAGTTGTGTCTGGCCTGAAGCCCACTTTTCCTGCCCTATGAAACACAAACAGGAGGCCAGTTGTAAATGTCTATCTTATCTTATCTGGGGCCCATCTTATCTCCTGCCTCAGGAGGATGTGAAAGGCTGAGTACAGGGTCAAAGTGCCTCCTGAAATACTTAAATTAACAACGTCTTTTTCAATCTCCTGCCTCTTTGCAAAAACAGTAGAAACTAGGGGGATTTTTGTTTCATGTAGAATACTTCATTTGCTGGAGTTGAAGATGAAGAATTTCAGCAGTGTTGCTTTTAGGTGACTTACATAGAAGGTGAGAGAGCTGGCTTACCAGATTAACTAAATCTGGGTGGACATAGTTTCCCATTCCATCCTAGTCCTTTTTAAAAGAAGGGGAAAACAATTCTCATTCAGTCCATTATTAAACATAGAGTTTAAATCTACCCAGATGGAATCAGTATCTGAAAGAAGAACAGAATTTTCTTTAAAAAAAGAGTCTGAAGTTGATTGTAATATTCATAAACAGGTTTTTCAGATTTTGTGTGCAAGCCTGAATATTGTTCCAATCAACAGGCTTTAGAAAAGCCCTAAGAATTTCTCCATTAAGTTGCCTGGTGACTGCCTGAGCCTGATCATATACTAAGTTTGTGAGCTGGTCTCAGGTTATAATTCTAGAGACATTTCCGAATTTTTTCATTTAGCAGTTTTCATCCAATGCTAGATCTGGCTTGCCCAGATAACAATATGAACAACTAATAAAAAGTTCAGTTTAACTTAATTTCCTTAAAACTGCATTGGGCTACAATGGCTCAAAAATTTCCAGAACTAAAGTGGATTGCTTGTTTTGATTGGTGTTTTGAAGCTTCTGAACATTATCAGCAGTCTAAAATTTTCTTTCTGCAAAACAAGATTTTTAAGATTAACTGAGGCAAGGAAATGATAAAGACAGATAAAATGGTTTCCAAAGCCTCAGGCTTCTCTTCCTTGGCTTCTTTGTCTTAGGCTCTGCCTCCGTGCCATCTTCCTCCTTTTCTTGTACCTATGCCTCCCCTATACCCTCAAATCCTCTATACTAATTCTATTAACCAAACTTCCTTTTTCCCTGAAACTCTCCCCACCCCCTTTTCCTCTGTACCCATCGGCACTTGTCCCTTTAAAATTAAGCCTTCTAAGGATCCAGAAGCTAAACCCTTAATTTCTTATTCTCACTGGACTAAAGCTGAACTGCAAGCCATAGTCAAAGATTTTCCTAACATAACCAAAGACTCTCATAGATTTGTTAACGAAATTAATATATTCATTCAAACTTACCAACCTAGTTTCTCTGATTTATATCAGCTGATAATGTGCTGTGAAGGGCATGCCCAGCCTCAGATGAAACCCCTAATTGGGAAAGTCCTCAAAGGTCTCTAGAATTACAACTGGGAGATGAGCCCACTAACTTATTATATGATCACGCTCAGACGGTCATCAGGCAACTTCATGGAGAAATTCCTAGGGCTTTTCCAAAGCCTGCTGGTTGTAACGAAATTCAGGCTCGCACACAAAATCTGATGAACCTGTTCATGACTATTACAATTGACTTCAAATAATTGTTGAATTCTTGTTCTTCCTTTAAATGTTGATTCCCCTGGGTAGCTTTTAACTCTTGTTTACTAATGGACTAAATAAGGATTGTTTTCCCCTTGTGGTTAAAAGGACCAGGATGGAATGGGAAACTATGTCCACACAGATTTAGTTAATCTGGTAAACCAGCTCTCTCACCTTCTAGGTAAGCCACCTAAAAGGAACACTGCTGAAATTCTTCATCTTCAACTCCAGCAAATGAAGTCTCCGAAATGAAAAAAAAAAAAAATCCCTCTAGTTTCTACTGTTTTTGCCAAGAGGCAGAGATTGAAAAAGAGATTGTTAATTTAGGCATTTCAGGCACCTTGACCCAGTAACCAGCCTTTCACGTCCTCCCAGTTCTCAGTGATAGAGCTCTGAGGAACTACAGGGGCTCTTCCCACTCCTCCCTGTTAAGCAGCTTGGGGAAGCAGTTCTCCTCACTCAGGATGAACCTGCTTCCGGCCCTAACTGGCACTGGAGCCACACTCTTGGTGCTCTACCCCTCTACTACCAAGAGCCCCTGCCTTGGATCACTGAAATCTTTCAGAGTGGGATCTCTAACGAACCTCAAGAGGTTCCTGTCTCTGAACCTATGCCCTTTTGTTCGGGAGCTTTGAGAGACACACACCCTTTTCTCACTGCTTCCTCCACCGCTTTTCATGTATTAGGCAGAGACTTCTTACAGGAGCATCATGCTGGAATTTCTCTGAAAAGGAAGACAGGTAACATAAAAGTTAACAGTCAAGAAATTTTCTGGAAAAGGCAATTATTACAGAGTAGCAGAAGTGTATTCAAGAGCAGGAGACAGCTCGGGTGATTTCCAAGTAGGATAACGTCGTGGGCCTACTCTATACTTGATTCCTCCTCTTGTCAGCGCAGGGCCTGGCGCTCTAAAGATTCCATTTTCCTACCGGAACCGCCCCCAGTGTGTCTCACTTTCTCTAGCCTCGGGAAGTCACTAGCTGTGGGCTACGCCTGCGCAGTCGCGGGGACGGAGGGGAGCGGTCGAGCTTGGGGGATGGGGAAGTCGTGAAGCCACCTGCGCAGCCGTTTGCTTGCCAGTAAGCGTGGCTGCCTGCGGAGCTCGCTTGAGTTGTCTGTTCGGAGTCTGCAACTACTAATTTCTTTCGGCACCTCGGAGGATTACCTGGCAGCGCCACCAACACCGGAACCCAGTTGGAAACGCTGAGGTCTTAGTTACCGCCATGCCCAAAAATAAAGGTAACGCCTTGGCTTCCGAAACCATGGTTTTGCTCGGCTTGGTGTCGTTGGCAGTGACTCGCGGCGGTGGTAGTTCTTCTTTCTCGTGCTTGGTTGGTGTCTCTGAGTGGGAATCTGTTGTCGGGACAGGAGCTGGGAAGCGACTCCTATCTCCCTCCCACTTTGCTCACGTTGCTATACAACCGACGCCATTATTCTAAGGGCCTCTAGACGGAGAGTGTAAAATTTGTTCCTGGTTCACGGCAGGCTAACTAGCGGCGCGTCACGAACTTGGAGAGCCTCTTCTGGGCCGCCTGGCCTCTCCGGCGTTGGGCCTTTCCCAGGACTGACCAGGACCACTTTTTAACCAGTGATTCTTGCTTTTGTGACCGTTAAATCTTCGTACATATTCTCTTTGTGGACTGTTGGTGAAGACATTGCTTCTGTGTAAACACTAGGTGAAAGCTTGTGACGTATTTAGGTTCATCTCTGCCTGTTTACTTTCCTCCTTACGTCACAAACTTGAACATTCTTGTTTACAAGGTATGTTATACATTTACAAAAGTTTTCAGCCTTCTTTTCTCATAGCATAGATTCTGGTAGTAAATATTTCTACCCATCGTTATTCTGAGGCAAACCGTTCACGAATTATCACATTCGACAATAACGTTGCTTGGAACTTCCAAAATGGGAGTCCTAACCTAAGTAAAGCAGAGCAGTCGGACCGTCACTCCTTAAAGAAGTTTTCCTTTCTAGAGACCTGAGTTCTGTCATTTTTAATCTCTACAGCGCCTCCTAGGAAACTATAAGGGCAAAGAAGGCAGCATAGCACCACATTTCACAGTCTACAAGAAATGTCCCTTCATTATTGATTCTTGACACTCATATCTACTGTGTCTCCTTTCTACTTAACCGCTTGCTGCACGGATTCTACTTCATTTTCTCTTTGTAGCTGTCACCACTTACTTTGCCTTGCGATACTTGGTCACAGCTCTTTGCTTGCCCTGTTGAGTTCACTGCTCTCTGTGGCCCACAAACCAGCTCACAGATTGTTTTTCTAGCAAGTGTTTTCCTGCTAATTATTAAGTGCAACAGTAGGGTTGTCTTTCTAACCATATGTTCGGTAAATTAGATAAGGCTTATACCAGTGTTTTCCTTATGTATATAATTCATGATTATCTCACAAATAACAGTACCTTTCAAAAAATATCTTGTTTCCACCCGTATTTCTAGTAATGAAGTTTCAGCCTCCCTCACTAGATTGTATATTCTAAAGGGAATAATACCTGTTTTATGAATCTTGGATTACTACAACTTGGCACTTATTATATGTCTAATAAATTTTTGTTAATGTTGTCTTCCTATGCTTTTCTCCATCCTTAGGAACTTAGATAGTAAGTTCCCTCCTTCTGTAGGACTTTTAAACTAACTGATGCCTAAGTAAGATCACATCAGAGAATATCTGCAAATCACATCTGATTTTTTATTAGAAATTTTAATTAGAGTTGATTTACAACATCTGATTTAAGGAAGAGATCTGTGAAATTTGCTTGAACTTAGTTTTAGAAAGAAAGATGAACTATCTTTCAGTATCAATATTGATATTGAAATATTCAGTATCTGTATTGAATACAATACATTGTTGTATTCTCAGTTCTTTCAAAAGACAATTTTAAATGGATTTTATTACTTGATAGTAAAATAAGGGGTTTTTAAGGTATGGTTAATATAGACTAAACTCCTGGAAATTATACTTCTGAATTTAAGAATTACAACATACCTTCAGTTAAAGACATCTGTGTACCTCTCTGAAATCTCCTTTCTTCCTCTCTTTCTGGAGATAATCATCCTGAATTTGATATTTCAATCTGTGTATGTAAAACCAATCTGTTATTTTCTAGGTTACTTAGTTGAAACCTGTTGTTAGGACTCCTGAATTTTTGAGGTGAAGTTTAGTAATGTAGAAATAAAACTCTATAGATATTTTTTCTTCATTTGAAAATTCAAAAACCCTGTGAACATAGTGTCAGTGAAGGTTACCCAAGTAAGAATATAAAATTACTTTGGACCATATGTTGAATAACTTTTGCTTTACTCAATGTGGCTTGTTTTCTTTAGAAATCTTAGAAATCCATTCTTAAATCAGAAAAAAAAACAACACATCCTCTGACCCACTTAAGAAGAACATTTGGGGTAAGCTGCTCCTACCCTTTAAAGACATCACTTTCTTCTTTTTTAAAAAAATTATTTTATTATATCTTATTTCTGACGGCGTTGGGTCTGCGTGGCTGCGCGCGGGCTTTCTCTAGTTGCAGTGAGTGGGGGCTGCTCTTCATTGTGGTGCGCAGTCTTCTCACTGTGGTGGCTTCTCTTGTTGCAGAGCATGGGCTCTAGGCGCATGGATTCGGTAGTTGGAGCTTGCAGGCTCAGTAGTTGCAGCCCGCAGGCCCTAGAGCCCGCGAGCTTCAGTAGTTGTGGCGTGTGGGCTCAGTGTTGTGGCTCGCAGGCTCTAGAGCACAGGCTGAGTAGTTAGTTGTGGTGCACAGCTTAGTTGCTCTGCGGCACGTGGGATATTCCTGGATCAGGGATCGAACCCGTGAACCCTGCACTGGCAGGTGGATTCTTAACCACTGCACCACCAGGGAGGTCCCTCTTTTTTTTTTTTTTTTTTTTTTAATACTTCCAGGAAATCTACATTTTATTGAAGCATTATGCCAAACTAAGGACATAAGATTTTTAAATTTTCATTCATTTAGAAATATAGGAACTACTCTTGGTTTATGTGAAAAACTGGCAAACTGCGATATATAACTAAGTAAGCAAAGCAGGTATTACCCTTGTCCTAACAGAGCTTCCAGTGTATTTTGAAGTTCTGGCATGTTTTATATCTTGAAATAAACACTTTTTTCCCTCTTGAATGATGTGTCCTTAATGTATAGGATAGTGAATCCAGATACGTCAGGGAATTGTGAAGACCACCTACCTTTTAGTATAGCACAGCAATGTGAGGCTGCCCCAGCAGGTAGAGGGTGCATTCAAGAAGATAGATGTCAGTTTTTACAGTGCCAGGTGCACATTTTAAATTCTGTTTGGGATTTTTGTTTCAAACACTTCCCATGGGTCCCTTATTACTATCTGTCACAGCCTTTCTCCCATCTATTGGAAATGGGTGCTCTTGCATAGGTTTTGGAATGGGAATAAAATGCTATGAAGAAGTAGCCTAATTCCTTGATTATGTAGTAGGAAGTTTCACAAGGAAATAATGTTATAGTAGAATACATTAAATTTTAGTGAAAGTAAAAATTCAAAAGTACAGCTAAGTATGATTTTAAATCTTTAGCATGATATGGTTGTAGCAGAGGGCTAGATAATAGTTCTTTGCTGATGGTAGTATAAGTGAATATACTTATCAGAAGTCTAAGGAGGTGGATACATAACCTTTATCCTGGAAATTCTACTTCCATAAATTTATCCTAAGGCACTTGTTTGTAGGATAATCTCAACTCAGCCTTACTAAATAACAGTAAAATATTAGAAGTAACCAAAATAAAGAATTAAGTTTACTCTGTTAAAATGTTCATCTTATTCTATTGTTCAATTGACATGAAAAGTCATGCAAAACAAATTATTGAGTGGGATTAAAATAAGTTGTAGAAGAGACTATACGGAATACAATTTTAATTTGAAAGCATGGACAATAAAATGTTAATAGTTATCCCTGTTAATGGGATTTTTGTTCTCTCTACTTCCGTATAAGAAGTAGTTTTATATCAGAAAAATCCAAATCTAAATGTCAAAGTAAGATATGTGCTTGATAATATGTTTATCTGGTAAGGGATTTAAAAGAAAACCTTTGACAAATTGTAATTATTGGGTAACCAAATTAGGTTAAATTTTAAAAATCTTACTTAGAGTTCTGTTAATATTGTACTGCTCTTTAAATGATAATTTTTTTTACTTTTCTGTTTTTATAAAGTTTAAAGTCTTATTTTAGCTTGTTTCAAGTTTAGTTTGTAAGATATTATATAGATAATTACACTTAATTTTTTATTCACTTTTTAAATCAATTAGGTAAAGGAGGTAAAAACAGGCGCAGGGGTAAGAATGAGAATGAATCTGAAAAAAGAGAATTAGTGTTTAAAGAAGATGGACAAGGTAAGAATTTTGAAGTTATTAATGTCTTTTTTTGATAATATGAATTCCAGTCTTTAACCTAAAATGGATCTTAGTCACAATCCAGAAGAGTTGCTTTTATTCATTTATAGTACCCCACACTTCTTCAGAATTTGTCTATTGAATAACCCATTGTATACTATTTCTGATAGAGGATTAATTGGTGGCATTTCTGTAAACATAGTTTTCTTTGTTCTATGTGGAAAAGCATTATATAAGTGAGAGTGAATTTCAGGGTTTAGAGCAGAGTAAGGGTGGCTGCCAACACTGAAAATTTCCTACTCTAGTGTAATAGTGGGTAATGTTATACATTATTTAGTAGAGTATGACAAATACATCCAAGACTATCAGACCCTCAGTACTCCAGTGCTGCTAGCACACGATCATAAAATTTAATAAAACAACTGATAATTGTTGACTGACTTTTTAAGTAAGTGCAGACTAAAATTAAAAATGAGTAAACTAAATTGACTGAAGCAGTTTTTTCCTTTTAAAAGAAAAGTTAAGCCTACAGAAAAGTTGGAATATGAGTACACCAAACTCGCATCTATTCTTTACCTAGATTCACTAGTTTTTAAAGTTTTCTTTGTGTATTTATTTTCTCTTTGTATATGTACATGAAAATTTTTACTAACCTTTTTAACTTTCTTATTAGCAGATATAGTTATATACAGTTACAGACTTTAGCCCTAAGTCCTTCAGCATGTGTCTCCTAAGAACAAGGGCTTTCTCCTGCATAGCTACAGTAGAATGGTCACTAGAAATTTAACCTTAAGATTATACTGTTATTTAGTAAGTACTGTTTTTTATGGTAGCCACTAGCCATGTGTGGCTATTGAAATGAATTGAAATTAAATTTGAGCTATCAATGAACATATTGTTTAATTCAGATATATAATTTTCCCTCAATGGAAAAATTCTACTGAATATTGCTGACCTAGTGTATAATCTACATTCACATTTCTCCGTTTGTTTTAGTAATTTCCAGCACTTTATTAAAAAACTGTGTACTTATTCATGCCATACTGCAAGCCACTAGAAAATCAGCATCTTTATTAATTATATGAAAACATGTTGTCTGGCTAAAGATAATCAGTTACTTAGCCTTCATAGTGTCTCCTTACATTAGAAGTTTGTTTTCAGGGCCAATTTTTAAATTCTTTTCTCTCTCATTTTCTCCCATATTGAAGAAGAGCTGAGCAGTAAAGCTAGGTTCATTGGCCTGTGGTGACAGGGACTCAACTTATCAGCCCCACAGTGTAGATCTCATTTACCTCTCAGTGTAATTATAAATAGTCCAGGGTCTCTGTGATGTTAGTCCTTAGAAGAAATTTAGTAGTGTGAAGGTTTTATATTAATTACCTGTTTCTTTCTCCTTACTCCCATGCCTGCTTTTGTCATTTAAATCTAGAAGAGATTGCTCCATACTGGCTAATGCTTATATCAGTGTTTTCAACTTCTGTAGGTTTTTATTTGCTCTAAAAATAAGAGGGTAAAGTATATAAGCATAGCTGGAAAAGGCTATAGAAATGGTTCAACAGATGAAGTGTGGTCTCATTTTCCTGGATAAGATTATTATATGTCTCTTTCAGATAGCTCTCACGTGGTAGAATACTTAAAATTTTCACTGAACAAGCCTTTCTTTTTAAAAAAATTATGGTTTGATCCAAAGTTAGCAGTAAAAGTGAAGTTACCAACTTAATATCAATTGTTACATTTTAAGAAAAATTAAGCAGTATTTTACAGTTTTTTCTTTTGTTTTTTTTCCTCCCTAAGAATATGCTCAGGTAATCAAAATGTTGGGAAATGGAAGATTGGAAGCAATGTGTTTTGATGGTGTGAAGAGGTTATGTCATATAAGAGGAAAATTGAGGAAAAAGGTAGGTATGGAGATTTATTTTACTTTAATACAAAATTTACCTTTTAAAAACTTGGCTCTGCTTTAGATAATATATGGGCCAAGCGACTCATTTTTGTGAGTTCCCGAAGACTTCAAAAATAGTGATTTATGTGGCAATCTAAATACATAAAATTATAGAAGATCCGTGATAACTTTCATAATAGAGGATTATATTTACAAAGAATTATTTGCTTCACCTATGTTGGATTTATGCCAGAAATGTATACTATTGAGGAAACAATTAGACAGATTCAGTCTATAAAACAAATGATGTAGACTCTTAAATGTTATGCCATGAAAGAAACAAAAAAAGCTGGAGAATTGTTTTAAGATTAAAGGAGACTAAAGTAATTGCTAATTAAATATAGTATGTGTTCCTTGGTTAAGATTTTGGTTTGGGGGAAACAGCTGTACATGATATTAGGAAAATTTGGAATATGTTAGATCATAGTTTTTAGTAGTTCAGGCGGATTTATTGATCACATTGTTTAAAAGTTCCTTCAACACTAATTTTTTTATTTAAAAAATATATTTGGTCTGTTAAGTCGTTCTTTTCCAATTAATGGTGGGATTTGGTCCTGTATTTATGTAGATTGGTGACTGGGTGGCTGTATTTGTGTAGGTGACTGATTTTCATATATGTTAAATAACTAAATATCTCAGGAGTGATTTGTGATTAAAGGTCTTTCATTTACCTGACAAATAATGATGTTTTTGTAATTTTTAAACTCTCAGGTAATTGAAATAAAATAATTATGTATTTTTAACATCCTAAAATAGAAAATTTGACACAAACTGTATACTATAGCTTTTTCTTAATATACTGTAACTATAACTAGAGTCTGTCTCACACACGCATGTGTACACACACACACCCACAGTATACTATATTCTATAGTTTTTCCCTATTTCCTAGTAAATACGTTTTCCACACTGGGTGAATAGTACATATTTTTTGTAGGAAGAATGGTTTAACATTGCACTCTATAACTTGTTTTTATTTTGAATATAATATACAATAAATTTTATTTTATAGGTTTGGATAAATACCTCAGACATTATATTGGTTGGTCTTCGAGACTATCAGGTAACAATCACATTTAAATTTGTAGTGCCCTTGTATTTAGTAAGTCGTTAATATTTAGAAGATGCAATAAAAGCATATTTAAGCAGTCCTAGCCAATTATGACTTTTCACCATTCTGTCGTCAAAATTTATTAAGGTCCAGTTGTATTCAAGACTATAGGATGTACCTTGTTTGGGATAGTTCCCATGACTGATTAAATGATACATGTGTTTTGTGGGAAAACTGGTTAGTACTGTTTTTATTTTAAATATCACGTGCAGTAAGTATTCTCTTATAATTTTGGATAAATACCATAGACCATCATTCTGTCCTCATTCATTTATTTTATTATTATTACTATTTTTTTTTGTTTTTGCGGTACGTGGGCCTCTCACTGTTGTGGCCTCTCCCGTTGCGGAGCCCAGGATCTGGACGCGCAGACTAAGCGGCCATGGCTCACGGGCCTAACTGCTCTGCGGCATATGGGATCTTCCCGGAGCGGGGCGTGAACCTGTGTCTCCTGCCCTGGCAGGCGGACTCTCAACCACTGCACCACCAGGGAAGCCCCTGTTATTATTATTATTTTTTAATATTTATTTATATTTTATTTGGCTGCATCGGGTCTTAGTTGTGGCAGGTGGGATCTTTGTTGCCACGTGGGGGATCTCCGTTGTGGCATGCAGGATCTTTTTTTAGTTGTGGCACGCGACCTCTTAGTTGTGCCATGTGGGATCTAGTTCCCTACCCAGGGATCGAACCTGGCCACCTGCACTGGGAGCACAGAGTCTTAGCCGCTGCACCACCAGGGAAGTCCCGTGTCCTCATTCATTTAATGTTCAGTTGTATTCTAGGCATTGTGCTAGATACTCAGGGGTTATGGTTCCCAAATGTCAGTCAGTGAAATATTTATTGGTGCAGGCTGATTTGTTCACTGTTCTGTAGTGAAATGAGAAGATATGCACGTTTTGTATGGTGTTTTTCACATAGCTAAATTATCCATTTTCCTTTCCTTTTTTTTTTTTTTCTTGGCTGTGCTGCAGCTTGAGGCTCTTAATTCCCTGACGAGGGATTGTACCCATGCTACTGCAGTGAAAGTGCTGAGTACTAACCACTGCACCACTGGGGAACTCCCCTCCATTTTGCTTGTTAAATATATTTTTTAAAATTACCTTTTGTGAAATAAGAACAGTAGTATATGATGGTGGTTTTTATTATGTTCTTACTCATCAAAACAAAAATTTAGTAATTTTATGGCGGCGTCCCAATTACTATTTTATTTTAAAATTTAGAGGTCTCAAGTCCAAGTTTGGTAAACCACTATTCTAGATGATGCAGCTGAATAAGTCAAACCTTCCAATCTCCAAAAGAGTTTTTACAGTTGTATAGTAGAAGGATAAGACATGCACTCAGTAGTTACCGTACAAACTATTTAAGTGTATGTTATAAATTTGAGATGAACACTTAGAAAAGAACATGATAGTTGCCCTCTATGATGTCAGCCTTCAGACTATATATGCATTGTGAGTCTGAAATTCATCTGATTTCTATCGCACCCATCATCTGTGTTTAATTTGTTGTGAGTGAAATGATTGCTGTCTCTATTATCAGGTCAAGTTTTTCATAGATAATCGGTTGGGTCTAACTGGTTTGTAAAGTTTCAGTCTTCTTCCTTGTTGATTTTTTACATGATCTGTTTGTGATTGAAAGCGGCATTTTGAGGTCAATTAATATACTTTTCATTGCCATAATTTTTATTTTTTAAAATTATCCGTATCTCTTGATTTTCTCTATTTAGTGAAATATTCTGACAAAGTTTTTTTGACATGGTTTCTTTTAGTTCTTTAAATATATTTATAGTAACTGATGTAAAGTCTTTGTTAAGTAAAACTTCTGGGTTTTCTCAGCAACAGTTAGTAATGACTTCTTTTCTTGTGTGCGACCACCCTTTCTTATTTCTTTCTGTGTCTGATAATTTTTTTGTTGAAAACTAGAAAATGCAAATATAACATGGCAAGACTGGAAATTAGATTTCTTCTCGCAGGGTTTGTTCATCCTGTTGTTTGTTGAGGGATTTTTCTGAAACACATTCTGTATGGTCTGTATCTTTTTCTTGTGTGTGGTCACTGAATGCTTGTTTATCTTAGCAAACAGCCCATGTGTGAGATTTCATTAAAACCAGTAAGCCTCCCAGCTTTTGCATATGGAATCTGTGCATGTTGGAGCATACCTTCTAACACTCATCCAGGCAGTAATACTCTCTTATTCTTAATTTCATGCTTGTGCAGACTTTCAGGGTCACTCAGAACTGGGAGATTAGGACCTTTCCAGATCCTTGATGAGTTTATGCACAGCCCAGATTCCACATATGAGTGAGATCATACAGTATTTGTCTTTCTTTGTCTGACTTAGTTTTTATTTCTCTTAGCTAACTGCCCTCCAGGTTCATCCATGTTGTTGCAAATGGCAGGATTTATATATGTTGGATATTAATCCCTTTTTGGTCATATCATTTGCAAATATTTTCTCCTATCTAGTAGGTTGTCTTTTAATTTTGTTGATGATTTCCTCTGCTGTGCAAAAGCTTTTTAGAGTGATGTAGTTCCACTTGTGGGTTTTTTGCTTTTGTTGCTTATGCCTTTGGTGTCATATCCATAAAACAGTTGCCAAGATAAATATCAAGTACCCTTTCTTCTCTTTCAGTAGTTTTATGGCTTCAGGGCTTGTGTTTAAGTCTTTGATCTATTTCAGGTTAATTTCAGGCAGTTTTTGGTGTAAGAAAGGGGTCAATTTCATGTAAGTATTCAGTTTTCCCAATCCTATTTATTGAAGAGTGTCTTTTCTACACTGTATTGTCTTGGTTCCCTTGTTAAGAATTAGTTGACCATTTTTGCAAAATTTTATTGCTCGGTTCTCAATTCTCTTCCATTAGTCAACAGGACTCTTTTAATGCCAGTGCCTTACTGTTTTGACAACTGTATTTTGAAATCAGGAAGTGTGATGCCTCCAGCTTTGTACTTTCTCAAGACTGCTTTGGCGATTTGGAGTGTTTGTGGTTCCATATAACTTTATCTGTCTGTGAAAAAAAATGCCACTGAAATTTTTATAGGAATTACGTTGAATCTGTAAATTACTTTGGGTAATATGGACACTTTAGTAGTATTAATTATTTCAGTTCAAGAATGTGGGATACATTTCCGTTTGTGTCTTCAGTTTCTTTCATCAGTATCTTATAGTTGTCAGTGTATAGATCTTTTACCTCCTTGGTTGAATTTATTTCTGAGTATTTGTGTTCGATGCTATAAATCGATGCTATAAATGAGGTTTTCTTGATTTCTTTTTTAGATAGTTCATTACTAGTTTATACAGACATAACTGATTTTTGTGTTGACTTTATAACCTGAAACTTTACTGAATTTGCTTCGTGTATCTATTTTTATGAACTGGATCATACATTGATAGTCTTTTCTTTTTTAATATTCTACAATAAAAACTTGTTAATTTGTCCATAAAAATATATCATTTTCATGTCCATTTTCTTGGTTTAACTTTATATAAACCCCCAAAGTGGAGAGAACAGTTATTAATTCCCAGTTTAATTCTGTTTTGTGGACAGTGAAACCACAATTCTTAAGGGATTCCTATTCTAAAATTAATGTGGTAGCTACGAACAGCTCTTCTGATTCTTAATCTTTTGCGAATAATTACATATCCTTGCTATTCAAAGTAATCCAAAGATAATAGCAGCATCACCACCATCTGGAAGCAAGTTAACAGGTTATTAGCCCGATCTTATATCTACTGAGTCAGTATGAGAATTTTAACACAATCCCTGTGTGTTTTGTGTGCACATTACAGTTTCAGAAGTGTTGGTTTATATTACATTGCAGTTGCATCACTGTGATGATTTCAGTTGCCTTTCTTGAGGTCTTTTCTAGATTAATTGTCAGCATTCAAACTCATTTTTTCTTCCGTAAATGACTCAGATTCTTTAAAATGGAGAAACGTGAACATTTTAGGGCAGTAGTTCTGAGGGATATTTGCCTCAGAAACACCCAAAAGAGCTTTTTAAATACAGATTTTTGGACTTTACCTCAGGTCTGTCAATTTTCAGGAGATATGGTTATCTTTTTAAAGTTCCACAAACAATTCTAATAGGTAAGGTACCCTAAGAACCACTGTTTATAGAAAGGCTTATTGATTTTCTTGGGTAATAATACCACTTGCAGTTTGAATTATAGCGTGGCCAAGGACCACATTGCATCTTTTTCTCTTTTTCTTTCCTCCCCGCTCCCCTTTTTTTCCTTTTTTCTCTTTATTTTATTAAAGTGAATTCTATAAGTAATTCTTCTAGGCTATTCATTATTTGAATGCAAACTTCTTGACAAGGTTTTTTTTTAAAGAAGATAGAGGGAAGGTGAAGAAAAACAGAGAATTTGTAATGGAACAGTGAGTTTTCTCTTAGTGTGTTTAATTAGAAAGTAATTTATGAGACAACTGATGATATTTTGGCATAACCGGTTTTGTTGGTTACTTGTTATTCTCCAAGGATAACAAAGCTGATGTAATTTTAAAGTACAATGCAGATGAAGCTAGAAGTCTGAAGGCTTATGGCGAGCTTCCAGAACATGGTAATTAATGTTAAAGTTATTACGTTTCCCTGTCTTACAGTAATATTAGCTCGTTAGTGTTTAGGTGAAGCAGTTTTGACAGAATTATCTCTTTTACATATTTTTTACATATGTGATTAAATTAGCTTTAAGTATGTATATCCTTCAAAATATTAATAATTTAGTAATAAATTGAATTCTCTTCCTAATAAATGTTCTTTTGGTGGGGAGTGTAAAAGTTTATAAACTCTGGACTTGTATATAATATCTATTAAAAGTATACATTAGTTACAGTGTTTTAAACAGTTCTTAAGAGATGATCTGTCTTCAGCTAAATGAGGGCAACAGTTATGGTACTTGTATTGATTTTTATAGAAAACAATGTTCAGTTTCACTTAGCATAGTACTATCCCAGAGAGTTTTGTGGAGTGTGTGTGTTTTTAACAGATACTCCTTTTATTTCTTAAAGGAAAAAGTATTGCATTCTTACTGTAGTAAACTTGAAAAGATTAAAGTAAATTTCTAGTAACGTAAAAGAGGCAATATAATAAGCTCACATTTTTAACTTGGAAGCTATTTTATTTGATTTACTTTACTCCATTGCATTTTATTATAAAATTATGAGATTTTTGAATAAGCATGAAACTTCTGATGAAATTATTGGCCTTTTAAGAAATAATAAGATATCTGGAAATCAGATCAATACTTTGTTACTTTTGTTGCTTAGGAATAAGCATGATTTGAATGTTTTTCTGACTGATTTGCTAAGTCTATCCAGTGGTTAACACTCATTTGGTTAGTTATCCAATGGTTGGTGAAGTGGATGTTCTTAGAAGTTTATACATGCCAAGGGTAAGTTGTTAACGTGTACAAGCCCTTTTTGAAGCATACTTCAGAAATATAATAGCTACTAAGTTAGTGTAATTAGAGCCAGCCTGCCTTACTTATATCTTTTTGAACAAAATAAAATTATAGTGCATATACTCTTCATTGTAATGACTTTGCAGTAAACTTCTGGAGGTTTCAGTGTGAATTTGCGTTGTGTGATGAGTTGTTTGTAGGAAGATTTTTCTTCAAATGAAATGGTTGAATTGAAGACTACCTATAAGAGTCTTGTTGTATAGTTCAGTGTTTTAGTATTCTTTACTGTTTCAGTATTATTTCTTTTAGTAGGCAATCCACCTAGTAACATCTTGATTTTATATATATGAGTATATTGTTACTGTGTTTTTAGCAAAAATTAATGAAACAGATACCTTTGGTGCTGGAGATGATGACGAAATCCAGTTTGATGACATTGGAGATGATGATGAAGACATTGATGATGTAAGTAGTGGATGAACCTTGTGGTTTTTTGATTGTTTTGTTTATGAAGGTAATCAGATCTTTACTTTTAATCTCAGAATGTTGAACACTTAAATTGAATATATTTTGAGACTTATCCATAAATTTGAATATTCATTAGTATTCAGAAACCCTCTAGTCAGACTTTTTAAACTTTGAGAAACCTTGTAATTCTTGAAACTCTTCTTTCTTTGAAACGATCAGTTAGCTTTGACAGTGGGTACTCCATAATGATAGCTTACTGGATAAGAATGTCTACAGTGATAGCTATTAAGTTTAGCAGACAGCTTTAAAAAATATGCCATCTCCCAAGTATGTTAAAAGAAGAAAATCATATTTAAGCCAACTTGCTGAAGCATTGAACTTGCAATATTCTCCAAAGCCTTAAAACGGAGGCGTGTTGCCTATGTATTTAGAGGTTACATGATTTTATTTGTCATATATCACTATTGGCCAAACTCTTGATTTGGAGTTTGTGGAAAAAGGTTGTTTTTCTTAGTAATAAAACAGTGAGAGTAAGAGTGTTAAATGCCTAACTGTTCTCCTGTTACTATATTTACGTGAAATTCGCCCTGATTTTCTTGAAATTGCATGTTAAGTAATTGGGATGGTGGTATGGCTTACCACCATCAAGCTTACCTCCAGTCAAGCTTATTAGGCCATTTTTTTTTTTTGTAACTCTGTATTAAAAGTGTAGTTTAGAAACAAAAAGTCCAAAAATATTAGTGTTTTATTGGATACGAAGGTGAGATTTTAGAATACCTAGAGTATTTGTTCCTGACAAAGATTGTGCAGCACAATTAGCCAAATTTTTCAAGAAGAAAAGATTCACAATCTTTCAATCACCAACATCTTTATTAAGAGCATTTTCAGACAGAGAAGTTGAATTTTAAATTGAAGTGAACAATTACCCAGAAATAGAAAATGAAAAATGATTAGAAAAATATTGTTCTAATGTTTTTAAATATTTTTTACATTATACTTTTCCTATCAGAAGGTCCAAAATTTTGACGTAACTGTTTCAGTTTGCATTATTTATTTATGATGCTTTTGTCATTGTCTATGTTTGTGATTATAAATTATGTAAATGCTAAAATGAGCATCTCAAGTCTGCTAAATTGTGGCTGAAAAAAAAATCAGTTAGCTGTGTTTTCGAAAATTGAAGTCCCAGTTTTATGAATCAGAGTTACAAATCGGAAGTTCTATAAACTGATCATATAAGAAGAAAAAATCCAGTAATTGAATAAATTCTGTTTAATGACATCTTTGTAGCATAGGTGGTCTCTAATGCTGACAACAGATTTCTTAGAAATGCTGTTCTCTCTATTTAACATTTTGTTAGTTTTGTCAGAGAGTTTTTGTGGCTCAATTAATACTTTGACAGTAGAACTGACAATTATTTTCTGTGGCAAGAATGTAAAATGCAACAGTTGTGTAGTATATTAACAGAGACTTGAACGTTTTGACAACTGAGCCGGAGTTGAAGGCTAGGAATATAACCAGAGTGAATGCTTGAATACCCAGCCACAGAATTAAGTCTTCTCTCAGAAGAAAAAGAAAACACATTTCTGGATCTATGCCAACACTTTCTTTGGTACTGTGTCTAAGCAGCCTTGTTGGGAAAGAAACTAAAGACAATGGTGATTAAAAGAATTTGTGTTATTTTGAATACTTTGGTTAGGTTTATGTTTATTACCTCTCAGTCCTACTTTTTCCAGAGTCATTTTGCCAGGTGATTTACTTGTTTCACTCCTATGATTAAGTTGACTCAGAGAAGAATTTGGTTTAGTACCACACTTCTGTCATTCTTAAGGGAATTATACTTCCCCATGTCTGTTCCCAGTTCCAAAACAAAAAGTGTCTGATCACTAGCATGAAAGGAAAGAATGAGATGCTAAACTTTATTAAGAATAGGCTGCATAACATCGAATGTTCTCGTAGAGATTTACTGACAACAGACAGGAATTGAGAAAAAATCTGGTTGGTATACAGAATTTTTGTTCAAGGATTTATTTTCCAGATAGTCTAAGGGGGTCCTATATGCAGTATTGTAAGAATTATTTTTTCCATTGATCTGATGTTCTTTTCACTTAACAGATCTAAAGTGAACTCAAAGTTTCTGAGGATTGTTCTACAGTTTGAATTTTGGTCATCACCTGTTAAGAAGAATAAAACTTCATTCAGCATGAATGTATTTTAAGGCACACTGATTTATTTTCATTGTTTTAAAGTATTTATTATATTTGTATAAAAAACTGATGAAACTGAATTATATTAAGTAAAATGTTAACACTTTGTTCTTTTAATGTGATGGAACTTAGGGGTAGAAGATCACAATATCTGCTGTTAAAACAGTGGGAAGAAAGAAAGAAGAAAAGAGATGCCTTCCCCACTGTGATTACTTTACTTCCAGTTAATGGATGTTTTGAATAAATTGCCTTATTATTGTAGACTGTGATAAGCCCTAGTTCCAACTAGTCTGTTTACAGAGTCTTTCTGTATGTTCCAGTTACCTAGATGGTCTCCTGAGATTTTTGATAAAATTTAAGGAAAGCAGAAATCTGCATTTGAAGTCAAGAAAAGGGGCTATTTTCAGATATATGTAGCCATGTGTATTTTTATATACTAATTTTGGTAACTTGTGTATTCTTTTCATCATTTTATGTTGCCACCATCATAATAAAAGGATTTCCAAAATGCAGTTTTTAGAATACAGGTTTGAGTAGTAATTTTGAATTTGTAAGATTAGTAGTTGAAAAAACTCTATTCTAGGTAATACTCAATTTTCTTAACGTTGAAAGTTTTGATGTATTTGTTGACAGTGTTTTTACTCAAGTAAGACAACTTTTAATGGTAAAATAAGTAGATTATTCTTTACTATACAAAGTAGATTGTGTATGTTTTTTCATTGTCAAAAGTCATACATTGTAACCCATAGTTTTGAGTTTTATGAAAAATTAAATTACAATGTATAAATGAAAATCTAATTTCATAAAAAATTCTATAAGCTAAGTCTTTCTTAAACTATCCCTTAGCTGAGATAAGGGAAAGGAAGGAACCACAGCTAAGAAATACAATAAAATGTTGCATTGAGTATATCTTGGCCTTACTTTGTGTTACTGGTGTATTTTTATGTGCGTTCCAATTTTTTTGTGTTTATATTTTACTAGGAGTTTAGATCATAACCTTTTTTAACGTTTTGTTTTGAAGTTATCAACTATAGTAAGATGAAATTAAGGGCAAGGCTAGTTAAACGGCCTCAGTTAAATTTTATACAACTTTAGTAAGAAAAGATTCATCAGGTAATTTGTGAAACATATTTTTTGTCTGAGAATTTTTCAGCAGTGAAAATTAATATACAGGGAATACGCCTTTACCTGGTTTCAGTAATATAAATATAACTAAGGGGGATAAAATAAACCTTCATATGGTTTCATCTCACTTTGCTCTAATTTTACTTCCCAAGTGTGAAAACTCTATGTTCAAAATCTGAGGCCAGAATATGTACATAATTAAATCTAAGAAGAAGAGAAGTTTCACAGATGTGGTTTGTGGTTCTTAATCTGTGAGTTCCTGAACACTTACCTAGGTGATGAATGTGTTTGAGACTAAGGACTAGTTTTTAATATTCTTAAGAAACAAGCTTGAGAAGGTGACTTAGTGGTTGTCTTCATGGGCAGTCAGCTAGTCTTTTGTACATAAAGGTATATTGTTTACATATCTTCAACATTTTGCCAAAAATATCAGAATCTGCATATGTGATACAGTTCATTGTAGGTAGAGAACCTACTTAAAAAGCTTTTCTCTTGACTTCCTCAAATAAATATGGTTTGTCCCAAGATTTACTCTACTCCCAGTTTGTGTTTGCTAGTTGTTGTGGTCTGATTATGTCCTTTGAAAATGTGTATATTGAAATCCCAACCCCTAAAGACGATGATATTGGCAAGTGGGGCCTTTAGGAGGTCATCAGGCACCAAGGAGGAACTCTTACAAATGTGGTCACTGCTTTTATGAAGGGAACCTCCTAGGCTTCTTCTGCCATGAGAAGACAGAGCAAGAACTCAGCAGTGTGCAGATCAAAGGAGAACCTTCACCAGAACTCTAACCATACCAGCACCCTGATCCTATACTTCCAATGTCCAGAATTGTGAGAAATTTCTGTTGTTTTTAAACCACCCAATCTGTACTATTTTGTTACAGCAGTCTGAATGAAGTAAGATACTGGTAACATACTTTTTTCTTGCTATTTAGTACCAGTGCAGCATAGTGTTTCATCTTGAGTTGGATCGAAGATGTAGCTTATGTGAATTTTCCCATGGAATTATTTTGATACACATTATTAGAAATTTTATAGATTTGTTGTTTTGATAATATTTCAAATAACGAATGAAAGGAAGAAAAACTTGTTACATTCTTTGATAACCACAATACAGTCACATAAACTGTGTCTCGAAAGGAAATCAAAATGTTTGAAAGCCAAGAAAAGTAACCTTTTTAGTCAGTCCTACATATTTGTGGGTTCTGCATCCATGAATTGAACTGTGGATCTAAAATATTAAAATAATTCCAGAAAGTTCCAAAAAGCAAAGCTTGAATTTGCCACATACTGGCAACTGTATACACACTATTATTATTCTATTTACAACTGCATAGTATTTACATTGTATTAGGTATTGTAAGTAATCTAGAGATTCTATGCCACTTTATGTAAGGGATTTTATGTTCTTAGATTCTGACAACTGGGGGGAATCCTGGAATCTTCAGGAGATACCAAGGAACAGCTGACTATAGTGATGTGGTACTGATTAACTTTTTGTATAGTAAATTTGGTAGGGTTGCATTTTCATGCATTGTTTATTCTACTTATAGGACATATGTATATATCAGTATAAATATGTTGTGTTATTAAGGTGGTTAATAAATGCATAAGCTTTTGTGTAAGAAGGCTGGCAACATATAATTAGTTGGCTATCGTTTCTTTGAGCCTTAAGGAACCTATAAACTGCATTGTGGACAGTCTTGTATTTTATTAAGGAATGACCATTGATTTTCTTGCCATATCTTGGTATCATAACTAAAAATATACTTGCTTACAAAACTTGTGATTGGTTTAACTTAATCCTAGCTATGTTGAGTAAGTGTTCCTTCATTAGTTATATGCTGTCAGTATTCACAAATGAGTAAACACATGTTTTGAATAAAACACATTGTTGATACTTTTATTTGTATTTTATACATGTTTTAATCACATTCAGCATTAGGTTTTGGTTGACATAAAATAACAATGAAGTTTTTTTTTCTTTTTTATTATTGTGGTAAAATGCACATAAAATTTTTACCATCATCACTATTTAAAAATATACAGTCCAGGGGTATCAAATATATCCACATTGTTGAGCAGCTATCACCACCACCCTTAACACTTTCCATCTTGTAAAACTGAAACTCTGTACTCATCAAACAGTGATACCATTCTCCCCTCCCAACCCAACCCCCTAGCAACCACCATTAGAGTTCTATCTGTGATTCTGTATACTCCAAATGCATCATGCAGGTAAAATGATATCCTCAAGTTTTAATCCATGTAATAGTATATGTGAGAATTTCTTTTTAAGGGTCTATAATATTCCATTCTACGTAAACACCACATTTTGCTTATCTGTTCGTTCATCAAAGGACGCATAGCTTATGTCCACATTTTAGCTGTTGTGAATAATACTACCATTAACATGGGTATACAGATAGGTATCTTTGAAGCTCTGTTTTCAATTCTTTTGGATATATAACCAAAATGAGTTGCTGGAACTTAACAGTAATTTTGTTTTTAATTTTTTTGAGGAACCACTCTGTTTTTCACATGGGCTGTACCATTTTGAATTCCCACCAACAGTGCACAAAGTTTCCAATGTCTCCACATCTTCCCCAATGCTTGCTGATTTTTGGTGTGAGTACCGTGTGGTGTGTGTCTTTTTTAATAAGTATATTAGTCATGCTAATATGTGTGAGGTGGTATCATTATAGTTTTGATTTGTATTTCCTTAATGATTAGTGATGGTGAGCATCTTTTCATATCCTTATTGACCATGTGTGTATCTTCTTGGAAATGTCTATGGAGTTCCTTTGCTTCTTTTTGAATTGGGTTGTTTTTCATTGCTAAGTTTTAGGAGTTCTCTGTATATTCTGGATATTAACCTCTTATCAGATATATGATTTCCAAATGTTTTCTTCCTTTCTGTGGATTACACTCTTATTCTGTTAATAATGTTTTCTAATGCACAAATTTTAAAATATTCATGAAGCATGATTTGTCTGTTTTTGCCACCTGTGCTGTTGGTGTCATACCCAAGAAATCATTTCCAAATCCAGTGTTGTGAAACTTTTTCCCTGTTTTCTTGTAAGTGTTTTAGGTCTTAGATTTAAGTCCTTGATGCATTTTAATTCAATTTTTGTGTGTGGTGTTGGGTAAGGGTGTAACTTCATTCTTTTGAATGTGGATATCCAGTTCTTCACCACTATTTATTGGAAAGACTGTTCTTTCTTCATTGAATAATATTGACACCCTTGTCAAAAATTATTTGACCATTTTGCAAATGATTATTTCTGGGATCTATTCTCTTCTGGTGTATATAACTCTCTTTGTGCTGTTTAGATTATAGTAGCTATGTAGTAAGTTTTGAAATCAAAGTGTGAGTCCTCCAGTTCTGGATTTTTTGTTTTGTTTTGTTTTTTTAGGATGGCTTCAGCTTTTCAAGGTCCTTTGAGATTCTATATGAATTTTAGGATGGTTTTTTCTGTTTCTGCAGATACATTTGTTGGGAGTTTTATAGGGATTGCCGTGAATCTACAGATGACTTTGGGTAGTATTTGGCATCTAAAAGATACTGTCTTCCAATCCATGAACATGGGGTGTATTTTGATTTATTTTTGTCTTTACTTCTTTCAGCAGTGTTTTGTAGTTTTAATTGTGTGAGTCTTTTACTTCTTTAATTACTGAGTTTTTTTTAAATGCTATTATAAATCAAATTGTTTTTGTAATTTCTTTTTCAGATTGTTCACTGTGCATAGGAATGCAACTGATACCTCTGTGTTGACGTGTATCTTGCTACCTTGCTGGATTCATTTGTTAGTTCTAACATTTGTTTGTGTTTGTGGAATCTTTAGGGTTTTCTACATATAAGATCGTGTCATCTGCAAAGAGATAGTTTTACTTCTTCCTTTCCAATTTGGATACCTTTTATTTTGTTTGTTACTAAATTCTCTGACTAGAACTTCCAGTACTAGGTTGAACTAAAGTGGTGAAAGTGGGTGTCCATGCCTTGTTCCTGATCTTAGAGTGAAGTTTTTTAGTCTTTTACCATTGAGTATGATTGATGTATACTGCAGGTTTTACGTCTATGGCTTTTATTATATTGAGGCAGTGTCCTTCTATTCCTATTTTCTTGTGTGAAAAAGTGTTGAATTTTGTCAAATCCTTTTTCAGCATCAATTGATCATGTGTTTTTTACCCTTTATTCTGTTGATGTGGTGTATTACATTGATTTTTTTTTTTTTGTATATTTAACCATCCTTGCATTCCATGTCTAAATTCCATTTGGTCATGGGACACAATCCTTTTTAAATGCTGCTGCATTTGTTTTGCTAGTGTGTTGTTGAGAATTTTGTCATTAACATTCATAAGGAATAGTGTTCTATAGTTTTCTTGTGTCTTTGTTTGGCTTTGGTATCAGGGTGATGCTGGTCTTATAGAATAGGGTAGGAAGTGGTCCCCACACTTCATTTTCAGCGGTGGGTGTTGAGAAGAATTGATGTTTTTAATCTTTAAATGTTTGGTAGAATTCTCCAGTGAAGTTAACAGGTTTTCTATTTTGGGAGTTTTTTTTTTTTTTTTTTTTACTGAATCAGTCTTACTACATAAAGTTCTGTTCAGATTTTCTGCTTTTTGTTAGTTATTCTTAATATGTTTCCTGTTTTTAGGACCTTGTTCATTTCATCTAGGTTACCCAATTTGTTGGCATACAATTGTTCATAGTACTCTCATAATCTTTTTTTCCCCCCTATGGAGTCAATAATCATGTTCCCACTTTCATTTCTGATTTTAGGAATTTGAGTCTTATATCTTTCTCTCTCTTTTGTCTGTATAGCTAAAGTTTGCTCAATTTTATTGATCTTTTGGAAAAACCACATTTTCTCTATTGCTTTTCTATTTTGTATTTTATCTGTATTCTAATCTTTATTTTCTTGTTTCTTCCTAGCTTCTTTTTTTTCTAGTTTCTTAAGTTTTGAAGTTAGGTTGTTGATTTGAGATCTTGTTTAGTAATGTAAGCATTTGTAGTTATATATTTCCCTCTTTTCACTGCTGTCTTTGTGTCACAACTTTTGGCACGTTGTGTTTTTATAATTATTTGTTTTCAAGTATCTTGTAACTTTCTTGTTCTTTGATCCTTTGGTTGTTTAAATTTTGCTTTTAGAATTTCTTCAATTTTGATATGTTGGTCTGTGTAATATATGCACATTTTATATTATACACTGACCATTCTTTTGTTTACATCTTTTATTCTTACAATTTGATGTACATAGTATAGTATATATTTGTACATTTGTGTCAAGACAATATTGAAAATAGTTGCTACCAATCTCATCTAGTTCAACTCAAGATGAATATGAAGATGGAGTTCTCTCTGCTGCTTGAATTTGTTACATAAAATGGCTATGAGGGATATACAACTGTGTTATATGCTTAGTAATAGCTTATGGATTTAATATTAATAGCTCTGGCCTGTTATTCTCTAGTTCTTACTAAGTCCTTTTACTATAGTTAATGAAAACTAATTAGCACCAATTTAATAGGATGTTTTCTTTCATATTATATCTGGGATAATATAACAAATGTCAAACGCAAACTAATTGCAATTAGAAAATAAAATATAAAATAGCTGCTTCCATTGAGTACATTTTATTGAAGTGTGGTTGATTTATAATATTAGATTTAGGTATTCAACATAGTGACTCTGTTTTTATAGATTAATCTCCATTTAAAGTTATTACAGAATGACAGCTATATTTCCCTGTGTTGTACATATATCATTGTTGCTGATTTATTTTAAATGCAGTAGTTGGTGTCTCTTAACCTCATACCCCATTTTGCCCCGCCCGTCCTTCCACTAGTAACCATTAGTTTGCACTCTGTGAGTCTGTTTCTGTTTTATTTTATGTATTCATTTGTTCTAGTTTTTAGATTAGATTTCACATATAAGTGATAATACAGAGTAATTGTCTTTGTTTGACTTATTTCACTAAGCATAATATTCTGTAGGTCCACCCAAGTTGCTGCAAATGGCATTATTTCATTCTTTTTTGTAGCTGAGTAATATTCCATTGTATGTATGTACCACATCTTCTTTATCCGTTCATCTGTCGTTAAACACTTAGGTTGTTCCCGTGTCTTAGCTATTGTGAACAGTGCTGCAGTGAACATTGGGGTGTGTGTATCCTTTGGAAACATGTTTTTCTCTGGATGAATGCCCAGGAGTAGGATTGCTGGATCATATGGTAGTTCTATTTGAAACTCTTCTTAAAAAGTGTTAAAGAACTTTCCCACTTAAGAAAATTTTGTGGTTTAATAAACCCTAAAATTGTCAGTTAAGTAAAAAGAATACTCTAAAAACTTTTGTTTTTCCTTGATTGCAGAAATTTTATCTTTTCCAAGTTTAGCCATGCAAGTCAGTTGGGCACATCTCCTCTTATTTGCCATGTGAGTTCTCTTCTAACCCAACACAGTTTTACCTCCCTTTCCTGCCACAACCGATTCCCACATAAATACACAACAGTCACTATGCTAATGCCTATTGTGCAGCCATTTAGGACTCTGCTTGGTCCATAAACTCCAATAGCCATGGTATCTGTTGGTGGCCAGTGCCTTAATTCAGAAGTCAGATTCCAGCAGGACCAGAGACAAATCCTGATGGGTGGCTTGTGTTTATTCAAGGGTGTGCTGCTGTAGAAATCCCCAGTGGAAAGCATTTATTTTTTAGTGATGTGATATAATGGATAGAGGATAATAGATACATTAGTGATGTACTATTTCCTAAAGGTAAACATTTCTAGGAGACTTTGCCTATTTAAGTGTTTGCGGGGGTTTTGATAATATGAGTTGTTAGTTGTTAGTGTTTGGAATTGTTTTTACCTTCAGGACACGTAATGCCCAAGAATTTGTATATATGGAAGCTAACAGCCCAGCCTCTGTCTTGAAGGTGTTGCAGAAATGAGTGAAGAGTCTGGCTAATGGTTTATCAATTTTGTTTATCTTCTCAAAGAACCAGCTTTTAGTTTTATAGATCTTTGCTGTCGTTTCCTTCATTTCTTTTTCATTTATTTCTGATCTGATCTTTATGATTTCTTCTGCTAACTATTTTTTTTGTTTTTTTGTTCTTCTATCTCTAATTGCTTTAGGTGCAAGGTTAGGTTGTTTATTCGAGATGTTTCCTGTTTCTTAAGGTAGGCTTGTATAGCTATAAACTTCCTTCTTAGAACGGCTTTTGCTGCATCCCATAGGTTTTGGGACATCATGTCTCCATTGTCATTTGTTTCTAGGTATTTTTTGATTTCCTCTTTGATTTCTTCAGTGATCACTTCGTTATTAAGTAGTGTATTGTTTAGCCTCCATGTGTTTGTATTTTTTACAGATCTTTCCCTGTAATTGATATCTAGTCTCATAGCATTGTGGTTGGCAAAGATACTTGATACAATTTCAATTTTCTTAAATTTACCAAGGCTTGATTTGTGACCGAAGATATAATCCATCCTGGAGAATGTTCCACGAGCACTTGAGAAAAATGTGTATTCTGTTGCTTTTGGATGGAATGTCCTATAAATATCAATTAAGTCCATCTTGTTTTAATCTGTCATTTAAAGCTTGTGTTTCCTTATTTATTTTCATTTTGGATGATCTGTCCATTGGTGAAAGTGGGGTGTTAAAGTCCCCTATTATGAATGTGTTACTGTCGATTTCCCCTTTTATGGCTGTTAGTATTTGCCTTATGTATTGAGGTGTTCCTATGTTAGGTGCATAAATATTTACAATTGTTATATCTTCTTCTTGGATCAATACCTTGATCATTATGTAGTGTTCTTCTTTGTCTCTTCTAATACTCCTTATTTTAAAGTCTATTTTGTCTGATATGAGAATTGCTATTCCAGCTTTCTTTTGGTTTCCATTTGCATGGAATATCTTTTTCCATCCCCTTACTTTCAGTCTGTATGTGTCTCTAGGTCTGAAGTGGGTCTCTTGTAGACAGCATATATATGGGTCTTGTTTTTGTATCCATTCAGCCAGTCTGTGTCTTTTGGTGGGAGCATTCAATCCATTTACATTTAAGGTAATTATCAATATGTATGTTCCTATTCCCATTTTCTTAATTGTCTTAGGTTTGTTATTGTAGGTCTTTTCCTTCTCTTGTGTTTCTTGCTTAGAGAGGGTCCTTTAGCATTTGTTGTAAAGCTGGTTTGGTGGTGCTGAACTCTCTCAGCTTTTGCTTGTCTGTGAAGGTTTTATTTTCCCCATCAAATCTGAATGAGATCCTTGCTGGGTAGAGTAATCTTGGTTGTAGGTTTTTCTCCTTCATCACTTTAAATACGTCCTGCAAGTCCCTTCTGGTTTGCAGAGTTTCTGCTGAAAGATGAGCTGTTAACCTTACGGGGATTCCCTTGTGTGTTATTTGTTGTTTTTCCCTTGATGCTTTTAATATATTTTCTTTGTATTTAATTTTGACAGTTTGATTAATATGTGCCTTGGTGTGTTTCTTCTTGGATTTACCCTGTATGGGACTCTCTGTTCTTCTGGACTTAACTATTTCCTTTCCCATATTAGGGAATTTTTCAACCATAATCTCTTCAAATATTTTCTAGTCCCTTTCTTTTTCTCATCATCTTCTGGAACACCTATGATTCGAATGTTGAGGTGTTTAATGTTGTCCCGGAGGTCTCTAAGACTGTGCTCAGTTCTTTTCATTCTTTTTATTCTGCTGTGCAGTAGTTATTTCCATTATTTTATCTTCCAGGTCACTTATCCGTTCTTCTACCTCAGTTATTCTGCTATTGATTCCTTCTAGAGAATTTTTAATTTCATTTATTGTGTTGTTCATCGTTTCTTGTTTCATCTTTAGTTCTTCTAGGTCCTTGTTAAATGTTTCTTGCATTTTCTCTATTCTATTTCCAAGATTTTGGATTATCTTTACTATCATTATTCTGAACTCTTTTTCAGGTAGACTGCCTATTTCTTCTTCATTTGTTAGGTCAGGTGGGTTTTTGTCTTCTTCCAACAAACAATAGCCCAGGACCAGATGGCTTCACCGGCGAATTCTATCAAACATTTACAGAAGAGCTAACACCTATCCTTCTCAAACTCTTCCAAAATATAGCAGAGGGAGGAACACTCCAAAACTCATTCTACGAGGCCACCCTCGCCCTGATACCAAAACCAGACAAGGATGTCACAAGGAAAGAAAACTACAGGCCAATATCACTGATGAACATAGATGCAAAAATCCTCAACAAATACTAGCAAAAAGAATCCAACAGCACATTAAGAGGATCATACACCATGATTGAGTGGGGTTTATCACAAGAATGCAAAGATTCTTCAATATACGCAAATCAATCAACGTGATACACCATATTAACAAATTGAAGGAGAAAAACCATATGATCATCTCAATAGATGCAGAGAAAGCTTTCGACAAAATTCAACACCCATTTATGATAAAAACCCTCCAGAAAGTAGGCATAGAGGGAACTTTCTTCAACATAATAAAGGACAGATATGAAAAACCCACAGCCAACATCGTCCTCAATGGTGAAAAACTGAAACCGTTTCCACTAAGATCAGGAACAAGACAAGGTTGTCCACTCTCACCAGTGTTACTCAACATAGCTTTGGCAGTTTTTGCCACAGCAATCAGAGAAGAAAAAGAAATAAAAGGAACCCAAATTGGAAAAGAAGTAAAGCGGTCACTGTTTGCAGATGACATGATACTATACATAGAGAATCCTAAAGATGCTACCAGAAAATTACTAGAGCTAATCAATGAATTTGATAAAGTAGCAGGATACAAAATTAATGCACAGAAATCTCTGGCATTACTATACACTAATGATGAAAAATCTGAAAGAGAAATCAAGAAAACACTCCCATTTACCATTGCAACAAAAAGAATAAAATACCTAGGAATAAACCTATCTAAGGAGACAAAAGACCTGTATGGAGAAAATTATAAGACACTGATGAAAGAAATTAAAGATGATACAAATAGATGGAGAGATATACCATTGTTCTTGGATTGGAAGAATCAACATTGTGAAAATGACTGTACTACCCAAAGCAATCTAAAGATTCAATGCAATCCCTATCAAACTACCACTGGCATTTTTCACAGAACTAGAACAAAAAATTTCACAATTTGTATGGAAACACAAAAGACCCCGAATAGCTAAAGAAATCTTGAGAACGAAAAACGGAGCTGGAGGAATCAGGCTCCCTGACTTCAGACTATACTAGAAAGCTACAGTCATCAAGACAGTATGTTACTGGCACAAAAACAGAAATATAGATCAATGGAAAAGGATAGAAAGCCCAGAGATAAACCCACACACATATGGTCACCTTACCTTTGATAAAGGAGGCAAGAATATAAAGTGGAGAAAAGACAGCCTCTTCAATAAGTGGTGCAGGGAAAAGTGTACAGGTACATATAAAAGTATGAAATTAGAACACTCCCTACCACCATACACAAAAATAAGCTCAAAATGGATTGAAGACCTAAATGTAAGGCCAGAAACTATCAAACTCTTAGAGGAAAACATAGGCAGAAAACTATGATATAAGTCACAGCAAGATCCTTTTTGACCCACCTCCTAGAGAAATGGAAATAAAAACAAAAATAAACAAATGGGACCTAATGAAACTTCAAAGCTTTGCACAGCAAAAGAAGCCATAAACAAGACCAAAAGACAACCCTCAGAATGGTAGAAAATATTTGCAAATGAAGCAACTGACAAAGCATTAATCTCTAAAATTTACAAGTAGCTCATGCAGCTCAATAACAAAAAAACAAACAACCCAATCCAAAAATGGGCAGAAGACCTAAATAGACATTTCTCCAAAGAAGATATACAGATTGCCAAGAAACACATGAAAGAATGCTCAACATCATTAGTCATTAGAGAAATGCAAATCAAAACTACAATGAGATATCATCTCACACTGGTCAGAATGGCCATCATCAAAAAAATCTAGAAACAATAAATGCTGGAGAGGGTGTGGAGAAAAGAGAACATTCTTGCACTGCTGGTGGGAATGTGAATTGGTACAGCCACTATGGAGAATAGTATGGAGTTTCCTTATAAAACTACTAATAGAACTACCATATGACCCAGCAATCCCACTACTGGGCATACACCCTGAGAAAACCATAATTCAAAAAGAGTCATGTACCACAATGTTCACTGTAACTCTACAATAGCCCGGAGATGGAAACAACCTAATTGTCCAGCATTGGATGAATGGATAAAGAAGATGTGGCGCATATATACAATGGAATATTACTCAGCCATAAAAAGAAACGAAATTGAGTTATTTGTAGTGAGGTGAATGGACCTAGAGTCTGTTATACAGAGTGAAGTAAGAAAGAGAAAGACAAATACTGTATGTTAACACATACGGAATTTAAGGGAAAAAAAAGTCATGAAGAACCTAGGAGTAAGACAGGAATAAAGACACAGCCCTACTAGAAAATGGACTTGAGGATTTGGGGAGGGGGAAGGGTAAGCTGTGACAAAGCGAGAGAGAGGCATGGACATATATACACTACCAAACGTAAAATAGATAGCTAGTGGGAAGCAGCCGCATAGCACAGGGAGATCAACTCGGTGCTTTGTGACCGCCTAGAGGGGTGGGATAGGGAGGGTGGGAGGGAGGGAGATGCAAGGGGAAGAGAGATGGGAACATATGTATATGTATAACTCATTCACTTTGTTATAAAGCAGAAACTAACACACCATTGTAAAGCAATTATACTCCAATAAAGATGAAAAAAAAAAAGTGAGTGAAGGTGTTGGACCACTGCCTTCTACATGAGTACTTTTAAAAGAATATCGTCTGCATAGTACCACAGGTGTATATGTGAAGGAGCAGTGAATTAAGGTTCTGTTGGCAGATGTTATGTGCCACAACCAGACTGTTACATAACTTATTGTAAAGCAAATGAACGCATGCCTTCAAATGTGAAGGTTAACTGTGGCTCTGAGGACTTGGAGATAAGAACTGAATAAAACATATTGACTAGGGCTTCCCTTGTGACGCAGTGGTTGAGAGTCCACCTGCCGATGCAGGGAACACGGGTTCGTGCCCTGGTCCGGGGGGATCCCACATGCCACGGAGCGGGTGGGCCCGTGAGCCATGGCTGCTGAGCTTGCACGTCCGGAGCCTGTGCTCTGCAACGGGAGTGGTCACAACAGTGAGAGGCCCGCGTTCCTCCGCACCAAAAAAAGCATATTCTGTGACTACAAGGTAATCATGCAGAATTCTCTGGATGTCTTCAGTATTCTCAGATAATATTGGATTCTGGTGCTTTAGTTGGTGGAACCACTGTAAATTGTGATGGTTTACTGAAGGTGTCATTCACATGTATTTTTAGCATAGGTCAAATATGGCAACTGGGAGGGAGGGTAGTAGGAATTAGAACATTCTCAGGAATCAGCTCTTTAATGAGAGTGGGCCCAAATTGCCATAGTACTTTGCTTCAGAAGAGATTACAAAGTGTTGACACAGTTTCCTATTTGATCGCACCATGAGAACTGAGGATTTTATTTTGCTCCAGTGAAGAACTTGTCTGATAATAAGAGTTCTGTGCATAAAATGGCAAGAAACGGACCATCACACATAAGCAACTTAGTAAGTTTAATTGTCCCAGTGGTTAAATGTAGGGCTAATTTAGATTCCTTTAATGGTGCATTCAAGTATGCCTGTAGTAAATTGGGTGTGTGTCTCCTGTTTTATAAAGAGAGCACAATGTGTGGGAATAACTGTAACTTGGATGCCCATGTTTAAAAGACCAATAAAATATTCATCATTAGTTGGCTCCAATGAAGCACCAAATTTGTGTCTGAGTGATTGGCCCTAGATGGTAGGACATACACTGGAAAACCACCATTTTCCTAGGGGAAGTTTCCTAGGTGGTAGGACATACATTGGAAAACCACACTGGAAAACCACGATTTTCCTAGCAGTAAGTCAGGATAAGGGATACTAGGCTGGGGTTCTCCTTTTGCAGGAACACCTCATACCCTCGTCATGGCTGAGGCCATGGCCCAAGGGAGCTGTGACTCTGGATTGAGTTGAAATTTATATAGCACCTTGTTTAATTGTTAGACCATCGAAGCTGGCAGGCCAGAAATTAAATTGTTAGGCAGTCTCAGACTTGTCTCAATTACTACATGAGCTTTGGTTTATTGCCTCAGAAGAGAGGCCAAGAATTCTTTGGGCCACCTCAAGATTGGCATTCTAAGAATTAATGAGGGGGAAGGTGGTAAGTGTGTACTTCAGAGTCTGATCAGGATCTCTTTCATGGGCCCCAAGTCTTCCTTGAAAATGTGAAAGGACGCAATATGGGAGAGTAGAACAGCACCGTAATTCGGTGGGGCACTCTGGAGAAACAATTCTTACTCTGTGTTGAGATGTCTGTGTTAGGCTTTGAAAGTTAGGCTTCAGAGTCTTCGGGATGTCCTGTGCACCGGCAACCTGGAGAGTGTTCTAGGGAGCATCTCTTTCAGTGGTAATAATAATAGTAGGATAGACCATCTCCAGTGACATAAAAGCTGAAAGCAAAATAATTGAAGGTTAGAGGCTCTGCCTTGTAATGCTCTGACACTCTTCTCTATCTCCTCAGTTTCACCTTCCTCCTGGGGTTTGGCTCTGCTTTTACAGGGTCAGCCCACGTGAGCAGGATACACTTTTGTGTAAGAATTGACAGAGGAAACTTCATGACTGCCTTAGTAAGGTGCACATTTTAGGGTTTTGGTTTAGACTGGCTGTTAGTCTCACTTCATGATCTGAGAGCCATGATTCAGGCTACATGGTAAAGAAGAGTACAGACTCATTTTCAATTGTCTTTTTAAAGAAAATCCCAGATAATGAAGTCTCAAGATGGGTGAAATTCATCTCTGTGTCTCTGGCCTGTCCTCAACAGTTTTAACACGTGAAAAAGATATCAGATTAACTAGTAGTCTTCTGTGGCTCTGCTCACAGCTGGCTGCTTCACTTCTTTAGATTGTCCCAGTCAACCTAAGAGAGATTTGGCTCAACATCAGGAGAGTCAAGATACCCTCTGTTTTGGTAATATCTTTGATCCCCTTAGATTTTAGCAGAAGATCCCTGGCACTCTAATATGCAGCAGCAGTAAATTCCAGACACATTGGCTTGAATTTTTTGCACTCCTCGGGGAGTTTATAACTTGAGCACATGCTTTTGGAGGAACTAATTTTAGGAGAAGGCCTCCTACTTCTTTTCTCTCCATCAGTTTTTGTGCCTCTAGTCTCCATGGATGGAATCCCACATGTCACACCAGACCAGGGGATGGGGCACATTGAAACAGGCAAATCAACAACATAACAGATGGCAGCTATGACACCATGTCCCTGCTGGTGTGTCATTGCTAGTCTGTGAGGGGAGTATCCTTATACTAATTCTGTTTGGGAGTCCTAAACAACCCAGAGGATACTCTCCCACCATTTCTGCACCAGTCTATAAATTGTCTCAGTACTTTTACAAAGATAAATCATCACAGGTTGTCTGAGTAAAGTGACGCATAGTCCAGATAGTGCTGTGTGGTTGGCTGATTAAGCCTGTCATAAGACACTTGGAGAGAAGTACCACTCCACTCCCTTTTGGGTATCAGTAACAAGATGAAGTGTCTCAGAATTTTGTCCACCCTGATCTCAAAGTTACCAGTAACAAGAAGGGTTGTCTCAGAGGAACACATGGGGAAAACTCTTATTAAAAGTTTCACGATTTTGAGTGAGAAGGTGAGGCAATAGCTGTACAAACAAACAAGCAGTAGTCAAAGCACAAAAATGGCAGCAAACAGTGGTGCCTGTGCAAGTGGCATCTGTTGTCTGGCAAACCCACATAAAAAGTAAGAGCAGTATAGCGGCATTCTCTTCTCTGTCTAGGGCCACTCCTTCAAGTTCACTATGCCAGTTGGTTTCATCATAGTTGAAGTTTGATTAAGATATAGGGAGCCCAAATATAGATCAAGGAGAAATCTTGATTTGATCTATGTTCTCTTGAAATCTTAGAAGTTTCCCACACACAGCTCCCCAGGGAAAACAGTTTACCATGCAGAACAAAGTGGGAAAACACCGGGGTCAGTCATGATGCAGAAGGAGAGAAAGAGAGAGAGAGAGGGAAAACTATGGGCAAGCACTTTGCTATCATTTCCACAGGAAAAAGGAGGCAAAGAAAGAAAAGATGCTCTGGATTATTTAGCACTCTTTAAAAGTAGTGCTCTTGTGAACTCATACTTGAATAATAGTGTGGGGAAGACCAGGTGAACATCTCATGTCCCTAATAAAGTTGACAGCCATCCTTAAATGTTAAAGCATGATAAAACATCAATTTACAGAAACCATGCAAGCATAATTAATATAATTACAATCATTGTTTAATTTGATATTTTTATTGAGTGCTAAGTGCTCTTTATATTTTCTAGACACTAGTCCTTTGTTAGATATGTGGTCTGCAAATATTTTCTCCCAGCTTGTAATTTGTCTTTACCTCTTCATATAGTCCTTTGCAGAGCAAAAGTTCATTTGGATGAGGTCCAATTTTTTCTTAATGAATAATTTGGTGTCAAGAATTCATAGCTCTTGTTGGCAAAGATTTTTCTTCCCATTTTATTTTCTAGAAGTGTATAGTTTTACATTTAATTATGTGATCTATTTTGATCTAATTTTTAGTAAGGTGTGAGATTTGGAGGGACAATAATTTTCCTTATGGACACCCAACTGCTCTAGCACTATCTGCTGAAGACTTAACTCCATTCAATTGGAGGTGGTTTTGCAATACTAAAAAAAAAAATCAGTTAAGCATTTTTTGGAGTTATTTCTATTTATTCTTTTAAATTTTATTATTATTTGAAAGGACATTGTTAGTGCAGAGTGATGGAGGTTCATGAAGGGGATTATTGGCATTGAGGCCGTGACATGAGAAATTTCAGAGGCCTCTCCAAGGGTGCAGCAACAACAGTATGATGGCACTCTTTGCATGCAGAAGGCAATTCTGAATTGTCGCAGAAAACCAGCTCCGGAATTATACACATCAGTGTTTGATAAAGGAATTTTTCCTCCTGGATGTTCTAAACTCTTTCCATTTATTCTGGAGGCACTGGACATGTCTGAGGCATCCTGGGCTGGGATTAAGCCTTACAAAACAATGGTCATAACCACCACAAGAACTTTTAGAATTAGGAGCAACAGGATGTGCACTTGGTGAGACTAAAGAAGCTCTTTGGATCTGTGTGGAGCAGCATGGATGGAACTATATCCTCTATTTTTAATAAAATTATAAGGCTTAATATCAAAAGTATAGTTCCTTTCACTTTATTAATCATTTCAAGATTATCTTAGCCATTCTAAGGCCTATGGATTTCTGCATAAATATTATTTTATTCTATTTTTTATTGCAGTAAAAATAACTAAATCAACCTCAACAAAATTTTAAGTATACAATGTCATATTGTTACTATAGACACAATGCTGTGCAGCAGATCTCTAGAATTTGTGCATCTTACATCACTGACAACTGGTATAGCTGAATAGCAGCTCTGCATTTTCCATTCTTCCAGTCCAAGGAAACCACCATTTTACTCTGTTTCTATGACTTAGACTATAGATACCTCATATAAGCACAATCATGCAATATTAGTCCTTCTGTGACTGGTTTATTTCACTAGTCACAGTAATGCATGTCTTCACATAAATATGAAACATAAATTTCTTCTGTTTGAAGGCTAAATATAATATTCAATTATGTGTATGTAACACATCCATTTAACCACTGATGGACATTTAGGTTGTTTTTATATCTTGGCTGTTGTGAATAATGCTGCAATAAACATGGGAGTACATATATGTCTTCAAGATTCTGATTTCAATTCCTTGGGACATATATCCAGATGTGGGATTGCTGTATCATATGATAGTTGTATTTTTCATTTTTGAGAATCCCCATACTGTTTTTCATAATGCTGCACCTTTTACATTCCCACCAACAGTGTCCCTGGCTTACAATTTCTCTATATCCTCACCAACTATTGTTTTGTTCTATTCACAATAACCGTTTGACAACTGTGAGGGGATATATCATTGTAGTTACAATTTGCATTTCCCTCTTTAGTGATGTTGAGCACTTTTTCATGTCTCCGTTGACCATTTGTATGTTTTGTTTGGTAAAACGTCCATTCACATACTTTTCCCATTTTAAAATCTGGGTTATTTTTGTTTTTTGCTATTGAGTTCCTTACATATTTTGTATATTAATCCCTTATTAGATATGTGTTTTGAAAATATTTCTCCACTTGTCAAGTTGCCTTTTTATATTGTTGCGTCTTTCACTATGCAGAACATTTTTAGTTTGATGTTTTCTCTTTTATCTAGTAGTTTTAATTTGTTGTTGGTACCTTGGGTGTTATATCCAAGAAGTCATTACCAAGTCTAATGTTTAATGCTTTTTTTCCTATATTTTCTTGTAAGAGTTTTCTTACTTTAAGTTTAATTTTTCAGTTCTTAATTCATTTCAAGTTAATTTTTGTGATTGTGTGTCATATGTATTTGTATGTAGGTTTTGATTGTATGTATGTGTATTATTGTATATACGTATGACATACAATCACAAAAATTAACTTGAAATGAATATATATATCACTGAATTATATATATCTATATATATAAAATTCTCTACATTTTATCTTCTCTCTCTCAAAAAAAAAAGAGGGGGCTTCCCTGGTGGCGCAGTGGTTGAGAGTCTGCCTGCCGTTGCAGGGGACACGGGTTCGTGCCCCGGTCTGGGAGGATCCCACATGCCGTGGAGCAGCTGGGCCGGTGAGCCATGGCCGCTGAGCTTGCGCGTCCGGAGCCTGTGCTCCGTAACGGGAGAGGCCACGGCAGTGAGAGGCCCGTGTACCGCAAAAAAAAAAAAAAAAAAAAAAGAGGGAGAGAATACTCGAAACTAACAAGAAAAGAGAAAAGAAGTACTACATCTTCTATATATTTTTTAACTTGAAGTACAGTAGTGTTAGTTTCTCGTGTAGAGCAAAGTGATTCAGATATATATATATATCAGATTATTTTCCATTATAGGTTATTACAAAAATGTTTTTTTAACTGATAAAATTCTTTATTTCACTTTAGAGTTTTTCCACTCACCCTGATTATTCTGTGTAAGGTGGAAACTAGAACTGTTTAAGAGATAAACACAAATCTAGTATATCAATAACTGGGTTTTTTCTTTTTGACTGTAGTATTGAGTGTAATTTCCTTGTGCTATACAGTAAATCTTTGTTGTTTATCTATTTTATACATGGTGCTGGTATCTGTTAATCTCATACTCCTAATATATTCCTTTTCCACCCGCCCCGACCTTTCCTCTTTGGTAACCATAACTTTGTTTTTTGTGTCTATGAGATTGTTTCTGGTTTGTAAATAAATTCATTGGTATTATTTTTTAGAGTCCACATATAAGTGATATTATATGATATTTGTCTTTGTCAGACTTACTTCACTTAGCATGACAATCTCTATGTTCATCCATGTTGCTGCAAATGACATTATTTCATTCGTTTTAATGGCTGAGTAGTATTTCATTATATATAATATATATTATGTATTATATATCACATCTTCTTAAGCCAATTATCCGTTGATGGGCAATTGGGTTGTTTTCATGTCTTGGCTATTGTAAATAGTGCTGGTATGAACATAGGGGTGCATGTATCTTTTTTTTTTTTTTTTTTTTTTGGTACGCAGGCCTGTTGGGGCCTCTCTCGTTGCGGAGCACAGGCTCCGGACGCGCAGGCTCAGTGGCCATGGCTCACGGGCCCAGCCGCTCTGCGGCATGTGGGATCTTCCTGGACCGGGGCACGAACCCGTGTCCCCTGCATCGGCAGGCGTACTCTCAACCAATGAGCCACCAGGGAAGCCCGCATGTATCTTTTTGAATTAGAGTTTTTATCTTTTCCAGATATATACCCAGGAGTGGATTGCTGAATTATATGGTAGCTTTCACTTTAGTTTTTTAAGTAACCTCCATACTGTCCTCCATAGTGCTGCACCAGTTTACGTTACCACCAACAGTGTAGGAGGGTTCCCTTTTCTCCACACCCTCTCCAGCATTTGTTGTTTGTAGATTTTCTCAATGGTACCCATTCTAACCAGGGTAAGGTGATACCTCATTGTGGTTTTGATTTCTTTAATAATTTTCATTGTTGACAATTGTGTGGCCATCTGTATGACTTCTTCAGAGAAATGTCTGTTTAGGTTTTCTGCTCATGTTTTGATTGTGTTGGGTTTTTTTTTTGATACTGAGTTGAATGAGCTATTTGTGTATTTTGGAAATTAATCCTTTGTTAATTGCATTGTTTGCTAATATTTTCTCCCATTCCATAGGTTGTCTTTTCATTTTGTTGATGATTTCCTTTGCAGTGCAAGTTTTTAAGTTTGATTAGGTTCCACTTGTTTGCTTTTGCATTTGTTTCTTTTGCCTTGGGAGACTGATCTCAGATAATATTGCTACAATTTATGTCCAAGAATATTTTGCCTTTGTTCTCTTCTAGGACTTTTATGGTGTTATGTATTATATTTAGTTCTCTAAAATACTTTGAGTTTATTTTTGTATGCAGTATGTTCTAACTTCATTGATTTACATGCGGCTGTCCAGATTTTTCAACACCACTTGCTGAAGAGACTGTCTTATTTCCATTGCATATATTCCCTCCTTGGTCAAGGATTAATTAACCATAGGTGTATGAGCTTATTTGTGGGCTCCCTATTCTGTTCCATTGATCTATATTTTTGTTTTTGTGCCAGTACCATGCCATTTTGATTAATGTAGCTTGGTAGTATTGTCTGAGGTCTGGGAGGGTTATGCCTCTAGCTTTATTCTTTTTCCTCAGGATTGCTTTGGCAATTCTGGATCTTTTGTGGTTCTATGTAAATTTTAGGATTACTTGTTCTAGTTCTGTGAAAAGAGTAATGGGTAATTTGATAGGGATCACATTAAGTCTGTAGGTTGCTTTGGGTAATGTGGCCATCTTAGCAATATTAGTTCTTCCAATCCAACACCATGGGATATCTTTCCATTTCTTTGAATCATCTTCAATTTCCCGTAACAATGTTTTACAGTTCTCAGTATCTAAGTCTTCAACCTCCTTGGTTATGTTTATTCTTAGGTATGTTTTTTAATGCAGTTTGAAATGGGATTGCTTTTTTACTTGCTCTTTCTGATATTTCATTGTTAGTGTAAATAAATGCAACTTATTTCTGTATATTAATTTTTTATCCTGCTACATTGTTGAATTATTTTATTAGTTTTTGTGTGAGTCTTTAGGGTTTTCTATAAAGGTTATCATGCCACCTGCATGTAATGATAGTTTTATCTCTTTCCTTCCAATCTGGATTTTACTTATTTATTTTTATTTTATTTCTTTTCTTTTCTTTCTTTTTTTTTTTCCTTGCCTGATTGCTGTGGCTAAGTCTTCCAATGCTATGTTGAACAGAAGTGGTAAGCGTGGGCATCCTGGTCTTCTTCCAGAATTCAGCAAGAAGGATGTCATTTCTCACTGTTGAGTATTATGTTGGCTCTGGATTTGTCATAAATGACTTTTATTGGATTGAGATATGGTCCCTGAATGGATGTTCAAATTTATCAAATGGTTTTTCTGCATCTATTGTGATGATCGTGTGGCTTATTCTTTTCTTTTGTTGATGTTGTGTATTACACTAATTAATTTGCATATGTTAAGCCATCCTTGTGATCCTGGAATCAATCCAACTTGATCATGGTGCATAATCCTTTTTATTATTGTTGGATTCAGTTTGCTAATATTTTGTTGAGGCTTTTGCATCTATGTTTATCAAAGATACTGGCCTGTAATTTTCTCTTTTTGCAGCGTCTTTGTCTGGTATACCTATCAGGGTGATGGTGGTTTCATAGAGTGACTTTGGGAGTGTTTCTTTGTCTTCAGTCTTTTGGAATAGTCTGAGAAAGTTAGTTAGGACTTCTTTGTATGTTTGGTAGAATTCCCCAGTATAGCCATCCCATGCTGGACTTTGCAGGGAGTTTTTCCTTACACATTCTAGTTCACTTCTAGTGATTGATCTGTTCAAATGATCTGTTTAATCTTGACTCAATTTTGGCAGGCTGTGTGTTTCTAGAAACTTGACCATTTCTTCTAGGTTGTCCAATTTGTTGGCATGTAATTGTTTGTAGTATTTTCTTTCTTTCTTTCTTTCTTTCTTTCTTTCCTTCCTTCCTTCCTTCCTTCCTTCCTTCCTTCCTTCCTTCCTTCCTTCCTTCCTTCTTTCCTTCCTTCCTTCCTTCCTTCCTTCCTTCCTTCCTTCCTTCCTTCCTTCCTTCCTTCCTTTCTTCCTTTCTTTCTCTCTCTCTCTCTCTTTCTTTCTTTTTATATTTCTCTGGTATATGTTGTTTTATTTGTTATTTTATTTGGGTCCTCTCTCTTTTCTTCTTGGTGAGCCTGGCCAGAACTTTCACAAAAAAAATTTTTTTATCCTTTCAAATATCAGCTCTTGTTTTAGTGACCTTTTCTAGTTTTATCTCTGTTTTATTTCCTCTCTGATATTTATTACTTCCTTCCTTCTGCTGACTGGGGGTTTTGTTTTTTCTTCTTTTTCTAATTCTTTTAGGTAACAGGTTAGGTTGTTTATTTGAGAGTTTTCTTCTTTGTTGAGGAAGTCCTGTGTTGCTATTCCCTCTTATAACTGTTTTGCTGTATCCCATAGATTTTCTAAGGTTGTGTTTTCATTATCATTTGTCTCAGAGTATTTTCTGATTTCCTCTTTGATTTAAGCATTGACCCACTGGTTTTTCAGTAGCATGTTGTTTAGTCTCTATGTAATCTTTTTTTTTTCTTTCTTGTTTTTCTTTCTATGGTTGATTTCTAGTTTCATAGCACTGTGGTCAGAAAAGATGCTTAAAATAATTTCTAACCTCTTTGTTGAGGCTTGTTTTGTGTCTTGGTATGTGATTAATCCTAGAGAATGTTCTATGCATGCTTGAAAAGAATGTGTATTCTTGTTTTGGATGTAGTGTCCTGTACATATCAATAAGTCCAGCTATGCTACTTTGTTATCTAGGATCTCTGTTACCTTATTAATTTTCCATCTAGAGGGTCTGTCTGTTGATATCAGTGGGGAGTTAAGTCTCCTACAATTATTGTATGCCTGTCCATTTCTCACTTTTTTTCTGTTAGCATTTTTTATATATTTAGGTGCTCCTATATTGGGTGCCTATATGTTAAGAAGTATCATATCCTCTTCTTGTATTTATACCATTGTTATCAAATAGTGTCCTTCTTTGTCTTTTATTATGACTTTGATTTAGAGTCTATTTTGTCTCACTTTCTTGTCACAACCATTTACATGCAATTTTTTTTCATCCCCTTACTTTCAATCTGTATCTTTCACCATAAAGTGAGTCTCTTGTAGGCAGCATGTTGTAAATTTTTTTTCTTTCCTTGTTTTTTTTAAAAAAATCTAATTTACCACTCTATGTCTTTTGATCAGAGCATTTAGTCCATTGATATTGGAAGTAATTATTGATAAATATATATTTATTACCATTTTAAACTTTTTTCCAGTTGATTTTGTAGCTCTTTGTTCCTTTCTGCTTCTGTTTTTCTTTTTTGTGGTTTAATGCTTTTCTTTTGTAATATTATTGAGTTCATTTCTTTTTTTTTTTTTTGTGAATCTATTGTATGTTTTTTGATTTGAGGTTACCCTGGTTTTTAACTATGTTAACCCATAACTGTATCTTCTTGCTTTAGACTGATAGCCACATAAGCTCAAATACGTTCTAAAGGAGTACATTTTTTAACTCCCTTTCCCCACATTTTGCGATTTTGATGTCCTTGTCTACATCTTCATGTTTATTCTTTTGTTGTTAGTTGTAATTATAATCACATTGACAATTTTCTGTTTTTTTTTTTACTCTATGAACTGACTTATTTAAGTGATCAATCCTTTTGTAGTTTTGCCTTTCCTATTGTGTTATTCCCTTTTCTATAGATTCTTGCTTCTTTCTACTTACAGAAGACTTTTCAATATTTCTTTTAGGATAATTTTAGCATTGCTGTATTCTTTTGAGTTTTGCTTGTCTGGGAAATTCTTAGTTTCTCCTTCTATTCTAAATGATAATTTTGCTGTATAGAGTATCCTAGTTTAAGAGTTTTTTGCTTTCAGGACTTTGTATACATCATGTCACTCCCTTCTGGCCTGCAAATTTCCTGTTGAGAAATCAGCTGATAGCCTTGAGGGGGGTTCACTTGTAACTGACTCTTTGTTTTTCTCTTGCTGCTTTTAGGATCCTCTCTTTATCTTTAACTTTTGCCATTTTATTTATGGTGTGTCTTGGTGTGGGTCTGTTTAAGTTCATCTTATTTGGGACACTGTGCTTTTCATACCTGGATATCTTTCCTTCTTTAAGTTTGAGAAGTTTTCAGCCACAATTTCTTCAAGTACATTTTCAAGCGCCTTTTCATTTCCTTCTATACTAGAACCCCTATTATGTATAGGTTGTATGCTTTATATTATCCCATGTTATTGTATATTGCTTTCTTCTTTTCTTTTCTTTTTTTTCACTTGTCTTTCTGCCTGATGTTCTGATTGGGTAATTCCCATTATTCTATCTTCAAGACCACTTATTTTTTCTTCTACATTATTTAGTCTGCTATTTATTACTTTTAGCTCAATTTTTATCTTGGCAGTTGAGTTGTCTACCCTTTATTGGTTCCACTTTATAATGTCTACTTTCTTGTTACAGTAATCTGCATTTCTATTGATAATCTTCCTTAATTACTTTAGCATTTTTATTATCTCCTTTTTCAACTCAGGGTCTAGTAGACTAGAGAGGTCTGTTTTACTGTTTTCTTTCTTTCAGGGGGTTTCTCTTGTTCTTTTAACTGTGAGCTGTTCCTCTCCTTTTCTATTTTACTTTATTTTCTCTGTCTCTATGAACTTAGGAGAAACAGTTATCTACCATAGTCTTGAAAGGCTGTTTTTATGTGGAAGTGTCCCTGTGTGAGTCTAATATTTTCAGTGCAAGGGATGTTTTTGGTAAGGATACTTACCACATCTTTTCTCAGAGCGTGCTGGCAATTCTCCTTTTGCTAGGGGTGTGCTTAGTGTTGTGATGAACAGATCCTGAGCTAGATGTTGGACAGGGATTCCTCTTTGCTCCGTGGCTGTCACAGGACAGGGTTGGGTTCTGCTCCCCATTTGTTGGAGTAGAAGCCCTCAGACTGAGCTTCAAACTGGCAGGCAGAACTGGAGCACTACTGCCAGGAAAGGAGCCACTATGTACCCCTCCGTAGGGGCTGTCTGCTGGGACTTGTGATTCTGTGGTTTTGCCTGCCATACACCGTACACCCCAACAAACTCCACTGCTGCTGCACCCACCCCCAGACCCACCCCCATTGTGGGAGCACTAGTACTTGGCTCCAGCATCAGCTCCAACTCTGTCATATGTGCACTCACAAAGTGCACTGCCACCAGAACTGCACCCTACTGGGCATGCATTTACAGCTGGGACTTGTGGTTACTGGCAGTGGCCTCTCTCTACCCTGATTGCTAGCAAGCCAGCACCCACACCCTCCTCATGAGCAGAATCTAGTCATCTCCAGCTCCCTGTCAGTCCCAGTGGACTTCCCAGTCCCAGTGGACCTTCCCAGACAGTGAAGGTGGTTCCCAGAGCAAGGGAACATTTACATTTCTTCATTCACAGCTCCCTTCCAGGGGAACAGATTCTATCCTGATGCCTTTTTTTTTTTTTGTCATATGCAGTTGATGTATTTGTGGTGGGAGATGAGCTTCACATGTTTCTACTTTGTCATCTTGATCTCTGCTCCCTACCTCTCCTTTCTTTTTTGCATATGTCAATTTTATCTTTTCAAAAATTCAACTCACAGGGAGGGGGAAGGGTAAGCTGTGACAAAGGGAGAGAGTGGCATGGACATATGTAGACTACCAAATGTAAAATAGATAGCTAGTGGGAAGCAGCCACATAGCAGAGGGAAATGAGCTCGGTGTTTTGTGACCACCTAGAGGAGTGGGATAGGGAGGGTGGGAGGGAGACGCAAGAGGGAGGAGATATGGGGATATATATATACGTATAGCTGATTCACTTTGTTATAAAGCAGAAACTAACACACCATTGTAAAGTAATTATACTCCAATAAAGATGTTAAAAAATTTTTTTAATTCAACTCAATTTTTAATTGTTTCTAATCTCTGTTTTGTTCATTTTTACTCTAATCTTTATTATTTCCTTCCTTCTGCTAAGTTTGTGCTTTGTTTGTTCTCCCTTCTCTAGGACCTTGAGGTGTAAAATAAGGTTATTTATTTAAGATCTTTCTTTTTTAAAATGTAGGTCTTTATTTGTATAAACTTACCCTTTAGTACTACTTTTGCTGCATCCATAAGTTTTGGTAAGTTGTGTTTTTTAAAAATTTGTCTCAAGATGCTTTCTAATTTATTTTTTGATTTCTCGACCCAATGGTTAAGAGTGTTTGTATTTTCCCATGTGAATTAAAAACATTTTTCTTTTTGTCATTCTCATTTTCACTTTTTCAGCTTCATCCCATTGTGACTTTTTTTTTTTTTTTGCAGTACACGGGCCTCTCTCTGTTGTGGCTTCCTCCGTTGTGGAGCACAGGCTCCGGACGCACTGGCTCAGTGGCCATGGCTCACGGGCCCAGCCGCTCGGCGGCACGTGGGATCTTCCCGGACCGGGGCATGAACCCGCGTCCCCTGCATCGGCAGGCGGACTCTCAACCACCGTGCCACCAGGGAAGCCCCCATTGTGACTTTTTATAAAGATTATTTTTTAATGGTCTTCAGTCTTCTGATATTTCTTAAGATTTGTGCTATGACCTAGCATGACCCATCCTGGAGAATGCTGTGTGTGTGCTTGAGAAGAATTAATATTCTTTTGTTCTTGTGTATGTCTATTGGTCTATTTGATCTATAGAGTTGTTCAAGCACACTGTTTCTTTATTGATTTTCTTTCCTGATGATCTATCCATTGTTGACAGTGTAGTACTATAGTTTCCTACTACTTGTGTGATGTTTTTCCCTTTATACTTGTCAAAGTTTGCTTTTTTTTTTTTTTTTGTGGTAAAGGGCCTCACACTGTTGTGGCCTCTCCCGTTGTGGAGCACAGGCTCTGGATACGCAGGCTCAGCCTCCATGGCTCACGGGCCCAGCCACTCTGCGGCATGTGGGATCTTCCCGGACCAGGGCACGAACCCACGTCCCCTGTATTGGCAGGTGGATTCTCAACCACTGCGCCACCAGGGAAGCACAAAAAGTTTGCTTTTTATATGCAGATGTTTTGTATTGAACTATACACATACTTGACCTGTACATATTTTGTCATATCTTGTTCAACCATCCATTTGATCATAGTTTTTGATTCTCCTTAGCTAGCTTTATTCCTAGGTATTTTATTCTTTTTGATGCAAAGGTAAATGGGATTGTTTCTTTAATTTCTATTTTTGGTATTTCATTGTTAATGTATAGAAATGCAACAGATTTCTGTGTATTCATTTTGTATCCTGCTACTTTACCGAATTCATTAATGAACTCTGTTAGTTTTCTAGTAGCATCTTTAGGATTTTCCATGTATGGTATATTGTCATCTGCAAATAATGACAGTTTTACTTCCTCTTTTCCAACTTAGATTCATTTTATTTCTTTTTCTTCTCTGAATGCCATGGCTAAGACTTCTAAAACTATGTTAAATAAAAGTTTTAAGTGGGGACGTCCTTGTCTTGTTCTTGATCTTAGTGGAAATATTTTAAGCTTTTCACCATCAAGTATGATGTTAGCTGTGGGTTCGTCATATATGGCCCTTATTATGTTGAGGTATGTTCCCTCTATGCCCACTTTCTGGAGGGTTTTTTTTTTTTTTTAAATCATAAACGGGCATTGAATTTTGTCAAAATCTTTTCTGCATCTATTGAGATGATCATATGGTTTTTATTCTTCACTTTAATATGTATCATGTTGATTGATTTGCAGATATTGAAAAATCCTTGCATAACTGGTATAAATCTCACTTGATCATGGTGTATGATCCTTTTAATGCATTATTGGATTTGGTTTGCTAGTATTTTGTTGAGGATTTTTGTTTCTTTGTTTATCATGGATATTGGCCTGTAATTTGTGTGTGTGTCTGTGTGTGTGTGTGTGTGATATCTTTGTCTGGTTTTGGTATCAGGGTGGTGGTGGCCACAAAGAATGAATTTGGAAGTGTTTCTTTCTCTGCAATTTTTGAAATAGTTTCAGAAGGATAGGTGTTAACTCTTCTCTAAGTTCTACTCCTCCATCTTGCCTGGAATGGAGGGGCTGCTTTTAGTTTGTATCCTTGCTGCTTCTTTCCTCAGCATATGTTGACTGTTATCCCCTTGATAGAGGGTGTGCCTGTGTGGCAGCCCATGTGTGCTCCTAGGATAGTGGGGGCAGTAATCAGAGCCTGCGCATGGTTTTCTCAGGGGCGGGTGCCTGTGAACTCCTGGGACAGCCAGGGCAGCAACCAGCACCTGCTCAAAGCCCATACACTCTCCCCAGATGGTGGGGGCAGCAAATGGCCCCCCTGGTTCTTGTTTTCCCGGTGGCAGTGGTGGCCCATGCACTCCCAGGAAAGCAGGGGCAGTGCTAGGCACCTACACTGCTCATGGGTCTTGTAGTTGTTCCCGCCCCTGAAGCTTGTGTAGGAGTTGTCCTGATGCCTAAGAGCATGTACAGGAAAGAAGCTCCTATGTTGATCCTACCCTTCTCTTCACATGTCCCCCAACAGTGGTACATTGCCTCTCTGGTGGGCCCAGGCTTCTTCCAAGTACACCATCATTTGCCATACTCTAGCCCCTTCAGGCTGTCTCTGTGCAGCTAACCCAGTCTTCTCCCTGGGTCTGACCTCCAAAGCCCAAGCTTCAGCATCCAGCCCCCACCCACACCAGAAGATGTGTGTCTTAGGCTGTGGAGTGCAGGATGGTGGTACCAACCATCTGTGCGGGTCACTTTCCACCTTGCCTTCTTCAAACGGGTTGCTGCACTCTCCTCCAAGGCCCCAGAGCTCCCCCTTCATCTAGGCTGATCTCCCCACAGTGAGGGGACTTTCCAGGGTTGAGGAACTTTTACTCCTTCATAGCTCCCTCTATGGGGTGCAGTCCCATCCCAATTCCTTTCTCTATCTTTTTTATTATTTTTTCTTTTGTCCTCCCCAGTTGTGTGGAAGTTTTCTTTCCCTTTCAGATGTCTGAGGTCTTCTGACAGCATTCAGTAGATGTTCTGTGCAAATTGCTCCACTTGTAGATACATTTTGATGTATTTGTGGGAAGAGTTGCACTCCATGTCCTACTCCTCTGACATCTTCATCCTTGTCTATCATCTCTACTCATTTTAACAAATTTTTGCAGAATTTAGTTTCATTGGTTGGACTTTACAATATCCACTTCGAGGGCAAGCCTCTTCATGATTTTAAATCAGTGATTCATACAGAATAAACTTCAAAAAATTCACTAATCTTCTTAACACAAGTTCATTTCATTGTACAAGTTATAAAGAATCCTGAAAACCGCACTTTAGGAAATAAAAACCACTCAAAATACCCACAAGTCAGGGATAAAGACTTTATATTTTAGGATTCACTTTGCAATATTTGTTTTTTTGGGTATATATTTGCAATTATCTATGCAAATTTACTTGTGGGTCTTTTTTTTTTTTTTTCAATTAATAGACTCTGGTAGAACACTTTTAGGTTCACAGCAAAACTGAGTGATAAATACAGAAAGTTTCCATAAGCTACCTCTGTCCTCTCTTCCCTCCCCATGAACACAAACAGCTTCTCCACCATCAACCTCCCAGTGACAATATAATACACATGTTACAATCAATAAAACAATATTAACACCACATTATCAGTCAAATTCTAAACTTTACATTATGCTCACTCCTGGTGTTGTACATTACAAACATTTTGACAAATGCAAATGACACCTATCAACCTTGATAATATCGTACAGTTTTACTGCCCCAAAAATGCCCTGTTCATCCCTGTCTCTTCCCCAAACCCTAGCCATCACCTGTCTTTTTTTTCACAATACCTTTGCCTTCTCCAGAATGTTATACACTTAGAATCAGAGAGTAGATTGCCTTTCAAGACTGGAAATATTCATTTAAGGTCTCTCCTTGTCTTTTCTTGGCTTAATATCTCTCTTTAGTACTGAATAATACTCCATTATCTGAATGTACCACGGTTTATTTATCCATGGATCCACTTAGAGGACGCCTTGTTTCTTTCCAAATTTTGGAAATTATGAATAAAGCTGCCATAAATTTTCTGTGGACATAAATTGTTATCAGTTCCTTTGGATTAATATCAAAGAATGTGATTGCTGGATCATATGGTAACAGCATGTTTAGTTTTGTAAGAAACAAGGCTTCCAAATTCAGTGGATGCATTTTGCATTTTGCATTTCCATTGGCAATGAATAAGAGTTGTTGTTGCTCCACATCCTTGTCAGCATTTAGTGTTGTTAGTATTTTGTATTTCAGCTATTCTAATAGGTGTGTAGTGGTATCTCAGTGATATTTTTATTTGCATTTCACTAATGGTATATAATGTAATCTTTTTTTTCAATTTTATTGAGATAGAATTGATATACAGCACAGTACAAGTTTGAGGTCTACAGCATAATGACTCAGTATACATAGATTGTGAAATAATTACCACAATAAGTTTACTTACCATCCATTACATCACATAGTTACAATTTTTATTTCCTGGTGATGAAAACATAGGATTTACTCTCTTGGCAATGTTCAAATGTACCATAAAGCAGTATTAACTATAGTTATTATGTTGTTCATTATATCTCCAGCACTTATTTATCTCATACCTAGACGTTTTTATCTTTTAACTACCTATGTCCAACTCTCCCACCACCAACTTCTAGTAACCAAAAATCTGATTTTTTCTTAGGAACCTGTTTTTTTTTTTTTTATAATTCTACACCTAAGTGAGTTTATGCAGAATTTGCCTTTCCTTGTGTGATTTCTTTCAATTATCATAATGCCCACATGATCAGTTCATGTTGTGACAAAAACAGGACTACCTTCTTTTTCATGGTTGAATATTATTCCGTGGTGTGTATACACCACACCATCTTTATTCACTCATTTTTCATCCCAAACAACTGAATTGTTTTCATGTCTTGGACATTGTTAAGAATGTTGTAATAAACATGAAAGGAGTAGGCATCTTTTCAACAAAAGATTTTGTTTTCTTTGAGTATATACCCAGAAGTGAAATTGCTGGATTATATGGCCGTTCTATTTTTAATTTTTTGAGAGACCTCCCTAATATTTCCATAATGGCTGCACCAATTTATATTCCCACTGCAGTGCACAAAAGTTCCTTTTTCTCCACCTCCTTGCCAGCACATTTTATCTCTTGATTTTTGATGATAGCCTTTATAACAAGTGTGAAGTATATCTCATTGTGGTTTTGATTTGTATTTCCTTAATGATTAGTTATGAGCAACTTTTCATATACCTTTGGGCCATTTAAATATCTTTTTGGAAAATTTTCTATTCAGGTTTTTTCCCCATTTTAAAATAGCATTACTACTTTTTGCTATTAAGTTGTAAGAGTTCTTAATATTTTGAATATTAATCCCTATCAGATATAGGATTTGCAAAAATTTTCTCCCTTTCCATATATTGCGTTTTCATATTGTATATAGTTTCCTTTTCTGTGCTGAAGATTTTTTTCATGTGATGTAACCCTACTTGTTTTTTATTTTGTTGTTTCTCATTTTGATATATCAAAAAAATCATTGCTTAGACATGTCAAGGAAATTTTAGCCTATGTTTTCTTCTAGGAGTTTTACAGTTTTAGGTTTTCCATTTAAGACTATAATTGGGTCTCATTTGTTTATTTTTGTTTTTATTTCCATTTCTTTAGGAGGTGGGTCAAAAAGGATCTTGCTGTGATTTATGTCACAGAGTTTTCTGCCTATGTTTTCCTCTAAGAGTTTGATATTGTCTGGTCTTACATTTAGATCTTTAATCCATTTTGAGTTTATTTTTGTGTATGGTGTTAGGGAGTGTTCTAATTTCATACTTTTATATGTACCTGTCCACTTTTCCCAGCACCACTTATTGAAGAGGCTTTTATCCACTGTATATTCTTGCCTCCTTTATCAAAGATAAGGTGACCATATGTGTATGGGTTTATCTCTGGGCTTTCTATTCTGTTCTATTGATCTATATTTCTGTTTTTGTGCCAGTACCATACTGTGTTGATGACTGTAGCTTTGTAGTATAGTCTGAAGTCTGGGAGCCTGATTCGTCCAGCTCCATTTTCCTTTCTCAAGATTGCTTTGGCTATTCGGGGTCTTTTGTGTTTCCATACAAATTGTGAAATTTTTTGTTCTAGTTCTGTGAAAAATACCAGAGGTAGTTTGATAGGGATTGCATTGAATCTGTAAATTGCTTTGGGTAGTAGAGTCATTTTCACAATGTTGATTCTTCCAATCCAAAAACATGGTATATCTCTCCATCTGTTGGTACCATCTTTAATTTCTTTCATCAGTGTCTTATAATTTTCTGCATACAAGTCTTTTGTCTCCTTAGGTAGGTTTATTCCTAGATATTTTATTCTTTTCGTTGCATTGGTAAATGGGAGTGTTTTCTTAATTTCACTTTCAGATTTTTCATCATTAGTGTATAGTAATGCCAGAGATTTCTGTGCATTAATTTTGTATCCTGCTACTTTACCAAATTCACTGATTAGCTCTAGTAATTTTCTGGTAGCATCTTTAGGATTCTCTATGTATAGTATCATGTCATCTGCAAACAGTGACAGCTTTATTTCTTCTTTTCGGATTTGGGTTCCTTTTATTTCTTTTTCTTCTCTGATTGCTGTGGCTAAAATTTCCAAAACTATGTTGAATAATAGTGGTGACAGTGGGCAACCTTGTCTTGTTCCTGATCTTAGTGGAAATGGTTTCAGTTTTTTTTTTTTTTTTTTTTTTTGCGGTAGGCGGGCCTCTCACTGTTGTGGCCTCTCCAGTTGCGGAGCACAGGCTCTGGATGCACAGGCTTAGCGGCCATGGCTCACGGGCCTAGCCGCTCCGCGGCATGTGGGATCTTCCCAGACCGGGGCATGAACCCGTGTCCCCTGCATCAGCAGGCGGACTCTCAACCACTGCGCCACCAGGGCAGCCCGTCTCCAGGGTTTTGATCATAAATGCGTGTTGAATTTTGTTGAGAGCTTTCTCTGCATCTATTGAGATTATCATATGGTTTTTCTCCTTCGATTTGTTAATATGGTGTATCATGTTGATTGACTTGCGTATATTGAAGAATCCTTGCATTCCTGGGATAAACCCCACTTGATCATGTTGAATGATCCTTTTAATGTGCTGTTGGATTCTGTTTGCTAGTATTTTGTTGAGGACTTTTGCATCTGTGTTCATCAGTGATATTGGCCTGTAGTCTTCTTTCTTTGTGACATCTTTGTCTCGTTTTGGTATCAGGGTGATGGTGGCCTCATAGAATGAGTTTGAATAATATTTCACTGTTTCAATGTGTCATAATTTGTTTAACCATCCTAGCAAAGCATTGTATGTAGTTTGCAGTTAAAAAAATACTTTTAGGTAAAATTCACATAACATTATAAAATTAACCATTTTATTTATTTATTTATTTATTTAATTTTTTTTTTGTGGTACACGGGCCTCTCACTGCTGTGGCCTCTCCCATTGCGGAGCCCAGGCTCCGGACGTGTAGGCCAGTGGCCATGGCTCACAGGCCCAGCTGCTCCACGGCATGTGGGATCTTCCCGGACTGGGGAACGAACCCACGTCCCCTGCATCGGCAGGCGGACTCTCAACCACTGCAGCACCAGGGCAGCCCCACAATTAACCATTTTAAAGTGAACATTTCAGTGGCATGTAGTATATTCACAATGTTGTACCACCACCCCTCTAAAATAGTTCCAAAACATTCCTAGCATCCCAAAAGGAAACATTGTACCCACTAAGCAGTTACTCCCATTCCTCCCTTCTCCCAGCACTTGGCAACCACGAACCCGCTTTTTCCATCTGTGGATTAATTTATTCTGGATATTTCATATAAATGGAATCACACACATATGACCTTATGTGACTGGCTTCTTTCCCTTAACGTAATGTCTTCAAAGTTCATCTGCACTGTAGCATGTGTCAGTATTTAATCCCTTTTAATGGCTGAATAATATTTCATTGTTAGTGTACACTACAGTTTGTTTATCCATTCACCTGTAGATGGAAATTCAGGTTTACACCTTTCGACTATTTGTAAATAGTGCTGCTATGAGCATGCATAGACATATATTTGAGCTCTTGTTTTCAATTCCCTTGGGTATATACTTAGGAGTAAAAGTTCTGGGTCATATAGCAATTCCATGCTTATCTTTGAGGAATCACCAAATTTTGTTCCACTATTTTACATTCCTATCAGCAAGGTACAAGTGTTCCAATTCCTCCACATTGTTGCCAACACTTGCTTTTTTCCTTTAAAAAATAATTATTATTACAGCCATCCTAGTGGATGTAGGAAGCATGATTTTTTTTTTTAAGGAATATAGTTGGTTTTATGAGACATTTTATACAAACTTCATGGTAACCACAAGACATAAACCTAGAACAAAACACAAAACATAAAAAAGAAAGCAGAGAAAACATCATAGAAAACCACCAAACCAAAATGGCAGACAGAAACATAATGAAAAAGAAACAATGGAGATATAGAACAAGAAGAAAACAAAAGATATAACTGTGGTACTAAGTCCTCATCTACCAAAGAGTATTGAAGTCACTAATAAAAGACGCATTGTTGAATGGATTAAAAATCAAGACCCAACTACATGCTGCCTCTAGGAGACTCACCTAGTCTAATGGCAAAGATAGGCTCAAAGTGAAGGAAAGGTAGATGACACTCCAAATATCAGACAAAATAGATGTGAAGTCAAAAAAATAATAACAGGAGACAAAATGGGTGCTATGTAAAGACAAAGGAGACAATGCACCAAGAAGACATAACAACAATAACAAAAAGACATAACAGTTACAAATACATATGCACCTGATATGGGAGCATCAAAATATATAAAGCAATTATTAACAGACCTAAAAGGAGAAACTGACAGCAACACAATAGTAGTAGGAAACTTTAACACCCCACTTACATAAATGCGTAGCTCTAGATCATGCAGAGAGAAAGTCAACAAAACAACAACAACAAAACCAGTGGTCTTAAATGAAACATTAGACAGGTGGATTTCAAAATTCATGCCAAACATTCTGTCCAAATGCAGCAGAATACACATTATCCTCAAGTGCACATGGAACTTTCTCAAGGATGGACTCCAAGTTAGGAGGAAAAAACAAGTCTCAGTAAAAAAGTGTTGATAAAGACTGAAATCATGTCAAGCATCTATTCCATTCACGATGGTATGAAACTAGAAGTCACCTACAAGAACAAAACTGGAAATATATGGAGAATAAATAACATACTACTAAATAACTATTGGATCAACAAAGTATTCAAAGGAGAAATCAAAAAATACCTAAAGACAAATCAAAAATAAAATATGCCATACAAAAATGTATATGATGCAGCAAAACAGTACCAAGAGGAAAGTTTATAGCAATAGAGGCCTACCTCAATAAACAAGAAAAATCTCAAACAATCTAAACTTACATCTCAAGCAATTACTTAAACTCCTGGGAAAAACTGAAGAGGAGGGAACACTTCCCAAACTCATTCTATGAAGCCACCATCACCTTGATACCAAAACCAGACAAAGTTGTCACAAAGAAAGAACACTACAGGCCAATATCACTGATGAACATAGATGCAAAAATCCTCAACAAAATACTACCAAACACAATCCAACAGCACATTAAAAGGATCATACACCATGATCAAGTGGGGTTTATCCCAGGAATGCAAGGATTCTTCAATATATGCAAATCAATCAATGTGATACACCATATTAACAAATTGAAGGAGAAAAACCATATGATCATCTCAATAGATGCAGAAAAAGCTTTTGACAAGATTGACCCCAATTTATGATAAAAACCCTCCAGAAAGTAGGCATAGAGGGAACTTTCCTCAACATAATAAAGGACAGATATGACCCACAGTCAACATCACTCTCAATGGTGAAAAGCTGATACCATTTCCTCTAATATCAGGAACAAGACAAGGTTGTCCACTCTCACCACTATTATTCACATAGTTTTGGAAGTTTTAGCCAGAGCAATCAGAGAAGAAAAAGAAATAAAAGGAATCCAACTCGGAAGAGAAGGAAAGCTGTCACTGTTTGCAGATGAATGATACTATACATAGAGAATCCTAAAGATGCTACCAGAAAACTTCTAGAACTAATCAATGAATTTGGTAAAGTAGCAGGATACAAAATTAATGCACAGAAATCTGTTGCATTCCTATACACTAATGATGAAAAATCTGAAACAGAAATTAAGGAAACACTCCCATTTACCATTGCAACAAAAAGAATAAAATACCTAGGAACAAACCTACCTAAGGAAACAAAACCTGTATGCAGAAAACTATAAGACACTGATGAAAGAAATTAAAGACGATACAAACAGATGGAGAGATATACCATGTTTTTGGATTGGAAGAATCAACATTGTGAAAATGACTCTACTACCCAAAGCAATCTACAGATTCAGTGATCCCTAGAAAACTACCAATGGCATTTTTCACAGAACTAGAACAAGAAATTGCACAATTTATATGCAAACACAAAAGACCCCCGAATAGCCAAAGCAATCTAGAGAAAGAAAAACAGAGCTGGAGGAAACAGGCTACCAGACTTCAGACTACACTACAAAACTACAGTCATCAAGACAGTATGGTACTGGCACAAAAACAGAAATATAGATCAATAGAACAGAATAGAAAGCCCAGAGATAAACCCACACACATATGGTCACCTTATTTGTGATAAAGGAGGCAAGAATATACAATGGAGAAAAGACAGCCTCTTCAATAAGTGGTGCTGGGAAAAGTGGACAGCTACATGTAAAAGAATGAAATTACAACATTCCCTTACACGATACACAAAAATAAACTCAAAATGGATTAAAGACCTAAATGTAAGGCCAGACACTATCAAACTCTTAGAGGAAAACACAGGCAGAACACTCTATGACATAAATCACAGCAAAACTCTTTTTGACCCACCTCCTAGAGAAGTGGAAATAAAAACAAAAATAAATGGGACCGGGGTTCCCTGGTGGTGCAGTGGTTGAGAGTCTGCCTGCCGATGCAGGGGACAAGGGTTCGTGCCCTGGTCCAGGAAGATCCCACATGCTGTGGAGCGGCTGGGCCCGTGAGCCACGGCTGCTGAGCCTGCGCATCGGGAGCCTGTGCTCTGCAACGGGAGAGTCCACAACAGTGAGAGGCCCCTGTACCACAAAAAATCAATCAATCAATCAATCAATCAATCAATAAATGGGACCTAGTGAAACTTATAAGCTTTTGCACAGCAACGGAAAACATAAGGCGAAAAGACAACCCTCAGAATGGGAGAAAATATTTGCAAATGAAGCAACTGACAAAGGATTCATCTCCAAAATTTACAAGCAGCTCAGTATGAAAAAACAAACGACCCAATCCAAACATGGGCAGAAGACCTGCATAGACATTTCTCCAAAGAAGATATACAGGTTGACAACAAATACATGAAAGGATGCTCAACATCACTAATGATTAGAGAAATGCAAATCAAAACTACAATGAGATATCATCTCACACCAGTCAGAATGGCCATCATCAAAAAATCTACAAACAGGGCTTCCCTGGTGGCGCAGTGGTTTAGAGTCCGCCTGCCGATGCAGGAGACACGGGTTCGTGCCGTGTTCCGTGAAAATCCCACATGCCGTGCAGCGGCTGGGCCCGACAGCCATGGCCACTGAGCCTGCGCGTCTGGAGCCTGTTCTCCGCAACGGTAGAGGCCACAACAGTGAGAGGCCCGCATACCAAAAAAAGAAAAAAATCTACAAACAATAAATGCTGTAAAGGGTGTGGAGAATAGGAAACCCTCTTGCACTGTTGGTGGGAATGTAAATTGATACAGCCACTATGGAGAACAGTATGGAGGTTCCTTAAAAAACTAAAAATAGAACTACCATACGACCCAGCAATCCCACTACTGGGCATATATCCTGAGAAAACCATAATTCAAAAAGAGTCATGTACCACAATGTTCACTGCAGCTCTATTTACAATAGCCAGGATACAGAAGCAACCTAAGTGTGTATCGACAGATGAATGGATAAAGAAGATGTGGCACATATATACAATGGAATATTACTCAGCCATAAAAAGAAATGAAACTGAGTTATTTGTAGTGAGGTGGATGGACCTAGAATCTGTCATACAGAGTGAAGTAAGTCAGAAACAGAAAAACAAATACCATATGCTAACACATATGTATGGAATCTAAAAAAAAAAAAAGAAAGAAAAAGAATTGGTTCTGAAGAACCTGGGGGCAGGACAGGAATAAAGACACAGACATAGAGAATGGACTTGAGGCCATGGGGAGGGGGAAGGGTAAGCTGAGACAAAGTGAGTGGCATAGACCTATATACACTACCAAATGTAAAATAGATAGCTAGTGGGAAGCAGCCACATAGCACAGGGAGATCAGGTTGGTGCTTTGTGACCACCTAGAGGGGTAGGTTAGGGAGTGTGGGAGGGAGATGCAAGAGGGAGGAGATATAGGGATATATGTATATGTATAGCTGATTCACTTTGTTGTAAAGCAGAAACTAACACACCATTGTAAAGCAATTATAGTCCAATAAAGATGTTAAAAAAATTAATAAAAAGTAAAATAAAAATTCCAACACAGGGGGGCTTCCCTGGTGGTGCAGTGGTTAAGAATCTGCCTGCCAATGCAGGGGACATGGGTTTGAGCCCTGGTCCAGAAAGATCCCACATGCTGTGGAGCAACTAATCCCATGCACCACAACTACTAAGACTGTGCTCTAGAGAGCCATAACTACTGAGCCCATGTGCCACAACTACTGAATCTCACGCACCTAGAGCCTGTGCTCCACAAAAAGAGAAGTCACTGCGATGAGAGCTCATGCACAGGGAAACTGAAGAGAACTGACTCTTGGATTAATATTTCCACTTAGGACTCCTGCACTGGACTGGCCTTTAGTGAGAACTGCTGGCCTGAAAATCACCTTAAAACAATACTCAAGCAGAAGAGAAACTACCAGACAAGGATAAGAAGACATTTGAAGTAGATAGCTAACCCAAGATGCCAGATTAGGGCTATATACCAATTACTTTGATAATTGCTCACCTTTTTTTCTTATGAAACAAATGTATTTCACAATCTTATGCAGAGTTTCGAATTAATCCAGTTGTGTTTATGGTCAATGACCTATATCCAGTACTTCTCTGTTACCTTCGTGGATTTCTCCAGTCCAAGGTTCTAACTGCATGGTCCTTAGGAAATTATTCCAGAAGAAGTAAATCACAGTTCTTTTCAGGCCACTACCAATATTACTAGGTGGCCAATTAATAGTACCTGATTTGACCTTGACCATAAACATGAATTTTCTATTATGATAACTCAAGCTCAGTCAGAACAAGGAGCTGAATCTCAGTCAAAAACTGAAACTCCTGATTAGAAGGAAACCTCTCACAATTAAGGGATGGCTTTATATGGTTAACACCAGGCTATGGTCATTTAAGTTTAAAGGGTCCTTTATGTTGGGAAGAATTAAATCATACTAAGGATAATCAGCCTAGCAGCACTAGGAAATTAGGCTGGGTGCCTTATGAACAATGCCTACATATCATTATCTTAGTGACAGTCTGGAACAGACTGAGTCAGAAGACCAGAGATTCACTGGGTTGCACATAATGGAACTGAATAGATTTGTGGTACTAATTTATGGCCTTGACTTCCCACAAGATGGATAGGAAGATGTGCCCTAGGATTCCCTTGGACTGAAGATCATTTATGTAATAATTTAGATATGGCCCCAGCAAATTTATAATTCATGCAAGCTTAATGGGTCAAGAGATCCGTATTTCGCTGGTATGACTATTTAGCAGTCATTTTTGTGCCTTCAGTAGAATTGGAGAATGTAACTGATCAGACCAAAGCCTAAGTTCACTCACAGGTCTTAAATAATGGTAATCAGGCTATTAGCCTACTAAATTCTGAGGTCTCTGGCGAGAAAAGTGGTGCCACAAAACCACGTGGGCCTTGATATCCCTACAGCATCTCAGGGAGGCCTCTGTGCCATAATTGAAACTGAATGCTGTGTTTTCATACCCAGTTAATCCTCTAATATAACACACTTAATGAACCATATGAAAAATCAGACCCTAGTCTTGGTAACCTATTCAGAAGTTGTTTTGATATAGCAAGCTCTTGGTTTAAATATTTACCTATACGTCTATTAATGCTCTTAGCTATATTATTTATATTTTGCCTGTCTTACAAAATTGTTGTCTTGCATTACCAGATATGTCACCGAGCCTCTGATAAAATGACTAGGCAACTTGAAGCAGTTGACCAGATATGTAGTTCTGTATGTGATCACTGATGGTATTGGTATTAGTGTAACTCTAAATATGAGAAGAAGCTATAAAAGGGGATCTTTTCCTGGAACATAACAAAATAATAAAACAGGTGGTCCAGAGATTTCTGGCTACTGTTAACAGGGCCTAGTCCACTAATAGCACATTGAGTGGCCTATCAGTGGAATCCTTGCCGGACTTAGGAATGAGAATTCCTAGCACCCTTGGGACAAAATGGTCATGGAACGCCTCCTAAACCATAGTTGAATCTGTGATCATAAGGGGGCCCTGCCAACTAAAAATTTCTGCTTTCCATCTGGTTCTACAAGGATTAGGTCACTGGTCACTGCTGTCTCTGACCTTTGCCACTCCCAGAAAGTAGAGATGAGGAATGATGCACTCTGTGCTCTGGGAAAAACTGGCCAAACAGGCCTTCAGATAGTTAGATATTTTCAGGAGATTTTATGAGCCCAATGCTTGCATCTCCTCATAACTAGAAAAGCACTAAAATCATTAATGGTGACATCTGCTCCTCAGGACTAGCAGCAAGGCTCTGCCAAAATGTGTGCTTGACTCCAAATACCCGCCCACTGCTTCACTAAAATCATAGATAATACTGACCTCTCCTCCTGCCTCTTCAGAGCAGGTACCTCACAGCTATCTGAGATGCTTCTCCCAGGCTATAGTCCTCATTTCCCACCCCCCACCCCAACCCACAATAAATCTTAACTCACCACTCTCATTTTGTACTTTTTTTTTTTTTTTTCTGTCAACAAAGTTAAATTCATTTGTTCAGATGACTAAGGCTTTACTACTTGTAGAAAAGACTTTTAAGGTTTCTATTTGCACTTGATTAGCCCTAAGGAAGCTGTGAATTAGATTTTGGGTGAGGGAGCCTTTCCAGTGGTTTGAGCTTGAAAAGGCCTTTTCCTTTTGGCTTCAAGTTTTACCAGGTTGAGCTAATTAGGCTCAGTCTCAGGTCATTGTGGGCTGTATTTACATTTCTAATTTGCAGAGATTTGCAAGACAAGGCAGTTGCTTTTAATTCTCCAAAGAACTGGTCTGCCACCCAACGATAATAAAAGATTGATTTGCCCAACTGCTTTTCCTTTAATTTGCTTTTATAAAGTATCAGTAAGATTTCCAACTAAAAGTTTGCCTTCAAAAGTTTGCACAAACTACATTGTAAAGCAACTATACGCCAATAAACAAATAAATAAATAATATATGTGATTCTACGGAGAAAAAAATTTCCACAAGACATTCAACAAAGGCCCTCTTTCTGAGTGCATAGGTTAGACCCAGAGCAAAATCACTTATTTTTATTAGCCCCTGAATGTTAAGTTCCCAGTTTTTACTTATTTGTATGGCTCAGGTAATCCTATTGGTTTCCTTTAGTATGTTTAATTAATATTGTCTGAGGGGCAGATTTATATGCCCTGTCTTACAATACCAGGCAGGGGAAGCATTCCCCAATGAAACATTTCTACCCTAGAATATAGTTAGGCAAAAGAGATGTAACCATCTTATATAAATCCATTTAAACATACAAATTTTATACACCTTGATCTCAATTCTATAAATTTCTTTACTTTTAACATTAGTTTCCCACAGGATCCCATCAAGAAGCCTTGGTTTTACAAGTCCAGGAATCAACACGTTTTTCTTTTTTTAAATCCCCTGATCATTTAATCTGTTTTTCTATAAACAGTTGGGGTCCCTAGTGAGGGGTTCAGCCAAGGGACTCAAGCCCTTTTGTCAATCTTTAACTTGATTAATTGACCTATTCCCTCAAGCAATTACTGGTAAGGTATCAGAATGTAATTTTTTCAGCCTTTTTTAACTGGGGTAAATAGAGCTGACTTATTTGGGGCCCTTTAGTGTTGGGGACCAATAAGGGGGTCCCCTTGGTCCACCCAACTTTAGATAGAAGTCTGAAAAGATGTTTTATCAAGCTGTCTTTCTCTAACTTAACTGCATATGCAATAAAAGTGCCCCATCTTCATCACTTTCAGGGCAAGGTTTCCTTTATCCCAATTAAGCAAGTACAAACCTGGCTGGCCTGTTAGTTGGAGGGTGGCATTCTGTCAATCCTCTTCTTTTGTTTTGAAAGCTTTGTTCCCCAACTGGTTTGTCAAGACAAAAATCACTAGTGACAATCATGTTAAGGCAGGAGTTAGATGGGCTCCAAGCTAGACATTTACAACCAGCCTCCTGTTTGCATTTCCTCAAGAAGGAGGCAGGTGGGTTCTAGGCTAGATATTTACAACCAGCCTCCTGTTTACACTGTGAGATGGAAATAACAGGGACAGGATAAATAGCTGGACTTTGTTTCCTGTGGTCACTTTAAGATAACAGTTAAGGCAGGGACAGAGGGGCTAAACCCTGTTTAAGTAATAGATCAAGAAGTCACACATTTCCCATTCTTGGGGCAAGGGAGACACTGCGCACGCCCAGAAAGGCTCCTTGGAGGTGAAAAGGAGGGGCTGTATCTCTGCCTTGCTTCAGTCTTAAATAACAAACTGCTTCTCCGGGTGCTCTCTCACTTCTTGTGCTATACCTCTAATAACAAACTTTGCACCTGTTTTTAGAATTTTTGTCTTCTTAAAACATTCTTGCTTTCAAATGCAGGCAAGAGCCAGGGAAAATTTGCTTCTAGCCTCTGGACCTTGCTGTTCTAATGGCTAGGATTCCTGGTTTTCAAGGATACACAGGTTCAAAATTTCTGGGCAGGGAACTAAGATCTCGCTTCAAGCCACCACTCACTGCTGCCTCTCTGAGATCCATGCAGTGGGCCAATGGGCTGTTTGTGAGCTTAACTCCTTTATGTTTTACCCTAGATTTCTTTCAGCTCTATTATGCATCTGGGTTTTTCCCTCACGTAGTATAAGACCACTGTGGGTGCTCAGATCACAGAGTAGGCAGCTCCTGTGTGCGTCTCCAGCAGAGCCAGTTTTTGATTAAAGTGAGTGGGCTTCCCTTATAGGACAGCAGCATGGTAAGAAGACTTGCATTCACCACTCTTGAAAGCTGCCTGAGAAAGCCAGGAGGAGGCATCCCTTCTTCAGAGCTGAAAGCTGTCATGAGATATCTTCACTTTTATTTCAACAAACCTGATTAATCTAGACAATTCAAAGGCAAATGACAGGCCATTGTTTCACCTAATTACCCAGCCCAACCTCTACTCAGTGTTTTTTAACTGAGCAAAGTACTCCCAGTCTTTCAACTGAGGATAAACCACTATGTGTCTAAACTGAGCAAAAATCTTCCCAGTTTCTTTCAACTGAGGATAACGCAGGTACCACTTCTAAAAGGTAAGTTTCAAGGGAACCGACTCCTCTAGGGAGTTTAACACCACTGATAAAACTTAGTATCATTAGCTAAAAACAGCAAATCTGAGAACCAGGAGACAATGACCTCAGTTCACCTGGACACTCCATGGAGGTGCACAGACACAAGAGGACTCTGCTGTTTCCAAGGCCCCAGATCCTTACAGAGTTCAGTGAAAGAGAGAAGTTTGCTCTGTGTGCCTTCGTTGGTGACCAAACCATCAGACTGAAAAAAAAAAAGCACAACCTAAATGCTGACAATTATGATTTATTCAGCCCACTTACTCAGGACTTACTGAGGACTACAGCCCAAGAGGGGCAATTAGCTCTTAAAGAGTGTTCCGAAGAAGTAAGGGGGAAGTTTTGCAAAAAAACAAGCACAGGTAGTCAGAACATGAAACAATTACCACTAATTTAAAAAGACATCTTGAGTTAAGGAATTTAGTGCTTTTCTCTGAATGGGAAAATGCAAACCTGGGCCCAGTGAAATCATTCCTAGATATGTATCTTAACCATCTTAGGCCAGTATCCTATTTTTCTCCACCCTAAATTCCCTTACATGGCATATATGCAGGTGGCTGCAGAGGCTCATATTTCCATTTCCTCAGCATCCTTCCATTACTAAGACAGCAGGTGACATTTTCTGCCCACATTTTCTGCAAATAAATGGATTTCCTTACATCTGCTTTTTAAACACTTTCTTTGCGCACTCCATATCCATCTGAGTGCACTCTAACACCACCACACAAAAACGTCCCCTGCCATAGCGCTCAGAGACCCAAGATACCGGCTTGCTTTCGCCATACCTACGCAACGGAGCCCTCCATTAACCTTTCCGCAAAAGGCGTCTTTCCCTCCGCCCCGTCACCCCAAAACGCCCAAAACGGAAGTGGCTTAGCCTTGAGCGTGGCCAGCAAGTTAGTACATGGTCTCCTCTGGGTCAAGTCTGGCTGGGATCCCAAGCGACCTCAGCTTAACGTAAATTGGTAAAGACCATTCCCTTTACGCCACTCTTACATGCAAACTAAGATCCCCTGACCCTGGGAAACCCTTCGGGCCATCCACAAGTAAAAACGGAAACGGCCGCTCCCTTGCCAGCAGGAGCCTGGGTTGCATCACCCACCCAACAAAGGTCCTTTTATGGGGCTGCCCTTAGCATTGCCTGCACAAATATCCAAAAGGTTTGCTACGAATACATCCCTAAACTTTGCCTCTCGTTTTGTCGTCAGCTTTCCTGCAGGTAAGGTGTAAAGTCAGGCGAAATAAGTTCACGCAGCGACCTCTCTGGAGCATCGATCATCCTCCTCTCTCCGGCGTGCGACCTAGTCGACCCTCCAGCCTCCGCAGCTGCGCCCCCGCACAAGAGGGCATGCGAACGGTCAGGCAGTCCTCTGGATGACTTACTTCTTCTCCCGGCAAGATGGCGGGGGGCGAGGCTTGTGTGACTTCGGGACAGCCACATCTTTCTCGCCAGGATCTCGCCACATTGGTAAGGCTTCCCTGTAGGTGGATTGGAGTGAGCTCAGGAGTGGGGATGACCTGGCCTCCGGGAGGCGTTGAGTCATGGCAATACCTGGCTGTCGGTAGCCTGGGTTAGGAAGGAGACGCGAGCCCGGGCTTTCTCAGGAGCGCTCCAGCAGGGCTGCGACTTGGGCATGGGGGTGTAAATGAGGTCGTGGGACCTGGAAACCCCGAAGGTTTCGGCTGGAAAGTCATAGTTTTAAGTGCCATTAAGGTATTTTCCTCTGAAGATCTGGAAAAAGAGTGTGTTAGCATCTTTAATTATAGGAAGGAACTGTTTACATTGTCCTTGGTGTTAATTCTCCTAAAGTTTGGGACTCCGGCCTTCCAGATCTTCTAGAGTTAGTGAAAATAATAGTCTCTTTTGTAAGTCTAAAGGCCTTTTAGGACTTATTAGCCCCAAGATTATGACTCTGGAATAAAGAATGCCTTAACAAGAAAGATATTTTTTGGAAAGCAGTGGAGCGTTGAGTAGATGGTGGCAAGCTGTAGATACAGAACGTGAAATCTAATTTCTGGTTTGTCTTTTGTTAGGTAGCTTAAACTAAAATGTTTCATTGCAGGACGTTGCCAGGTTGACTCCACTCTCGCAGGAAGTTATCAGCAGACAAGCCACAATTAATATAGGTAAGCATAAATTATTGCATAGAGTGTTACCTTTCTGGAGGACTGACTTGGTTGTTTTTCCATGATGATTTTTGATTTCTTCACTTTCCGTTAACTGAATTATAGGAGGATTCGGATATATAAGGAATAGATTTCGGCTCTTATGAGCAAGCGCCTGCTCGATTTCTTGGGAAACACAGTATTCTCCATTAGAATGGGAAGGCATAGATACACATAGAGGTATATGCATGTGTAGCAGAAGGTTAAAGAAGAGGTGAAAATGCTTTTTGTACAGGATTATTTTAAGAACAGTGCCCTTAACAGGGCCTGAAAAGTTTTATTTGATATCTAATCTATTATTAGAATAATCTTTTATTTATATTATTAGTTGACACTTTTGTAATTTTGAAGAGAACTTAATTGAGTATAAACCTCAGATATTTTAGCATCTGTATTGGCACTAAAACCTATTAAGTCTTATCTACAGTTATGAAAAAATTGTAAAACGTTATATCATTCTTAACATGTATTTAATTCTTGTAATTAAACTGATGTTGTTTTCTAATTTTCATGGATTCCTTCTCTTTTTTTCCCCCCGCTATGGGATTTTCATGTATGTTTACCTCAATCAAAATACTGGCGGTCTTCCCTGGTGGCGCAGTGGTTGAGAGCCCGCCTGCCAATGCAGGGGACGTGGGTTCGTGCCCCAGACCGGGAAGATCCCACATGCCGCGGAGCGGCTAGGCCTGTGAGCCATGGCCGCTGAGCCTACGCGTCTGGAGCCTGTGCTCCGCAACGGGAGAGGCCACAACAGTGAGAGGCCCGTGTACAACACACACACACACACACACACACACACACACACACACACACACACACACACACACACACACACACACACACACACACACACACACACTGGCAAGTTTCTAATTATACAAAATTTTGTGTGTTTTTCAGTGAATGTTTATTTCAAGTGAACTATTCTTTTTGAGAGTAATAAGTTGAGTAGCTTATGTTACACTAAGTATGGTTTTTAAATAAAGTTTTCAGGTACATGGAAAGTTATTTTTGGTCATGTTTCAGAAAAAGTTTTGTGTTGAAAAGAATACATGGAGGTGGAAAATGAAATCACTGGTGGTTGTAGGTTGAACTATTTACAATGAGTTATGCCTTTTGTTTTTCTAACTTTACTGAAATATTTGGTGTAATGGAATGCATGTAAATTAATTTTATTTGGTCTTTGTAGGTACAATTGGTCATGTTGCCCATGGAAAATCTACTGTTGTAAAAGCTATTTCTGGAGTTCACACTGTCAGATTCAAAAATGAACTAGAAAGAAATATTACAATCAAGCTTGGGTATGCTAATGCCAAGGTACATAGTATACTGTGGAAGGACAAATCATTTTACTTGAATTTTTAGATATGCAAGTGACAAATTCAGTTTTTTCATTGAAACTTTTAGATTTACAAACTTGATGATGGAAGTTGTCCTCGACCAGAATGTTATAGATCTTGTGGAAGTAGTACACCTGATGAGTTTCCTACAGACATTCCAGGGACCAAAGGGAACTTCAAACTCGTCAGGTGATCATTTTTGTGTTAAACACACTTTTTTGTCTTGTGCTCATGGAACAAATTAATTGAGAATGTAAACAGTGATTCAAACCTAAGCTTGATACAGATGCATTTTTGCCAAAACATTTTCTAGCTAAGAAATTTACAGTTTACAGTAGTCACTAATTACTTTTTTAAGAGTTCGTTGTTATGCACTTAAAGCTAGAAAAATAAATTGAGAGGCCAGTTAGTTAAATCTAAGCTAAAATATGTACATGTGGGTTCTATAAAGAATTACCAGAATAAAATAATTACGTTTAGTGGGGTGTTTTTTTTTCCCAGGCTTCCTTTGTTTCTTTTTCTTCAGAGGAGACCAAAGACTTTCTTAATTATGTCTTTTTAATACTTTTGTCTGTCTCTATCCGTTTTTGGAATGTTTTTGTGTGTCTTAATTCCTCAGAACCCTGACGTCCACCAACCAACACATGTAGGTATTAGAATTACCCAAAGAAGTTTTAGATCATAAGGACGTGAATATTCAATTTTTGAAAATGGTAACAGTTTTGAAAGCATAGTTATTTTTGTTCGTTGGACTGCCCTGAATTAGGCTGGCAATTTCACTTAGTCTTTCAAGACACTAGGAACCCTTGAGCAAACTTCTTTTTTGAATGACAATTTTCATTCTCATAACACAAATGTGGTTTCTTTAATGTTTTATTGTTTGTTTGTTTAAACAATTTGTTTTGCTTCACATGACTACAGTTTTACGCTTTCTATGAAAACATCAAAAATCTCTTAAACTTTTTTCATACAAATTTTAAAAACTAAAATTACTCAAAATCTATATGCTTCTATGTTGCTGAATTTTTTTTTTATTAAGATCAGGCTAGACCTAAAATTATTAATCATTGCAAATGTAACACTTTCTTTCATTTTCCAGCAGCTCTGCTCCATGTTTTCATTTTTAATTTTGAAATAATTATAGTATAACAGGAGGTTGGAAAGATAACATAGAGGACCTACATGTCTTTAACTCATTTTGCCCTACTAGTTAATAGTACTACATCAAACTACAGTATAACATCAAAACAAAGAAATAACTGTTGATATAAAGTATGTATATGCATCTACCTTATTTTGTCACATTTCCATTCCTGTAACCACCAGTACTTTCTGGATAACAGATATTACACAAAGATCGCTCCATTTTCCCCCACTATTCTTAATGCCTGGGAAATACTAATTGTTATCTTAACTGTAATTTTCTTATTTCAGAAATGTCGTATACATTAAATACAATATATTGCTTTTTGAAACTGACTTTTCCACTCATTACAATATTTTTGAGAGCTGTCCAGGTTTTTGAGCATGTCCGTAGTTCATTCTCTTTTTTTTTTTTAATAGACTTTTTTAGAGAGTTTTAGATTGAAATCAGTATTGAGCAGAAGGTACAGAAGATTTCTCATCCTCAGTGTGCAAACATAGCCTACCTCATTTTCAGCATTCCCTACCAGAGTGGTATATTTTTTACAGTTGATTCACCTGTTTTGACAAATCATTATGATCTAGAGTCCATGGTCTACGTATGGTTTACTCTTGATGTTTTACATGCTGTGCATTTGCAAAAGTTTTTGACACGTATTCATTGTTATACTGTGATACAGAGTGGTTTTGCTGCCCTAAAAATCCTCTGTATCCTGTGTATTCATCTTTCCCTCCTTCGTAACCCCTGGCAACTACTGATTTTTTTAATTGTCTGCATAGTTTTCCCTTTTCCAGAATAGTAAATAGTTGGAAACATGCAGTATTTAGCTTTTTTAGATTGGCTTCTTTTACTTAATAGTATGCCTTTATTTTCCATATCAATTTGTAACTGGTAACTCGTTTCTTTATACCACTGAACAATATTTTGTTCCCTGGGTATATCACAGCGTATGTATCCATTCACCTACAAAAGGACATCTTGGTTGCTTTTAAGTTTTGACAGTTATGAATAAAGCTGCTGTAAATCTGCATGCAGGTTTTTTTTGTATGTGGACATAGGTTTTCAACTGATTTGAGTAAATAAATACTAAGAAGTGTATTTGTTGGTGCAGATGGTAAAAGGATGTTTGATTTTGTGAGAAAGCACCAAACTCTTTCAAAATGGTTGTCCTATTTTGCATTCCGTCTAACGAATGAGAGTTGCTGTTTTTCCACATTTTGCAGCATTTGATGGTGTCAGTATTAGGAATTTAAGCCATTCAAACAGTTTTTTATGTGTTTATTTTTTTAATTTGTATTTCTCTGATGACGTGATGTGCAGTGTCTTTTCATGTGCTTAATTTCTGTCTGTATATCTTTAGTGGGGTTAAGTCTGTTCAGGTCTTGAACACATTTTTTAACCTGTTCCTTATTTTGAGTTTTAAGGGTTATTTGTGTATTTTAGGTACTAGTTTGTTGTCAGATATGTCTTTTGCAAATATTTTCTCCCAGTTTGCTTGTCTTTTCATTCTCTCTTTTTTTTTTTTTTTTGTGGTGCACGAGCCTCTCACTGTTGTGGCCTCTCCCGTTGCGGAGCACACGCGCAGGCTCAGCGGCCATGGCTCATGGGCGCAGCCACTCCGTGGCATGTGGGATCCTCCCAGACCGGGGCAAAAACCCGTGTCCCCTGCATCGGCAGGCGGGCTCTCAACCACTGTGCTACCAGGGAAGCCCCTTTTCATTGTTTTGACAGTGTTTTCACAGAGCAGAAATTTCCTTTCCTTTTTTTTTTTTTTTTTAATTTTTTTTGGCCACACCTTGCGGCATATGGGATCTTAGTTCCTTAACCAGGAATTGAACCCACACTCCCTGCGTTGGAAGCGCAGAGTCTTAACCACTGGACCACAAGGGAATTCCCAGAAATTTCAAATTTTGAGATGCCCAGTTTATCAGTTCTTTTTTTTTGTGGTTTGGTATTGTGCCTGAAAAGTGATCACCTTATTCAAGGTTATCTGTGTTTTCTCATATGTTATTTTCTAAGAGTTTTATAGTTTTGTGATCCTTTTGAACTCATTTTTCTACCAGGCACAAGGTCTCTGCCTAGATGCATTTTTTTGCATGTAAATGTCCAGTTGGTAAAGCACCATTTGTTGAAAAGACTGTCTTTGCCCTTGTTCCATTTTGAGAGATCAGTTAACTCTATTAATGTGGATCTGTTTATTGGGTCTCTGTTCTGTTCCATTAATATGTTTAACTGTTTTTCAGATACTGCAGTTTCTTGATGACTGTACCTTTATACTAAGTCTTGAAGTGGCCTAGTGTCCTCTAACTTTGTTATTGTTGTTCAGTACTGTGTTGGCTCTTCTGAGACTTTCACCTCTGCATATAAACTTTAGAATCAGTTTATTGATATCCACAAAATGATTGACTGGGATTTTAATGGGGATTGCATTGAATCTGTAGATCAGTTTGAAAAGAACTGACATCTTGACAATGTAGAGTCTTCCTACCTATTAACATGTGATATCTGTCTTTTTATTTAGTTCTTTGGCTTCATTCATCAGAATTTTGTAGTTTTCGTCATATAGATCTTATACATATTTTCTCAGATTTATACCTAAGTATTTTATTTTTGGGGATGCTAATGTAAATGATTTGTGTTTTTAATTTCAAATTCCACTTGTTCATTGCTGCTATTTAGGAAAGTGATTAACTTTTATATATTAACCTCAAATCTGTAGTCTTACCATAATTGCTTATTAGTTTCAGGAGTTTTTTTTGTCGCCTTTAACAATGTCATCTGCAAACAAAGGCAGTTTTATTTCTTCATTTCTAATCTGTATACCTTTTATTTCCTTTTCTTTTGTTTTTATTATACAAGCTGGGACTTCCATTACTGTGTTCAAAAGCATTGGTAGGGGCTTCCCTGGTGGTGCAGTAGTTGAGAGGCTGCCTGCCGATGCAGGGGACACGGCTTCGTGCCCCGGTCTGGGAAGATCCCACATGCCACGGAGCGGCTAGGCCCGTGAGCCATGGCTGCTGAGCCTGTGCATCCGGAACCTGTGCTCCGCAGCGGGAGAGGCCACAACAGTTAGAGGCCCATGTACCGCAAAAAAAAAAAAAAAAGCATTGGTAAAAGGGACATTTTTGCTTTTTCCTGATCTTAGTGGAGAGCATTGCGTTTCTCACCATTAAGTATGACATCAGCTATAGGGCTTTTGTAGATACTCATTATCAGCTTGAGGAGGTTACCCTTTGTTCCTAATTTGGTGAGAGTTCATGAATGGGAGTTGAAGTTTGTCAGATACTTTTCCTGCATTTGTTTATTTGATTATGTGATTTTTCTTTAACCCGTTGATGTGATGGCTTACATTAATTGATTTTCAGGTATTGAATCAGCCTTGTATACCTGAGTTAAAACCCACTTGGTTGTGGCATGTAATTCTTTTATCCATTGTTGGATTAGATTTGCTAATATTTTGTTGAAGATTTTTACATTTATGTTCATGAGAGATATTTTCCATTAGTTTTCCTTTCTTGTAATGGCTTTGTCTGGTTTAGGTATTGGGTTAAAGCTTGCCTCATAGAATTAGAAAGTGTTTCATCTGCTTCTATCCTCTAAAGAGCAAGTAGGGTATTGGTGTAATATCTTCCTTAAATGTTTGGTAGAATTCACCCAGTGAACCCATTTAGGCCTGGTGTTTTCTGCTTGGGGAGGTTATTAATTGTTGATTGAACTTCTGTAATTGATATAAACCTATTCAAATTGCTCAAGTTGATATACAGGTTTAATGCAATCCCTATCAAAATCCTAGCAAGGTTTTTTTTTTGCATAGATAAAATTATTTTAAGAAAAGATAATTAAAGGTTACAGATTGGAAAGAGAAAAAATCTTGCTTCATAAGCAGGGTTGCAGGATACCAGGTCAGCACACAAAAGTTGATTATATTTCTGTGTACCAGCAATGGACGTACACACAGCAAAATCTAAACTGCTGTACTTAAGTCTCAAAAAGATGAAATACTTAGATGGAAGACACTATCTCTTTAGAGGATAGAAGCAGAGGAAGTCTATGAGGAAAGCTTTACCCTATACCAAAAGCAGAAAAAGGCATTACAAGAAAGGAAAGCTATGGGAAAATATCTCTCATGAACATACATGCAAAAATCTGTGAAAATTACGAAGTCAAAGAAAATCTAAATAGATACACTCTGTTCGCACATTGGAAACTCCAGAGAATAAAATGCTAATTCTGTTTAAACTGATATACAGGTTTAATACAAATTTTATCAAAGTGCCAGCAAGGGCTGGCTGATTAAAAGAGCTGAACTGCATGAATTTTCTAATTCCCATTATTTCTCCTTAATATGTTACTTCTCCACTTTTTATTTCCTTTCACTCACTAAGTCATTTGAGAGTTATGGCTTTGCAGGTAGTTGTAGTGTGTGTGTAAGGGAATATACATGTGTAGAGTTTTGATTAGTTTAACAGTCCACTGATGAAAAGAACATGTTAGAGCAATGTAAAGTAATCTACTTGAAAATAATTGTATATATTACCTAACTCCTAGTGTAGGGCTGGTTCCAGCAAGTAACAAGCAAGTTTTACAATTTTAATGTTTTGGCTTTTTTAATTCATCTTAATTATAGCTTTGTATGTTACTCTTATTTAATGTAACTGCTATTTTATTGATTTCTTCTGTATTTCCCTTTTGGATTTTGTAAAACAGAAGTTTAAGACCACAAGTTAGAAGAAATGTCACATATTTCAAACACAAATAGATGGGGCTTCAAAAGATTTGTATTCTGTGCTTGAACTTGAATGGCCTTAAATCTGTTTCAGCTTTAACAATAGAATTTTACTTGGGCAATAATTGCCCATTCTGGTGTAACTTATGTGACTCCAGTGCTTAACAGCTGCTGTTGAAGCTAGTATTCTTATTCAGTTCTGTAGTGTTAGAATACCTTTTGTTGTTGAAGATGTGAATGAAGTGTGCATGTGCATAGACTGTTGAATTCACTTTTGTGCCATTTTTGTAAATACAGTAGTTTTGCACAAAAACAAAAAAAGTTCCAGCAAGGTTTATTGTTGGTGTATATAAAGTTATTTTAAAATTTATTTGGAGAGATGAAATTAAATAGCTACAATTTTGGTAAAGTTAGAAAATAGAAAGAGTTAGTCTGCCTGACTTCAAAGTGTATCTAGCTGCAGTAATCAAGACTATGTATTGCTGGTGAAGGGAGACACAGATCAGTGGAACAGAGTTAGAAAACCCAGATATGGACCAACTCCAATATGTCCCAACTGATTTTTGACTAAGGTGCAGAAGCAGTTCAGCAGAGGAGAACAGGCTTTTCAACAAACAGGTGATGGAACAATTAAAAATAATTCTAGTTTTAAACCTAATGCCTTGCATTCAAAATGTACATTTTCTTTTGATGTTTGTGTGTACTCATACATTTTGAGTGCATACTCGAAATATAGACACATTTGAGTATTAAATGGATCAGATAAAACCATAAAAACTTCTAGAAGAAAATGTAGGTAAAATTTTTTGGACAAGGGACTTGCTCTGATGTTTTTAGATATGGCAAGGTACAGTCCATGAAAAAAATTAGTAAATTGTTGTACATCAAAATTAAAAAGATATTGCTCAGCAAAAGATCTGTTGGAAGGGTCAAAAGACATACTAGTGACCCAGAGATAATATTTGTGAACATGTCCAGAAGGGACTATAACATACAGCTTTCAACTTAACAGATGAAATAAATGATCCCACTAGACAATGGTCTAAAGATTTGGATATTGTATTTGGTAGGCAAATAAACACATTTCTTATAATTCATTGTTTGGCTTTCAAATCAAGAATATTCCCAGTTTATTATTGTTATTAGTTTATTATTCCTATTTATACACTCTATAAAGTCAGTATCTTTTTCACTTTGATTGGATTGGGAGTTATCCCAAGCTTATTACAGCCTTGTCTTTAGGTAAGTTATATCTGCATATAGTTAATTTTATCTGCTTTGGAATGTATCATCAGTCATTTTAATTTCAAACGGGGAGTGTCATTTCAAAATTCTGGAAGCATCATGTTTTGTAGCCACTTTGCAGCAAGGTTAATTTCTTTCAAAGTGATCCAACTTTTAGAAGTCTGCGACTTGCATGTTTAAATGCTAGTTGATCTTAAAGCTGATTGTTATTTCTTGATTACTAGACATGTTTCCTTTGTTGACTGTCCTGGCCATGATATTTTGATGGCTACTATGCTGAATGGTGCAGCAGTGATGGATGCAGCTCTTCTGTTAATAGGTAAATAACATCAGAATTGGTTTGACAAATTAGTGTGGAGCCGATCCAGTGTGGAATATTTAAAGGAGAAGAAGGGTCTCTAGTGACCATAAATGAGAATAAACTGGTCATCCAAATTAGTATCCATGCCTGCTTGCCAGCAATCATGAAATACTAAGCAAGTTAAACTGGGGCTTATATCTGGTGAAATTCTTGAGTAGTGAGGGAAAAAAATATATTTGTAAGACAGCAATGCATTTTCTTACTATCTTAGAATTTTTAATATAGTAATATGAGGGGGTGGGGAGAAGGGTATTTTTCAAATATCTTTGAGCGCTCCACTGCAATATTGACATAATGGTGTTTTTTAGATGCACATTCATGTGAAATGCTGAAATCAAGAGGTGTGTGAAGGTTTTCAGAGCTGGGAAGTTTTTTGTGCTTTCTCTGTGAGCTGTCAAGAGATTTTATTACTGGAGATTACATGAATTTTAGGGTCAAGTGTAAAGTTAGAGAGCACTGTCTCCACCCAAGACCGCTTTTGTTTCTGACACCCAATTGCAAATTCAGGGACTCCTGTAAATCATCCTTAAAATTTGATAATTTATTAGACTTAAAAAACTCACTGAAAGGTGTTTTACTCACAATTACAGTTTATTATAGGGAAAGGTGCAAAATTAAGGTCAGCCAAAGGAAGAGACACAAAGGGCAGAGGCTAGGAGGGTTACAAACATGAAACTTCCATTGTACTCTGTGTGGAGGCAGAGATTACTCTCTTGGTGTCATTATGTGACATTACATGTGAAATATTGCCAACAAGGAAGCTCACCTCAGTTTTGGTGTTCAGAGTTTTTATTGAGGTTCCATTACATACATATGAGTGATTGATTGCCCATGTGGTTGATTTTAATCTTCAAATCAGCAGAGACCTCATGTCTTCAATCCCCATGGTTGGTGTTTCTGGCATGGCCAGCCTGTTTAAGGCTATCAAGTGTAGCAGCCTCTCTCTTAAGATTTGATGTAGTCTGCTCCTGCCCTGAATAAGGACACTTCTATCAGAGATGACATGGCTTATCTTCAAGAAGCCCAAAGGCAAGAACTAGACGTCTTTTGGGGCAAGGCCAAATGCTTTGTTTTATAAGGCTATGCTTTTTAACAAGCATTCAGAATGGGTTTGGAACAAGGAGATGGGAGATGATCACTGGGGTATTAGACAAAACATAGTACTTTATAATACGTTGTTATTTTTGCAGGTAGTGTTTTTCCCTTTTGTTAAAATGAATAACTGTGTTTGTTGTCTATTGCTATGTAACAGTGTACCTCAAAATGTAGTAAGTAGAAAAACAAACATTTAATCACTATTTCTGTGGCTCAGGAGTTTTGCTGTCTCGGCTCAGGGTCTCATGAAGTTATAGCCATCTGTCAGCAGAATGCAGACTTGTTACCTCAAGACTTGTCTGGTGCTGGAGAGTACACTTTTTAAAGTTCAGTCATGCCTTGGTTTCTCCTCACATGGGCCTCCATAAGCTTCCCATCTGTCCTAGTGATGGATCTTTGTTTGAGAGAAACAAAGAACTTCCAGGTTGGAAGCCAGGGTCTTTGTAACCTACTTTGAGAAGTGACGTTCCATCTCTTTTGCAGTGTTCTCTTCATTAGATGTAGGTCATTAGATCCATCCCACATTTAAAGGGAAAGATTTCACAAGGGTGTGAATGTCAGACATGGGGATCATTGAGCCATTTTTGTGGTTGTCTACATTTGTGGTTGGTTAATTATTGTTCATAAGACTACATTAAGCAACTTTTCTACTCTTAACTATTCTGAAGCCAGAATATCCCAAAGACTACACAGAACCAGAGGGGCATGTGTTATGCCTGAGTAAAAAGCCTTTAGTGCAGTCTGAAAGAAGCCAAACTAGCTGATTCCAAGGATTGTGCATAGCACCATGAATAGGAGCCAAAAGACTGGGGAATCCAGGGCAGTCTGTCATTGAATTTAAATGTGCACACAAAGACACTTGGCACTGGTGTCCAGGAATTTGCTTTAAGACATCCAGAAGTCTCTATTAGGTGTGAACTAATTCTTATTACTCATCTTTTTTGTGTTTTAATTCTTCATAATCAACTTAGCTGGTAATGAATCCTGTCCTCAACCTCAGACTTCTGAACACCTGGCTGCCATAGAAATTATGAAACTGAAGCATATTTTGATTCTACAAAACAAAATTGATTTGGTAAAAGAAAGTCAGGCTAAAGAACAGTATGAACAGATCCTTGCATTTGTACAAGGTAAGAAGCTGTAATTAATAAATGCATGAATCAAGTTTTAAGAATTTAATTATCAAAAACGAAGTGAATCTGTGGGTAGGGTACTGAGCCCTCTTTCTCTGTATCACGTAAGATGTTTGTTGCTTTTAGCCAGTTTATAGAAGCAGTGAAATTTGTTTCTGAGTTTGATGTGCTAAAAGTACATATTAGATAGAAAAGAAGTTATATTCTATGAAGGTTACCAGGTGGGCTTTTTTCAAACGGAAAAACGGAAACATTGCTTTTTTTTTTTTTAACTGTATAACAGATTGATTATTATAATAAAAATATGGAGTACTTCACATTTCCATGTCATTCTTGCATTGGAGCCATGTTAATATTGTCTGTATTATTCTAGTTTAGGTATATGTGCTGTCAAAGTGAGCACCAGTCTGATGTTTCTAAAATTCTTTCCCAGTGATAGTAAAATGAATGAAAGTGGCTTTTTTATATATGTTGGTGTGTTTTCAAATTATTTAGACTCTCATTGAGAATCTGTTTCCCAAATTGCAACTGACAATGCTTTCTTTAATCTTTAGTGTCCCTTTCTGTAAAACATATTGTTTTCATTTGGGGCAAGACATGATGCAAATTATTTTTTACATTTGACTTCTCTTTTATTTATTAGATAGGCTGGCTTTATTAGCCAGATTATGTGGTAAAGAAAAGGAAAAGTTGTGTCTATAAAAACTCATTTGGTCCATTCTGTTGACTTCTTGATTGATGTTTAATTAGAGAGAAAAAACAGTCATCTTTCTGAACACGATGATAGCATGGCATATTTTGCTGACATCTGTATATCTATGTCTGGATATCCATGTAATAATCTTTAGTAGTCTATGGGACAAATTCTGTAAAAATGACATTTGGATCTTTCTGAATTTTGTCATATAGGTACAGTAGCAGAAGGAGCTCCTATTATTCCAATTTCTGCTCAGCTGAAATATAATATTGAAGTTGTCTGTGAGTATATCGTTAATAAAATTCCAGTACCTCTAAGAGACTTTACTTCAGAGCCCCGACTTATTGGTAAGGACTTAACCTTTTGGCCTTTAATGGTTGACTCAGTCTTTATGCATTGTTGATTTGCTTTTAAGGACACAGAAGCAATAGTAAATTGAAGTCTTTATGTGCTTTTTTGAATTTTAAAATAGTATTGAGTTTATGAAAACCAAGGACAACATTCCATTTTGAACTCAGTGGAGTGAGTGAAAGTTTATCTATTAAGATAGATTGATTCTAAGATTGTATTGGCAGTGCTACATTGGTTGGGAACAGACTCCTGAATAAAATAGGAACATTAATTTTTTTATTATGTAATTGAGATTAGACTAATACAGTGTTCTTTATGTGGAGATAATGTTTTAGGCAGAAACAGGACATTAGAATTTCTGTACAAATGATTTCACCATACTTCTGGTGAAGATTTTCATGTTCCTTTTACCTTAAGCTTACAGTACCAAAACTGTAATTACATTAAGTTTGTGGTTCTTGCACACAGTTTGTAGAAAACATCAGCCTTTCTGGGCACTCTTCTTGGCCTCCTGTGTGTTTTCTGGAGAGTGTTCTTTTGAGTGATTCTGAAGCACACTCTTTGTTAAGTGTCACTGTTCTTTTTGTAAGTTACATAGTCCTAGAATTATTTTGTAGTTTTAAAACTAAATTTTTATTACGTAAGTTGTAATGTAAAAGTATATAAAAGAATTCAGTCCCACAGCACTGATAACATGTATATTTCCAAACCTCTTTTTGTTCATAAAATCACATAAACATATGTGCATGTGTAGTCTTTTTTTTTTTTAACATTTACTTATTTGGCTGTGCCAGGTCTTACTTGTGGCATGTGGGATCTTCATTGCAGCATGCAGGATCTTTAGCTGTAGCGTGTGGACTCTTAGTTGTGGCACATGTGGGATCTAGTTCCCTGACCAGGGATCAAACCTGGGCCCCCTGCATTGGGAGCACGGAGGCTTAGCCACTGCACCACCAGGGAAGTCCCTGTATAGTCTTTTTTAATGACTAAGATTGTACTCTGGAGATTAATTTCATAGCTAATTCTTTTTGTAATTGTATGTGAGGACCAATGTAATAGTTTGCTAGGGCTACCATAACAAAGTATCACATAATGGGTGGCTTAAACAATAGAAATGTATTTCCTCACAGTTATGGAGGCCAGAAGTCAGACATTAAGGTTCTGGCAGATTTGGTTTCTCCAGAAGCCTCTCCTTTTTGGCTTGCAGAGGGCCACATGATGGTTTTTCTTACATGATTTTTCCTCTTTGTATGTGCATCCCTGGTACCTCTTTGTCCAAATTTCCTGCTTTTATAAGGACACCGGTCAGATTGGTTAGGGGCCCTCACTGATCTCATTTTACCTGAATTACCTCTTTAAACACCCTGTCTGCAAATAGAGTCAGATTCTGAGGTACTGAGTCCAAGGGTTAGGGCTTCAGCATGAATTGTGGGGAAGGAGGCCATAATTCAGCCCAGAACAGTCATCCCTTCACTTAACTGTATACATAAAGAGTATTTATTTGTCTTTTCTTTTGTAACAGTCACATTAGACTCCAAAAGATAGATAAAGCTTAAACATGTCACTTAACTGATCAAGTTATTTTCATTTTTCCAATAGTTAAGAGCACAGTAAGCATTGGAATAATGATATTTCCCCACAAACTCAACTCTGAAGTGTAGATCTTAATTGGCTACTTTTTGTAAAAAAAAAAATAGTAAGTTAACTTAAACATCTAATTTAAATAACATGATGAGCCTTATGGTTTCTTTCCTTTCTTCCTTATCCCCTTCCCAGTTATTAGGTCCTTTGATGTCAACAAACCTGGCTGTGAAGTTGATGACCTTAAAGGTGGTGTGGCTGGTGGTAGTATTTTAAAAGGAGTATTAAAGGTGAACTTGATTTTGAACTCTTGTTATCTAGAGGGGAAAAAATGGTAAAAACAAAATCTCAAAATTAACTTTAAAAACACTTATTGTTTTGTTTCCTGTTTTATGTTTTAAGTATGTCTTTAAAGCATATATATCTTCTAGGTAATTGCTAGATAATTTAGTGGTTATTGTGTTTGGCAATCTACCAGTGAGGACTCTTAACCATGTAAATGGTAACTGTGTTGCCCCACATATTTTGATTACTCACTTGCATGTTTCAGGTGGGCCAGGAGATAGAAGTCAGACCTGGTATTGTTTCCAAAGATAGTGAAGGAAAACTCATGTGCAAACCAATCTTTTCCAAAATTGTATCACTTTTCGCGGAACACAATGATCTTCAGTATGCTGCTCCAGGGGGTCTTATTGGTAAGGATTTCACTTACATTCTTTTGATAGTGGCTATTCATGTCACTTTGTGTGAAATGGATTATCTGAGAGTCTGTATCTCTGATTAGATATTTTAACTGAATATGAAGGAGTGGATGGGAGGTATACATGTAGTTGAATTGTTGATTATCATTATAAAATGATTTTTTATGTTTGTTGAAAAATACTTTTAGGGAATTCCTTGGCGGTCCAGTGGTTAGGACTGAATGCTTTCACTGCTGTGGTCCTGGGTTCAATCCCCAGTTGGGGAACTAAGTCCCACAAGTCGTGCGTTGCCACAGGGTGGGGTGGGGAAAAGGGGATACTTTTATATATAAAGAATACATTTTAGTTTCATGAATAAGTTCAGTAACCAGATTTTTATGATTTAATATTGAATATATTATTATACTCTTTTATTTACACTGTTCTTGGTTGCTTTTTATGTAAATTTTTACAAATGGAAGGTTGCCTATAAATTTGCCTGTTTTCTGTATATGATGTGGGTGCAGTTTTTTGTTTGGTTGGTGTTTTTGTTTGTTTAGGAATAGGGACATTCAGAGAACATTTTCTTGTAACTTTTTATTGCATCAATGTACAAACATAACTTGAAGTAAACATATAAACTTTGTACTTTTCAATCTTTATTAAAACAATATCTTATTAAATGAAATTTCTTTTGAGGTAAGCAGATATCTCATTTACCTTTATAATTTTTTTCTTTATAATTTAAATCAAGAAGATTTTTTTTAGTCTTGAATTTCTAGCAACACTTTTTCCCATTCTTATATTTTTAGATAAAGCAGGGATTTTAATTAGGAATTTATGGGATTTTGGTTACGTAGCTGTTACATGGTATGAGTTAACAGGGTTACAATATGTAGAGACTTGTTGTACTGGTTTGACTAACTTTACAAACATTTTAAGAAAAAACAAGTTGGAATATGTAATGTTTATATCATGTATTAGGAGTTGGAACAAAAATTGACCCCACTTTGTGCCGGGCTGACAGAATGGTGGGGCAGGTGCTTGGTGCAGTTGGTGCTTTACCTGAGATCTTCACAGAATTGGAAATTTCCTATTTCCTACTTAGACGACTTCTTGGTGTACGCACAGAAGGAGACAAAAAAGCAGCAAAGGTAAATGAGACAAAGTATGATGTTTCAACCAGTTTTGTTTCATTGTCTTACACAGTGGAATTACAAACAAAGAAAAGGTGTATAATCTGGAAGTTTCTTTGTAGCAACCAGCCATAAACCAAGCCAGAGTTTTGTTTTGTTTTTTAATGGAAAAAAGTGTTTGTGGCACATATTACAAAGACTTAATATTTCTAGAATACACTTGACTTCTTTTTAAAAAGTAAGATTTTGTTGGCAAAGATACACAGAAATAAGCACTTTAACCTTTTTTGAGAAAGTATAAATTTGTAATGTATTTAAGTGTGCAAACAGTGTCCCAGCAGTTTCATTTCAGAGTTATTTTAAACAGCAGTAGGAAAATGACATTTTAAAAGGAATCAGATCCATAATACATGTTTTGACATTAAAATATCTGATGATATAATAAGCTTAGGGAGAGAAACAGGTGGCAAAAGAGTGATATAGAATTCTTACATTAACTTTTTAACACTGGGCTTTTTCTAGTAACTAAGTCTTCTTTGTATCTCTTTCTTGCTATCAGATTCTATTCTCCACATTTTCTTTAGGCCTTAGGATTGGTTGATGGGTTGCTTAAAATTTTTACCTTTGTTTCTTGAAAGATTGAGTATCAATCCGTACAGTACTCAAAATTCTGTATGTATGATTGTAAAGTCCTTTTTATGTTAGGAAAAAACAATGGTCATGTGAAAGGAATTGTTCTGGATGTGAATTAAGTGCTTATAAAATTTACATGTCAATTTTTTGGAGTTCCTTTAATATTTATATTTCTTACCCTCTGACTTAATGAAACTTGAAGCCCTTAAAAACACTGGTCTGAATTTTGACATGAGACTGTAAGTATAGACAACAGCAGTAGGCAGTGTAACAGTTAATAATTACGGTAGTAGGTGTTATCCAGTTTTATAGCGGCCAGGAAGTTTAAGTACCGAGTTAACATTACATGAATGGAATTAGGCCTTCAGAACCCACTAAACTATGTGTTTTGTTATTATCTTGCTGCACTTTTCAAGAAATATTGAACTTCTTTTTTCTTTTTTTATTTAAATTAATTAATTAATTTGGTTGCACCGGGTCTTAGTTGTAGCAGCTGGGCTCCTTAGTTGCACCACTTGGGCTCCTTAGTTGTGATATGTGAACTCTTAGTTACGGCATGCATGTGAGATCTAGTTTCCTGACCAGGGATGAAACCTGGGCCTCCTGCATTAGGAGCGGGGAGTCTTATCCATTGCGCCACCAGGGAAGTCCCTGTACATTCTTTTTGCTGCAAGTCTCTTCAAAATTTTAAGAGTTTCATTGACTGATCTATGCTATACTAAGTAGCTTAGAATTAGACCTTGTGTATATTCAGTAAATGCCAAATAACTAACATTTTGTTTTGTTTGGACACATATATAGTTCAAATCCCATTATAATGTAATTTGTGCAGAATTTTTTTCCTTCATAGTTTATTTCTAGCAGTATTTGGTAAATTCTCACTTCATTTTGGAAAGCCGTTCCTTTATTTAAGGATTTTTTTCTTAATTTATTTCCCTAGGTGCAAAAGCTGTCTAAGAATGAAGTGCTTATGGTGAACATAGGATCCCTTTCAACAGGAGGAAGAGTTAGTGCAGTAAAGGCTGATTTGGGTAAAATAGTTCTCACTAATCCTGTGTGCACAGAAGTGGGAGAAAAAATAGCCCTTAGCCGAAGAGTTGAGAAACACTGGCGGTAAGTTTGTCAACTTGTCCACCTTTCATTCAAGAGCAACGGCACATTTTCTTCTGGTATATTAGTTCTTAATGATGTATAGACACGCACAAACACATTTGTCCTTGAATTCAGTGGTTCTCATGGCTTTAATTCTCAGGTGTGTATTTGGATCACTAAAATCTATATTTCCAGCACTGATTTATAAAGTTGCAGTTCACTTTTTTACTCCAGGTATTGCAACTGGCTTTCCTTTAATCTCAGACAGAATCTATATAAAATCAAACAATTCCGAATTAATATTTCCATTTTCTTTGACTTTTTATATATGTACACCATTCATATTATTACATGTGCACATACATAAGCATACACCTTAGTTTTTATGAACCACTGAGTAGGTTGCATAACCTAGAGTTATTAATATTTCAGTGTGTATCTCCTAAGAGTAAGGATATTCTCTTGTACAGCTAGTTCAAGACTTTTAATGTTGACAAAATACAAAAACCTGAACTCCTCATTCCAGTTTTGTCATCTGTCTCACCATTGTACTTCATTGAATTTTTCTTGCTTCACCCCAGGATCACATATTTCATTTCCTTTTCATGTTCCTATAGTCTCTCTAATATGGAACTTTTTTAAACGTTTTTGTCTGAACATGAATTGACATTTGAACAATACAAGCCAGTTAATTCATAGAATCTTCCTCAATTTGAATTTGATATTTTGTCTTATTAGATTCAGGTTATTTATTATAAACCAAAATGCTATATAGTTTGTGCTGTGTCTTTATCAGGAATCTCAAGGGCACAGAATATCTGGCTGCACCTAGATGGTGAGGTTAATTTTGTTCATACAGTCAAGACATCTGATTTTTCTTTTGTAAAGTTTCTCTTTTTATGCTTGCACTAATGAAGTCTATGATGAGAACCCTTAAGACTGCAAATAGCCTGCTTCTCATCAAATTGCCTACCCCTTTGCCACTTGATTTTTCTTGCTTGAATTGTGCTTTGTTCTGGGGATAGCATAACTCTGTGGTGCTTCTCTACATTTATCATTTGCCATTCCTCTTTTCCTGTTTATTTACTTGTTTACAGTGGGTTATGATCCGTTGCTGTTTGTTTCTATTTTGGTGCTCATAACCCACATTGGCTAGTGGGATTCTGTTCCGCTTCATTCTTTTTTTTTTTTTGTGGTACGCGGGCCTCTCACTGCTGTGGCCTCTCCCGTTGCGGAGCACAGGCTCCGGACGCGCAGGCTCAGCGGCCATGGCTCACGGGCCCAGCCGCTCCGCGGCATGTGGGATCCTCCCGGACCAGGGCACAAACCCATGTCGCCTGCATCGGCAGGCGTACTCTGTACTGCTGCGCCACCAGGGAAGCCCTCCGCTTCATTCTTGTGTTCGTTTGTGGGATCTTAGTTCCCCAACCAGAGATTGTATCTGGGCCCAGAGCAGTGAAAGTGCTGAGTCTCAGCCACTGGACCACCAGGAATTCCCTGTTCCTATGTTCTTATGACTTCACCCCACCATTTTTCCTTTGTGTATATTCTATAGATTTGTTGTTCTTGTTGTTGGATTACATATAAAAACTTAAACATTAAAACATTTTATTCAAAACTGCTAACAGCTTAACTTCAGTTACATACAGTACCTTACTCTTTTTAAATATTTATTCATGCACTTAATGCTATTGATGTGACAAATGAATTACATATTTGCATATTGTATTTATCATTACTTCTTACATTTGTGTCATTTAGATTCTGTGCACCAGAATTAAATAATACAGGTTTTTATATTTGTGTATTTCCCTTTACCAAGTGAGCATTATATTTTCATAGGTCTTTGTGTTGCTGTGTATTTTTTCAATTCAACTTGAAGGACTTATTTTAGCATTTCTTTAAAAGCAGATATAGTGATAATGAATCACTCAGCTTTTATCTGTGGAAGTCTTCATTTCTTCATTTTGAAAGCAGTTTTTCAAGATAGTGTCCTTGGTTGGTAGTTTTTTTCTTGTAGCACTTTGAATATATCATGCCACTGTCCTTCAGCCTGCAAGTTACCTGCTAAGAAGTCTACTGATAATCTTAAGGAAGTTCCCTTATATGTACTGACTGTCTTTTCTCTTGCAGTTTTAAAAGTCTCTCATTGTCTTTGACTTGGACAGTTAGATCACAGTGTGCCTTGATACACTTCTCTTTGGGTTATCCTAGTTGGAGGGTTTTGAGCTTCTTATATATATTCATGAACTATTACAGTCATTATTTCTTCAAATAAACTCTCTGCCCCTCTCTTTTTTTTTTGCTACTCCCATAATGCATGTGTTGATTCTCTGGATGTCCCATAAGTACTTCAGTTGCTGTTTACTTTTCTTTGTTTTTTCTTTTGCTTCTCAGACTCAATAATTTCAGATGACCTATCTTCAAGATTTGTTGTCTGTTTGCTGATACTGTTCCAATCTGCTGTTTTATTAATCTGTTGAGTTTTTCAATTGTCCTTGCATTTTTCAGCTTTGGAACTTCTATTTAGTTTTTTTTTCTCTTTATTTTTATAAACTCTCTTTGTTTAAATTCTCTTTTTGTTTGTGTATTTCATTATATTTTTAGGTCTCTATTTCTCCTTTAGCTCTTTGGAAGTATTTAAGACAGTTGTTTTAAAGTCCTTTTCAAGTGGGTCCAAGGCCTATGCATCTTTAGGTTTAGTATCTAGGGATTTATTTTGTTCTCTTGCAGGGGCTTTGTTCATGTTTCCCTGTATCTTTGTATACCTGTGATCTTTTATTTAAAATTGGGCATTTGAAAGGAAGGAAAAGAAGCCATCTCTTACAGTCTTTGAAGACTGAAGGAAAAAATCTTCACTGATCAACCGAGTGTGACTGTTTATTGTCTTCTCAGGCCTTTCTGGGTATGCATCTTCCCTGGAGCTGTGTTCTTTTGTCCAATATTTTCATGTAGACAACTGCTTTATATGTCTTAGTTTCTTCAAGTCTCACCCTTGCTTCTTCTGTGACCTCACTTTACTGTATATCTCTGCTCATAATCCTTTGTTCCCCGGGCACCCTTAGTCCTTCTGAAGGTTTTACTCACCTGGTCTCACACTACCACTTTCTGGAGTCTTCAACCTGATGATGCAACCATGCCACAGCTCTCCAGGTACTCAGAGTCAGACAAGACAGAAACTAGTCCCTTGAGCAACCCCCATACAAACTAGACCTTGGAAAACAAGTTCTGTTCTTTCCCTTCTGTCCCATGGGAGGAACTGGGAATTGGTTGGGTTCCTCTTGGCTATGCTGCACTGGGTGAGCAAAATTACACAAATTTTTTTTCTATCTTGCGTGTGGCTTTTTTTTGTTGTTGGGCGTATGCTTGGCTGCTGCAGATGCACAAAACTACTTTTTCAGAATGTTAATTACTTGGTTCTATAGGAGAACAGATATCTGGAACCTTCAAGTTCCCCATTTTTGCTAACTTTCTTCTTCATTTATATTCTTTAGAATTGTATTTTTTACCCATGTTTAGGTGGGTTTTGTTCTAGAAAGTAAAGTTGTGGTATCAATCCAGTCTGGTTGTTGACTAGAGGGGCCTTTGATCCCTCTGCTATTGAGAGTAATTTGTTTATAGACTACCTATTCTAGTTCTTCACTTCTTTCTCTTATTTCCCTTTAAAGCCATTATGATATGTTGAGATGCTGTGAAAGAGGCATTTTTCAAGGAAAAAAGAATTGATAATGAGTTGGGTTTCTTTTGTTGTTGTTGTTTTTAATTTAAGTTGATGTGTTTTGTCTATTGGCATTGTTCATTGGGGGAACTGAGATGCTCTTGTTTGCTGATTCTGAATGGATAGGTATAATTTTTTAGAGAAACATGAGCATATGTGTGACAGAAACTTCTTGTTTGCTTTTCTTGTCATTCCTGATAGCGAAAATCCATGTGTACGATTCTAGGAATCTAAGAAGGTAACATACAGACTTTTTTTAATAGAACATGTTATGGGAACAAGTTTGAATTTAGAGGAGAGTGTAGTAAAATTAGATATATCAACATTTTATAGTAATGCTAATGAAATGGATTTAAAATTCATGATTTCTTTTATTTTCATTTTTCAGTTTAATTGGTTGGGGTCAGATAAGAAGAGGAGTAACCATCAAGCCAACAGTAGATGATGATTGAAGATTATCAGTTAAATAATACATTTGGATGAAGTTAGAATTTCTCTTAGCAGCCTAGTGGTATAATTTCAGAGCAATACTGGGGATACAGTTCATTACATTAGTAGAAACTGTAAGGTTGTTTTCATTTTCTTCTGATAAAAATTAGCCTCTACTACTAAAATAAATAATAGTGTCTATAACAGATGTCAGAATTGGCACGTTGATGGATTTAATCCACATTTTAGCAGTAATTGATCATTAAACTGTCACATTTGTGCATCAATTCAGGTTTGAAATGAAACTGCTGTTACAACCAGCCTTTTCTATAGCATACATACATACCACTGACCCTGTTTGAAATAAAGTTTTTCTCTTATTTTTTCATGATTTGTCTATGAGTATTTCTGGGCCTGAAGGGTTGTTGTACCAGTCAAAACCTGAAGATACAAAGTCTCCTTCAAAACTAGTTTCCTTTTTATGCCATATTTTATTTTGCTTTCTCTTTAAAACTTAGAACAAAAATTAACAGCTTCAAATTAAATTGTCCTTTTAGAGCATAGGTGCTCATTTACATGCACAAACCTTTCCCTCCCTTTACTGTGTTCCTAGACTGAAACATAGGAAGCTTAAACCAATTTTATGTTTTATCTTAACTGTTCAGTTTATATAATTATAACATGGATTCTAATACTAGTCTTTTGTTTTCTATCAAGTAGCAAGTATTTTTCTTTCTTAAAATACTCACTAGAAGTTACTGATTATCAAAATTGACATATTGATGATTTTAATCTACATTTGAAAAAAATAAAAATAAGCGGTTTGCCAAAGGAAGTGTTTAATCGGTTTTTCTTAGCCCACATACATTGAATTGACTTGATCACTAGCCAGTTATGTTTAAAAAGTAATAATTTGAGATATCATAGCCTGGGAGGCTTAACTATTTTCCAATATTGAGTATATTATTTTTAAAAAAGCATAAACACAGTATTAACATTTAGGCTCTTGGGGCAGATAGGTCATAAATTTAAGAGCAAAAACAGTTTTATCTCCCGGAAAATTGCATTCAAGTCTAAAGTTTTGCGTGTGATTTCAGTAGTCTCACAGAGCCACTGGAGTCCTTTCATAAATTCATATTAAAAATTGCTACAATCTAACCTGTGCCTGCAAAAAAACCCCACTACCACACATTTATTGCATGCTTTGCTTGTGCTTTGCACTGTCACATTTTATATATAGTAATTTGTCACAAAGTTCCACTGAGCTGGGTACAGTTATCAATATTTTACCATTGAAGAAACAGGCATAAGGAAGATAAGAAATTTGCCCAAGTCTCACAGCTAACCAGTAAAGGATTGGAAGTCAAACATGAATAATCTGGCTCCACAGTTTATACCCTTAACCATGAAATTACATGCCTCTTTTGGAAGGTGTATTTTCCAGTTGTTAGGTGCCGTGGTTTATATTTGACAGTGAGATAAACTTTTGTAAATTTGTCATTCAAGAGCTTTTCATTTTTTAAGACTTCTTTTTTCCTCTGCTCCTTTTATTACTTGTTCTCTTACTGTTTTTACCGGCTTATTATAATAATGCTTATTCTGTTACTGTTAAGAGTAAGTACAGATAAAGTAGACTTAAGTGCATCTTTCAACATAAGGAAATAAATGTCTAATACTGTTTTTGGCTAGTATAATTTACTGGCTATTAGTATAGCTGTGCCAGCATAATTTTATTATCTACCTAGCATATCATTTAATATTTGACCCTTGGTTTCAACAGTAATTTTAGCCAGAAGTAAAGTGTGTGGGAATTTTATTTTCATAGAAGATCAGAGAATATTTACATTTGTGTGAGCACGGGATACAATGAACAAAAGCACTTTTAAGTTTGGTTTCTACAGCATAACTAGGATATAGCCTATGGTTTTTTATTCGTTCATTAACAACAAATCAAAGACATGCTACAGATCATAAGCTCCGTATTTAAAGTAGTACTTAGCTGGCAGTAAGATCATTGAGAGAATATGTAGAGCTTTTTTAAAAAATAATCTTTTCTCAAAATGTAATAATTCTTCTGAAGTTAGTTTTGTATGAATTATTTTTGTGTGAAAAATTCATGTAGTTGAAGCATGGGAAGCAAAAGGTCCACTGCTCATTCTGTAATTATTTGTGGCCATGGAAGACCAGTTTTGAAAAATGAAATGAGTTGGAAGGAGGTAGTGATTTCAAAGACTAATCATGAGGGGAGAAAAAAATAGTAGCTTTCCCTACCATTTCTCCTTTAATATCTCTGAAAAGTCATGAATGGTGAAAAATGTTACTTTGGGTGATGATTTCTTCTGTATTTGTTGTTTGCCTGTTTCTGATACAAGTACAGCAAACTTTTAGGGCTCGTACAGGTAACAAGTGAGCAAAAGGCCCCAAAACAAAAAATTAAGTAAAAGAAAATAGTAACAGATGAAGGATATTTTTACTTGTGATGGTAGCAATGGTGATAATAATTTGGATTCTAAACATCCAAGATAAAATTTCACCTAGATGGGCTTCTTTATTACTTTGCTGTTAAATGATACAACGTAAGTCTAAAACACTGTAGAGTTTAGTACTAGGAGTAAAAAAAGTAAAGTTAAGAAGTTTATATACTCTCATCAACCTACCTCTCACTCTACACTCAGAGTGGCAGTTTTAAAAATGCTTGTTCATATGTGTGCCTACTCTATAGTTAATATTTCTGTTCTTTTACAGAAAATGATCGTATTAGCTAAAGAACTTTAGACATCTGTTTATGCAGATGTATTAATTGAATGTCCTTTCACTGTTCAGAGAACACAGTCTTCAAAGTAAATCTTCCTGGAAAAATGTGCTTTGTAGAATGGAAAACTAAATGTACTTCATGTAGAATTTTGAAGTATCGAGAGGAGGGAAGAGTTGAGGAGTAATGTTTGTAAATGAAATAATTATTTAGACAAGTCAGGTTAAGTTTGCTCTTTTTTCTAGTTGAGGATTTTCATCTATTAGTATGAATTTTTCTTTTTTTCAGTTAATTTTTTAAATTAGGCATGCTGACTTAGAATGAACTGAAGAAGTATTCTCTCTTCAACATTTTGGATGAATTTGTGCAGAACTGATATTTTTGCTAAAGTGAAGGAAGTCAGTCAAAGCCATAAAATCCATCTGAGTTCTTTTTTTTTCATATTTATGGAAATATTTTTACCTGCAATTTATTTTTTTAAAAATTATTTATTTATTTTTGGCTGCGTTGTGTCTTCATTGCTGTGTGCAGGCTTTCTCTAGTTGTGGCGAGTGGGGGCTGTTCTTCCTTGCAGTGCGCGGGCTTCATTGTGGTGGCTACTCTTGTTGGGGAGCACGGGCTCTAGGCATGCAGGCTTCAGTAGTTGTGACACAAAGGCTTTAGTAGTTGTGGCACACAGGCTCAGTAGTTGTGGCACATGGGCTTAGTTGCTCGACGGCATGTGGGATCTTCCCAGACCGGGGCTTGAACCCGTGTCCCCTGCATTGGCAGGCAGATTCTTAACCACTGTGCCACCAGGGAAGCCCTTACCTGCAATTTAAATTCCTTTCTTTAGTGTAAGCTATTCATGAGTGAGTTACGGTAGTTTCTGTCTCAAAAATTTGTTCATTTCATGTAAGTTCTGGATTTTTTGGTAGAAGTTACTCATGAGATTCCATTATCTTCTGGCTACACTTGAGTCTGTAGTGTTATAACTAGTTTCATCCCTGATACTGGTAATTTGAGCCTTTTTTTTTTTTCCTACTCAGCTAGACTAAAGGTTTATGAATTTATTCATCTTATCAAAGAACCAGCTTTGGCTTTTTTCTTTATTGTTTTCCTTTTTCAGTGTTCATCTCTGCACTTAAAAAATATTTTATCCATTTCCTTTTTCTAAATCTGATTTACTCTTCTCTTTTCCTCAGTTGGAAGCTTAGTTTTCTCCCTAACACACCGTTTAGTATTATACATTTCCCTCTATGTACTAATTAAGTTACATCCCACAAATGTGAAAAGTTCTATTTTCATATTTAATTTATATAAAATTTTTCCTTTGTAACTTTCTCTTTGATCCATGAGTATTTAGAAGTATTTGATTAGTTCTCAAATATTTGGGATTTTTCCAGATATCTTTCTGTTACCGGTATCTAATTTAATTTCCTTGTAGCTCAAGAAAGTACATTTTGTTTTTATTTTTAAACTTTGTTAAGGTTTGTTTTGTGGCCTAGAATATGGTATATTTTGAATATTTTATATGCGCTTGAAAAGTACATGTTTAGTGCTGTTAGACAGGAATGCTTTTGATGGAGGGTGGAGGGAATAAAAAGTGCTCACTGAACTGAGAAGGCATCTTGAGAACTAAAAATGAGACAAGACAGCTTCATATAATTAATGGTTCAGTTTATTACAGGGTAACCTAGCGGGTGGGACCTGAATCAGACAGTGGTCCATAAACATTTGCAGCTGCACTCTACACTATCGAGGGGCCGTTAGGACAGTTTTATAGTTAATCTAGGGTATCGGGGTACATGCTTAGAAACAGGATGTGCCACCCTAAGTCAAGGTTTACAGTTGGGTAACTAGTCTGGTGTGTGCTGGGAATATGTCAGCAAAGGTCTTCATCATTGTATCCAAGCTATTGTAAACAATATCAATTAACTAAAGCCCCTGACAACAGAAGTGATTTACTGAACCATACTGGGTAGGTTGAGCGAAAGACAGGGGTAATGGTATGGGCCTAAGATGGTATCACTTCTACTAAAAACCTTAATACTTCTTTAACTGTCAATTAGGTCAAAATGACAGTGCTTCATAGGTCTGTATCCTTACAGATATTTTACCTACTTGTTTATTAGTTTTTGAGAGGAATATTGAAGTCTCCAGTTCTATTTGTATATTTGTGTCTCTCCTTTAATACCTATGAAGCTTTTTAAAGATAACTTTATTGAAATACAGTTAACATACCATATAGTTCACCCATTTAAATTATACAAAACAGTGGTGTTTTAGTGTATTCACACCTATGTGAACAGTCACCACAATCAATTTTAGAGCATTTCCGTACCTCAAATATACTGTATTCTTTAGTATTACCCACCATTCCTCTCTCTGTATATCATGCACCCTTGACAAGCCCTAAACACCATTAATTTACTTTCTGTCTGTAGATTTCCCTGCTTTGGACATTTCATGTGAATGGAATCATAATCTGGTCTTTTGTGCATCTTCACATAGCATGTTTCCATCCTTTGTTGCTGTTATAGCATGGACCTTCATCTATACGATTTCATTTTTTATGGGCAAACATTCCATTGTATGACTGTACCACGCTGTGTTATCCATTTGCCAGTTGATAGACACTTGGTTTCCACTTTTTGACTTATAAATAATGATGCTATAAGCATTCATGTACATGTCTTTGAATGGATATATGTTTTAATTTCTGTTGGGTATACACCAAGAAGTGGAACTGCTTGATCATATAATTATGTTTAATCATTTGAGGAACTGAGATTTTTTTCCAAAGTACCTGTGCCATTTTACATTTCCACCAGTGATATATGAGAATTCTGATTTCCATACCCTCATCACACTTTTTCATACTTCACTGTTTTATTCTACTGATCCTAGTAAGTGAGAAGTGATAGCTTATTGTGGTCCTGACTTGAATCATACGACTGAAGATTATTTGCTCTTTTTTTTTAATTGATTAATTTGTCTTGCTGAGTTGTAAGAGTTATTTATATACTCTGGATACAAGTGCTTTATCAGGTGTCATTTGCAATATTTTCTCTTATGGGTTGATTTCATTGTTTTGATAGTGTCCTTAGAAGCATATTTTTTCCTTTTTTTCTTCCAGTGTTATTGAGATATAATTGGTATACAGCACTGTGTAAGTTTAACATGTACAGCTTAATGATTTGACTTACATATACCATGTAATGTTTACCACAAGAAGTTCAGTGAATATTCATCATCTCTTATAGATACAAAATTAAAGAAATAGAAAAAACATTTTTCCTTGTGATGAAAACTCAACAACTTTCTTGTATAACATACAGCAATTTTAATTATTTTTATCATTTTGTGCATTTCATCCCTAGTACTTATTTATCTTAAAAATGTTTGTACCTTTTGACCACCTTCAATGAGTTCTTGCTCCTCCCACCCCATCTCTGGTAACCAAAAATCTGCTGTCTTTTTCTGTGACTTTGTTTTTTTTTGTTGTTGGTTGGTTTATTTTTGAAATATAATTGACCTACAATATTGTGTTAGTTCCTGTTAGACAACATAGTGATTCGATACTTGTATACAAGTCCATTCTTTCTCCATTGTATAGTCCTGGATTTTTTGTTCAATAGAAATAAAATAGAGTTTTGTATATTGATCTTGTATTCTGCAACCTTGGTGAACTCATATATGAATTCTAATAGATTTTTTTAGTGGATTCCTTAAGATTTTCTAACTATAAGATCATGTCATCTTCTAATAAAGTTTTACTTCTTCCTTTCCAGTATGGATGCCTTTTTTCTTGTCTGATTTCTAGAACTTTCTCTTGCCTAGCCACCTAGAAATTCCAGTACAATTTTGAATAGTGGTGAGAGTAAATATTATTTTCTTACACTTAAGAGAACATTATCCAGTATTTTGCCATTAAGTATAATGATTTTGTTGTCTTTTGGTAGGTGTTCTTTATCAAATTTAGGAAGTTCCTTTTTATTCTTTGCTGAGTGTTTCTATTGTGAAAAGGTTTGCATTTTATGTTTTTTTCTGCATCTGTTCAGTTCATCATGTGACTTTTGCTGTTTATTCTGTTGATATTATATATTATATTGATTGAATTAAGATTATATAGTTGACCCTTGAACAACATGGGTTTGGACTGTGCAGATTCACTTATATGCAGATTTTTATCAATAAATATATAGTCAGCCCTCCATATTCACAGGTTTTGAAACCCATGGATGCAGAGGGCTGATTGTACTACATCATTTCTGTAAGGGACTTAAGCACCCAAGATTTGGGAATATGCAGGGGCTCCTGGAACCAGTCCCCCTTTGATACTGAGGTATCACTATTCATTTTCTGCAGCTATCATATAAAGTACCACAGATGAGGTATCTTAACAGAAATTTATTCCCTCATAGGTATGGAGGCCAGAAGTCTGAAATCATGTGTTGGCAGATTTGGTTTCTTCTAAGGCCTCTGCTTGGCTTGCAGAGGGCCACATGATGCTTTCTCCTCAGATCTTTCCTCTGTGTGTGTACCTCCCCGATATCTCTTTATTTTTGTAAATTTCCTCTTATAAGAACACTACACTGGTTTAGGGCCCACCCAATGACCTCGATTTGCTTTAATTGCCTCCTTAAAGGCCTGTCTCCAAATTCAGTACTATTCTGCGTTTGGGGGATGGGGACACAATTTACCCCAGAACAATGTGGTATGTTGTATTGATTAAATGTCATATTTTGATTCATATTTTGAGGTATTGATTTGTCATTTTCTTGTGATATCTTTGGCTTTCTTGTTACTGTAATGCTGGTATTGTGCTATGAATTTTGAACTGTTTCCTACTCATTTTTTGGTAAAAGTTTAAGGAGGGTTTGTGTAATGTTCCCATTTTCATTTGTTGTAGTCGTGAGCTCTGTTTTTTTGTCAGTCTGCCTAAAGTTTTGTCAATTTTATTATCTTTTCAAGAACCAACTTTTGATTTCATTGCTTTTCTCTGTTGTTTCTTCTCTACTGTTACTTTCTTTGTGCTACCAGCTTTTGGAACCTCTGCCTTTTTTATTCCCTAAGGTGTAAAGTTAGATTATTGATTTGAGACTTTTTTTAAAATTTAGGCTTTTACCGCTGTAAATTTCCCCTGATCCCTAGTAACCAGTGATCTTCTCTTTGTCTCCATACTTTTGCCTTTTCCAGTGTGTCTTAGAGTTGGAATCACACAGAATGTATCCTTTTCAGATTGACTTCTTTTACTTAGTGCTTCTATTTAACTTTCCTCCATGTCTTTTCATGGCTTGGTAGTTCATTTCACTGTAGCACTGAATAATATTCCATTGTCTGGGTGTACCACAGTTTATACTAAAGTATGCTTATATAAAGATTATCCCTATTCTGTTGTCTGTTGCTTTCTGAAAGTGTACTTTTTTTTTTTTTTTTTTTTTGCGGTACACGGGCCTCTCACTGTTGCGGCCCCTCCCGCCGCGGAGCACAGGCTCCGGACGCGCAGGCTCAGCGGCCATCGGCTCACGGGGCCCAGCCGCTCCGCGGCATGTGGGATCTTCCCAGACCGGGGCACGAACCCGTGTCCCCTGCATCGGCAGGCAGACTCTCAACCGCTGCGCCACCAGGGAAGCCCTGAAAGTGTACTTTTATAAATACAAATTCTTTTATGAAAATTAAAAGAAGAAATAAATTAGACAAGAGTCATTGTTTTTTCAAAAGATGTCATACCTTTTCAAGAGCTCTTATGGCAAGAACTGTTAACTTTTAATCATACAACGTAAGTCTGTATTACATGATTTATATATTATATAGACCGATGCTACTGGAACTATGATTTTTGGAGGGATGTAATCTATGAACAGTTTTTCTGACCCATCTATGACAAGATAGTACAAAAATTGAGACTAAGAGCTTAGAAACTTTTATAGCTATTGACGAAGTATTTTTCCTGTCTGAATCTAATTCCCTTCACTTTTAATTTATTATTATAATATTTTACAAAAGCATCAGCCTACAGTAGGTTGGTAAATTAAAAATTAAAGGTAATTCTTTACTGCAGAAAACTTGAGCAGCACTGATAAAGGGTACATTCTCTGGCTTCAAGTGGTATCATTTGATATGAATAATTGGTAAAAACATAGCAATGTCCTGACCCTGGTATCAAAATTTAAGAATACACCAAAATACTTAACTAGTTAGAGAAGAAACAAAAATGAAAATAATGAACTAGTTAGAACCAACAGTTAAAAAAAAAAAGTGGGATTTATCAAAATTTCTGTTTTAAAGCTGAGATTGATCAAAGTTTCTGTTTTAAAGCTGAAGTGCTTGGATAAAGAACTAATAATTTAGTATGCAAGTGATGTACCTCTATTAAAAACACTGCCAAATATGTTAATAAATACACAGTTTAGATAGGTAGAAATGAAGAACTCTGTTTTTCCCTCATAAATCGATTCATGATTGGGGAATAGTTAAAGGTTGATAAGCAGCCATGCTAAACTTAATATCAGCTTTTTAATTTACATCTCCAGGACAGCTGTAAAAAAAGCTATCACACATCAGCCATCAGAAAGTGTGAAAGAGACCAAGGGTCTGTGCATGCAATTATTTGAAAGGCAAGACCCTGAAAAGACATAATAGCTTGTTCTGCATTCTATTAGAACTTTGTTTTGTGATGATGAATCAGATAGTATCTTAGGAGACTGGGAAATGTGACTTTTACTTGCAAAGCCATGTGTCCAACTACAATTCTGTTAAAATTATAGATAAAATTGTGGAGAGAAAAGATGTTGGACAATTAGCAGTCTTCTATAAATGACAAAAGATAAATGCATAGAAAAGAGTGAAAAGAAAATATAAAACAAATTTATAAAAGACAGCCAAGAAAAATAATCAAGGATACTAAACATTAATATTTTAAAAGAATGTAAAAAATTGACTAATTGCTTGCATCACTGACTGGTAAATATAGAATTCATAAAGAATAATAGTCATAAAAGAGAAAATGATATATTTGATAAAGATTGAAAAACATGTATATTTTGAATCACTTTATAAATATACATTTTAAAATTCACAAATAGGCCATTTAAAAATAAAATCTGTAGGGCTTCCCTGGTGGCACAGTGGTTATGAATCCACCTGCCAATGCAGAGGACATGGGTTTGAGCCCTGGTCCAGGAATATCCCACGTGCCGCAGAGCAACTAGGCCCGTGTGCCACAACTACTGAACCCATGCCTCTGTGCTCCACAACAAGAGAAGCCACCGCAATGAGAAGCCCATGCACCGCAACAGAGAGTAGCCCCTGCTCCTCGCAACTAAAGAAAGCCTGCATGCAGCAATGAAGACCTAATGTAGCCAAAAATAAATTTATTTAAAAAAATAAAATATATGGAGTTCCTAATGGAATCAAGAAATGAAAATGAAATAAAAATTGATGAATCCTCTACCACAAATACATGCACACAAAGTAGGCTTTATAGCAGAACTTTGCCCAGCTTATAAGAAAACAGTATCTTGTCCTAAATATTCAGATAGTAATTTAAAAGGGAATTACACCCAACCCATGTAAGAAGTTAACCTTTGAGATAACCTTGTTATCAAAATGAGACCTTACACATGAAAAGACAATTAACCAACCATTACTTAAAAACACGAACATGAAAATAGTAGGTGACTTCATTGGCGCAATCAAAGAGTTATGACTGAGTAGAATTCATCATAGCGAAAGGAATAGCTTAACTTTAGTAAAAACTTATAGCAGATCTATATGAACAGAGTAAAGGAGGGAAAGTATGATAATTCAACATTCATTCGTAATAAAAAATTCTTAGCAAGATAGGAATAGAGAGAAATTTCTTTGTTGTGATGTCTAGCTGCCAAAAACTTGTGAAACGTTAGCTACCAGATACATTGTGAAACGTTCACAATGGTAAAACTTTAGGAGTTTGCTCATTCTATACAATTCTAATTTCATTTCTTTCATATAAAGTAATACTTGTTTTAAAATACACTTTAGAAACCAACTCATTCCTAACAGTAACATAAAAAGATAACTGAGCAGTAAGCCTAAATAAAGATCTTGGTGATTTTTATGAAAAGAAATTGGAAAGTATGTTTAAAATATATGTAAGAAAGGCAGTTTGGAATGATAGATCAAATTCACTTGTGGAAAGGCTCAATTAAGTCTATAATTGTATTACTGCAGTATAAATTCCGTTAGCATATCTTGTGATGTTTGAAATTTTAAATTTTAGATTTATGTTTCCATTTCTAGGACTAAGGAGAACCATTTTGAAAGCAGAGATTAAAACTGGGGGGCGGAGAGATAGGGAAGCGATTAACCTAACAAAATAAAAACTTATAAAAAAGCTACAGTAATTTTTATTTATTTTATTTTATTTTTTTTTTGTGGTATGCAGGCCTCTCACTGTTGTGGCCTCTCCCGTTGCGGAGCACAGGCTCCGGATGCGCAGGCTCAGCGGCCATGGCTCACGGGCCCAGTTGCTCCGAGGCATGTGGGATCTTCCCGGACCGGGGCACGAACCCGTGTCCCCTGCATCGGCAGGTGGACTCTCAACCACTGCGCCACCAGGGAAGCCCTACAGTAATTTTTAAAGTATGGCTTTTATGTAGGGACAAATGAATATATCAGTATACCAGAGGAGAAGCATAGCGACATTTTCATGCAACTATAAATACATACTACTGTGATAGAGTTGGCACCACACATAGTGAAAGGGTATAGTATTCAACAAATGATGCTGAAGCAAGTGGCTTTCCATATAGAAAGAAATGAAAATAAAGTCTTCATGTACACAAATGGATTAAAGAATTAAGTGACAATAAAATTTACTAGAAGATAAAGGAGTTACTATTTAGAGTCCTGGGAAAACTTTGGATTTCTTAAACATGACTTAAAAAAAGGAAACAATGTAAGTTGAAAGTGATTTGATTATATGATAGTTAAAGATTGCACAATCCACCATAAGCCAGTTGACTTTCAAAAGTTTGACCTTTACGTATAGTAAGAGAAATTTTATATAGGCATATCTGAGAGATACCATGGCTTTAATTCCTGGCAACTGCAATAAAGCAAATCAAACTTTTTTGGTGTCCCAGTGCATATAAATAAGTTATGTTTACACTATACTGTTGTCTGTTAAGTGTGCAAATAACATTATATCTAAAAAACCCCAATATACATACCTTAATTTAAAAATAATTTATAACTAAAAAATGCTAGCCATCGCCTGAGCCTTCAGTGAATTATAATCTTTTTTTGCAGTGGATAATATCGAAGATCAGTGATCACAAAGTTTGAAATATTCAAGAATTACCAAAATGTGACAGAGACATGAAGTAAGTAAATGCTGTTGCAAAAATGGCACCAATATAGACTTTGCCAGTACAGAGGTGCCACACACCTTCAATTCATAGAAATATCAATGTGTGCAAAGAGCAAAATTACGAGATATGTATTCCTGTATATATTTTAACCTGTTAGATACCTTCAAAAGTATGAAATAAAGCAAGAACTTTGTAAAATCATCTGCTACTTGCAATGCGCTTTGATGCATTCTGGTACACATAAAGAATGCAACACCCTAGATCTGTGGTTCTTTACTTTGCTACTCATTAATACAATCTGATGGAGCTTTTGAAAAATAAACATAGTCTGAAGTTCCACCCAGATGAAATTAGACTATCTGGAAATTGAATTATGGACAGGTGATTCTGATTTCAATTTGAAAAACTCTGTTAGACCAAGTAGAAGACAAGTGGCTGTGGGATCTACTGTCATGGTTTGCTTTGGGATTACGGGAATTCACAGGGAACAGAACTTTTAGTGTTAAAACTGGAAAGTCCTGAAAATACGGAGGAACTTGGTTTCCATAAAAGGAAAAAGATATTTGTAACATACATAGCAACAAGGGTTTAACATTCGTAATGTATAAAATATTACTACAAATAATAAAGAAAAGAGCAACACGAGAGAGAAAAAAGTATAAAGTTTATGCTAAAGTAATGTCCAGAAGAGTGAAACTAAGTAGCTAATGAAAATAAAAAGATTACCAGATTAAAACAACAGTGTTAGTATTTCATGCTTATCAGATTGACATTTAAAAATTTTTAAAAATATGAGCACATCAAGAATTGGCCAATAGTGTTTAGGATTCCAGGCTTTCACAAAAGGATTGGCTGAGGAGTGGGGGGGGGGGGGATAAATTAGGAATTTGGGATTAATACATACACACTACTAAATATAAAACAGATAAACAACAAGGACCTACTGTATAGCACAGGGAACTCTACTCAATACTCTGTAATAACCTGTAATGGAAGAAAATCAGAAAAAGAATGTATAATGTGTATGTGTACATATGTATATGTATGTATATAAGCATATACATAATGTATATTTATGTATAACTGGATCACTTTGCTGGAGACCTGAAACATTGTAAATAAACTGTACTTCAATTTAAAAAATCAAATTAAAAAAAAGAATTTGGGACTTCCCTGGCGGTTAGGACTCCATGCTTCCACTACAGGGGACATGGGTTTGGTCCCTGGTCAGGGAACTAAGATCCCACAAGCTGTGCAGCACAGCCAAAAAAAAAAAAAAAAAATTGGCTATTGGCCAAAGAGGCCACCAATGAGACCAGTATAGCCATGACTATAACTCTGCTCAACCCCTTAATCTTCTACACCAAATATACCATCCTGTCCAACCTGGCCACACCCTGCAACTGCCCACTGCCCCTGTAAGATGATTAGAACATGCCTAGTGTGCCCAGCTACTCGACCTCCAAGGCTCAAGCTTAGCATTGTTGAAGAAACTGTGAGAACCTTTATTGACAGAGGAGAGTCCCCCTTCTGCGTCCCCCTGTAAAAATGTGAACCTCATCGCTCCAAAAAAGAACTAAAAGAACTGTTCAAGAAGTAAAGAATTAGGAACCATCATATTCTACAAAAGAGAATGAATATATTAGTGTTGTCATTAGTATAGTACAAATGTGCCAAATCCAGCAATTTTACCTCTTTGTACTCCAAGAGAAGGTCTTATAAATGTGGTCAAAGAGGGTCTTAAAATATGTACTAATATTTTTCAGTGTCTTTGGTGTTTGGGCCATTTTTCTGTATTATCTGTGCTTGTTAAACTTGATTCTTGTCCGTAGAAGTTAGGGCTCTGGAATATGCATCTCTACCAGCATGTTTCCCTTGACAGTTTGAGAACTATTGCTGTTCTCTTAAATATAAGTGGTCTGCTTTTGCTTATTTAGTTATGCTGGTTGTTTTTTTTTTTTGTTGTTTTTTTTGCGGTACGCGGGCCTCTCACTGTTGTGGCCTCTCCCGTTGTGGAGCACAGGCTCCGGACGCGCAGGCTCAGCTGTCACGGCTCACAGGCCCAGCCGCTCTGCGGCATGTGGGATCTTCTCGGACCGGGGCACGAACCTGTGTCCCCTGCATCGGCAGGGGAACTTTCAACCACTGAGCCACCAGGGAAGCCCAATGGTGGTGGTTTTGAAAATATATGTTATGATGTGGGTCCACAGAAGAGTGAAGAAGGCAGCAACCAGTATTGGTAATATTTGCGTCTCTGCAAGAATTCTTTCAAATACGAAGGTAAGAAAAAAATTGATAAATAAAGCAGGTCATTTGTCTTGTCAAATTTCCTACCATCTGGATTTCGTGAATTAATCCCTATGAATCATCATACCCCCATGGTTTTGGCTTCTTTGAACCCTTGTATTTATTGGTAAATAGTTAAATCTACAGGGTTGATCGTATTGAGGTTTGATTTTAGGGTGAGGTGATGAAGGACAAATTACTACATAGGTGGTATTGTGTCTAGTCATCACGAGGCAAATATCTAATTGTTCCTCTTTTTTTAAGCAGCCATTGATGATCATTGGTTAGATTAAGGTGAAATATCTACTTCAGTCCTTCTTAATGTATTAGTTGGAATACCTCTGTAAAGACAGAATTTCCTCTTTCATTGTAGGAATGGCTTATAATCATGCATTTTTCAAATAACATGTTCTCTAGCATTTTCCAAATGAATCTTTTTTTGTTTTTTAACATCTTTATTGGAGTATAATTGCTTTACCATGGTGTGTTAGTTTCTGCTTTATAACAAAGTAAATCAGTTATACATATGTTCGCATATCTCTTCCCTCTTGCGTCTCCCTCCCACCCTCCCTATGCCACCCCTCTAGGTGGTCACAGAGCACCAAGCTGATCTCCCATTGCTATGCGGCTGCTTCCCACTAGCTATTAGTTTTACATTTGGTAGTGTATATATGTCCATGCCACTCTCTCACTTTGTCCCAGCTTACCCTTCCCCCTCCCCGTGTCCTCAAGTCCATTCTCTAGTAAGTCTGAGTCTTTATTCCATCCTGCCCCTAGGTTCTTCATGAACTTTTTTTTTTTTAGATTCCACATATAAGTGTTAGCATACAGTATTTGTTTTTCTCTTTCTGACTGACTTCACTCTGTATGACAGTCTCTAGGTCCATCCACCTCACTACAAATAACTCAACTTCGTTTCTTTTATGGCTGAGTAATATTCCATTGTATATATGTGCCACATCTTCTTTATCCATTCATCTGTCGATGGACACTTAGGTTGCTTCCATGTCCTGTTGTAAATAGAACTGCAGTGAATTTTGTGATACATGACTCTTTTTGAATTATGGTTTTCTCAGGGTATATGCCCAGTAGTGGGATTGCTTGGTCGTATGGTAGTTCTGTTTTTAGCTTTTTAAAAAGGAACCTCCATACTGTTCTCCATAGTGGCTGTATCAGTTTACATTCCCACCAACAATGCAAGAGGGTTCCCTTTTCTCCACACCCTCTCCAGCATTTATTGTTTGTAGATTTTTGATGATGGCCGTTCTGACTGGTGTGAGATGATATCTCATTGTAGTTTTGACTTGCATTTCTCTAATGATTAATGATGTTGAGCATTCTTTCATATGTTTGTTGGCAATCTGTATATCTTCTTTGGAGAAATGTCTAATTAGGTGTTCTGCCCGTTTTTGGATTGGGTTGTTTGTTTTTCTGATATTGAGCTGCGTGAGCTGCTTGTGAATCTGGGAGATTAATCCTTTGTCAGTTGCTTCATTTGCAAATATTTTCTCCCATTCTGAGGGTTGTCTTTTCATCTTGTTTATGGTTTCCTTTGCTGTTAGAAAGCTTTTGTTTCATTAGGTCCCGTTTGTTTATTTTTGTTTTTATTTCCATTTCTCTAGGAGGTCGGTCAAAAACATCTTACTGTGATTTATGTCAGAGTGTTCTGCCTATGTTTTCCTCTAAGAGGAAATCCATGTTGAGTTTATTTTTGTGTATGGTGTTAGGGAGTGTTCTAATTTCATTCTTTTACATGTAGCTGTCCAGTTTTCCCAGCACCACTTATTGAAGAGACTGTCTTTTCTCCATTGTATATTCTTGCCTACTTTATCAAAAGTGATCATTTTTTGAAATGTCACTATAAATTCATAAATGTGGACACCATTGATATATTTGACTCTTTTGCAGTTAATATAGTTTTGATACAAATATTCTCATCTTTAGCAAATGGAATCCTCTTTTTATTGGGTTGTGACATGTTTAGAAACACTACTAATTTTTAATACTTTATTTTCTTAATTTATGGTATAAGATGTCCTAGCCAGGGAATTGTCTTTTCTTTAAGGAAAGCTGTTTGCTTTTTGTGGGAAATGATATATAAAAGCCCCAAACCATGTATGAGGGGTGCTTATTGCTGCTGATTATTTTTTCTAGGCTTCATATATTGATTTTTACCTATTTAGTAGTGCTAGTTTTTCATCCCTTGTGACTTATAACTATAAAGTATAATTAAGCTGGTGGTGATTTTTAGAAATTAAATAACCTTATTCAACAAGTGTGAAAAATACTGCTTGAAAGTCACCTCATTGACCATCAAAATTTTAAACTAATTTTATTTGCTGAATATGTATGGATTAAATATGCAGGTTAAAATTTATACTTGATATTATTTTATAGATGCAGCAAATTACAGCACAACATGCAACTTGCTCATTGTCCAAGGTAAATGATAAATTTTTATGAGTCATGCTTAGGGTGATAGTTAATTTTATGGGTCAGGTTGGCTAGGACAGGTTACCCAGATATTTGGTCCAGCATTATTTGACGTGTTTCTGTAAAGGTGTTTTTTCAAATGAGGTTAACATTTTTAGGAAAACAGATTACCCTCTGTAATATTGATGGGCTTCTATCGATCAGTTAAAGGCTTGAAGAGGAAAAGGCTGCCTTCAGACCATAGCATCAACATTTTCCTTGGTCTTCAGCCTGCTGGCCTACACTGCAGATTTTGGACTTCTGCAGCTCCATAATCTCCTGAGGCATTTCCTTAAAATAAATCTGTCTTTCTTTCTCTCTGTCTCTCTGTTCCTGTCTCTGTGTCTCTGTCTCTATATGTCTCTCATTCTTTCACTGTTTATCTTTGCTTCTTTTTTTTAATGTTTAAAAAAATTAAATGGAGTCGGGAGGCCAGCAGGGAACTTGCACACTCTGTGAGGTAGCAAGCCCAACAGGAAGAAGAAAGACTTGTCTTCTTGCCTGGCAAGGACTCAGCCAATGAAAACCCCTGAACTCTGTTTACTACAGCACTCCATTACTTCTTTCTCCTCTCTATAAAAGTATTCTCCTTCTTGTGCTACGTGGGATGTACAAATGGCTCGGTCACAGTTGCAGACCCCAAACTAATTTTCTGCTAATTTTGAACAAACCCAAACTTAACTTTTCTTAAAACTGAATTGGACTACAGTGGCTCTAAAATTTCCAAAACTGAATGCAGTGCCTCTTTCAGTTTGTATTCGGAAGCTGCCAGAAGTTATCAGCAGTCTAAAATTTCCTCTTTGCAAAACGAGATTTTTAAGATTAACTGAGGCAAGAAAATGATAAAGACAGATAAAATGGTTTCCAAAGCCTCAGGCTTCTCTTCCTTGGCTTCTTTGTCTCAGGCTCTGCCTCCGTGCCATCTTCCTCCTTTTCTTGTACCTATGCCTCCCCTATACCCTCAAATCCTCTATACTAATTCTATTAACCAAACTTCCTTTTTCCCTGAAACTCTCCCCACCCCCTTTTCCTCTGTACCCATCGGCACTTGTCCCTTTAAAATTAAGCCTTCTAAGGATCCAGAAGCTAAACCCTTAATTTCTTATTCTCACTGGACTAAAGCTGAACTGCAAGCCATAGTCAAAGATTTTCCTAACATAACCAAAGACTCTCATAGATTTGTTAACGAAATTAATATATTCATTCAAACTTACCAACCTAGTTTCTCTGATTTATATCAGCTGATAATGTGCTGTGAAGGGCATGCCCAGCCTCAGATGAAAACCCCTAATTGGGAAAGTCCTCAAAGGTCTCTAGAATTACAACTGGGAGATGAGCCCACTAACTTATTATATGATCACGCTCAGACGGTCATCAGGCAACTTCATGGAGAAATTCCTAGGGCTTTTCCAAAGCCTGCTGGTTGTAACGAAATTCAGGCTCGCACACAAAATCTGATGAACCTGTTCATGACTATTACAATTGACTTCAAATAATTGTTGAATTCTTGTTCTTCCTTTAAATGTTGATTCCCCTGGGTAGCTTTTAACTCTTGTTTACTAATGGACTAAATAAGGATTGTTTTCCCCTTGTGGTTAAAAGGACCAAGATGGAATGGGAAACTATGTCCACGCAGATTTAGTTAATCTGGTAAACCAGCTCTCTCACCTTCTAGGTAAGCCACCTAAAAGGAACACTGCTGAAATTCTTCATCTTCAACTCCAGCAAATGAAGTCTCCGAAATGAAAAAAAAAAAAAAAAAAAAATCCCTCTAGTTTCTACTGTTTTTGCCAAGAGGCAGAGATTGAAAAAGAGATTGTTAATTTAGGCATTTCAGGCACCTTGACCCAGTAACCAGCCTTTCACGTCCTCCCAGTTCTCAGTGATAGAGCTCTGAGGAACTACAGGGGCTCTTCCCACTCCTCCCTGTTAAGCAGCTTGGGGAAGCAGTTCTCCTCACTCAGGATGAACCTGCTTCCGGCCCTAACTGGCACTGGAGCCACATTCTTGGTGCTCTACCCCTCTACTACCAAGAGCCCCTGCCTTGGATCACTGAAATCTTTCAGAGTGGGATCTCTAACGAACCTCAAGAGGTTCCTGTCTCTGAACCTATGCCCTTTTGTTTGGGAGCTTTGAGAGACACACACCCTTTTCTCACTGCTTCCTCCACCGCTTTTCATGTATTAGGCAGAGACTTCTTACAGGAGCATCATGCTGGAATTGCTCCTCCCCAAAATGGAAACTAATTCTAGAATTGATAGTAGTCATCAAAGTCATCAACCAGGTGAATTAAATGACCCTTTGACATCTTTTATGTGTTGCGTCTCTGTCAGTACGAGAGCACATTCTGGAAAAGCTGATCATTTGTCCCTATTGAATCAGCTACCACCTTCGTATGGGCAAAATCTCCAGCTGGTATTGGCAAAATTCACAGCCACCCCTCCCATCAAGATTCTCATAGGGCTTCCCTGGTGGCACAGTGGTTGAGAGTCCGCCTGCCGATGCAGGGGACACGGGTTCCTGGCCCGGTCCGGGAGGATCCCACATGCTGCAGAGCGGCTGGGCCCGTGAGCCGTGGCCACTAAGCCTGCGCGTCCAGAGCCTGTGCTCCGCAACGGGAGAGGCCACAACAGTGAGAGGCCTGCATACCACAAAAAAAAAAAAAAAAAAAAAAGATTCTCATAGATCCCCTCAAAACCTCTTACCAGAATTACTCAATATCCTGTAAGGCCAAGTGTTGCTATTACAAATAACCATGTTTTCATAGAGCAATATTTTCACAGTGCACTCTCTGAAGATGAAGACCTTAAGCATCACACCTTGCAACTTAGAGATTTTGTGTCTTGGAAAAGATACCTTCAGAAAGATTATTTTCAACTCAGTGGAGGGACCTTTATCAGGTACAGCTAAACAACCGTGTGGCATCAATCTCCAGGGAAAGACTCTTGGATTCACGTGGCACACCTAAAAATAAAAAGCACTGAACGCTGACTGGACCTGTGCATTATCTGGTGACCTTAAACTAAAGATTTCTTGGAATAGAAGTAGAAAACATCTGATGAGACAGCTTTCCGAAGACATCCAGACCAGGACTGATGAAAATTTGTCACCAAACCTCTGATGATGACATACTGCTTTAGATGGTCTGCAGTGTCTATGCTCTATGTAACATATGAACTTTAGATAAAAGATCCCTGAGAGTTCTCCTTCCTACCCCTGCCTATTGCTTGAATATGACCTCAGTACGTTTCCAATCTGTACACATTCCGACTGATGTGAGAAAATACACCCAGGAAAGGTCCTTCCTGACCCTGAGGGACAAAACTGCTGAAACTAGAAAAGCTGACTTTTGATCAGTGATGCTTTCAGAAAAAAATCTTGATCAAAAGGGGAAAATGAAAAATTTTAATAAACAGAAACCTCTATATAATGAAGTTGAGAGACTGGAATGGGAAGCTCTCATGCTCTGCAAAAATAGTAGACCCCAGCAGGAAGAAGAAAGAGTCCTCTTCTTCCCTGGCAAGAACTCAGCCAATGAAAGCCCATGGGCTCTCTGTTTACTACAGCCCTCATAACTTCCTTTTCCTCTCTATAGAAGTGTTCTCCTTTGCTTATTGTGCTGGAACTTGTGTGTGGCTCACCCATGGTTGCAGACTGTGAATAGCAATTCTATGCTGATCTCAAAACCCCTCCCCTTTTTTCCTGAAGAAATAACTGGGTTTGTTATAGGTCAACACTGGAGAACACTGACTAATACAGATTATGGGTACTGAGAAGTGGGATGCTGCAATAACAAATCCCTAAAAATGTGGAAGCTTCTTTTTTTTTTTTTTTTTTTTCGTGTGGTACGCGGGCCTCCCACTATTGTGGCCTCTCCCGCTGCGAAGCACTGGCTCCGGACGCGCAGGTCCAGCGGCCATGGCCCACGGGCCCAGACGCTCCGCGGCACGTGGGATCCTTCCAGACCGGGGCACGAACCCGCGTTTCCCGCATTGGCAGGCGGACTCTCAACCACTGCGCCACCAGGGAAGGCCAGTCTTTCTAAATTTTCCTTTCGTGTATTTCTTTGTGAAAGTGAAAGCACTTCTGAAGGTTTTTATTGTCAGGCGCAGTTTCTTATATGGAGTTCCCCAAAGGCAAGAACCAAGCACATCTTCGTCACTCTGTGTCCAGAATTCTGTAGGCCCCTCCCCTAATACTAAAACAATGATCAATAATTTTAATACAAGATAGAATGTAGGAGATCCTTTAAAACTCACGGTGATGTTAGGTGTACTAAAGGTCTTACTGTAACTACTTTAATATTTTATAATGTTAAACAATTTCACATCTCTATTCATACTTCTTCATTTTATCATAAGTATCTTGTATTTTTACATGTATTTCTGGTAAAATGATTTGTCATATAGTGGTATTTCTTTACTGCTATCCATAAATGTATTTGAAATACAAATGACTTTGCATTTTAAAAAAGCTAATGTAATATAGTTGACTACATATGTATAGTCATCTATTAAATAATCTTTCTTGAATTCTAATAATGGTCTATCTAACAAATATAATTAGGCCATCACTTGTATCCTATCAAAGGCTAACAATCTTTTAATGTATGAAATATTAAAAGGCTATTATAAAAATAACACTGTCTAAACTACTACTTAACTCTGAAATTAGGAAACATCTTTTTCTTTTTACTGTGGCCACTGTTTTCTTAAGTGCTTTATACTGATGGTCCTACTAGTATTTTTCATAATCATGGGAGATCTAACAAGAATACTGACATTATCTTCTTGTGTTCTGATTATGTTAACTACAGTTGAAAGGATGATGTCAGACCCCATTCTTAGCATACCATAACATTAAACAAGGCCTTTGGAAAATATTTAAACACTGGTTGTCATTATTTTGAAATTATGTTAATTATATTTGAAGTTAAGCTAGTTCTTTTTCACCTGAAAAAATATTTTTCTTCACCTTTCTGTGAAAATATATTCTATCACAGCCTTTTGTAGTTTTCTATAAACAATAATGACATGTTGTCTTTTGTGATTTCTGAAAGGATATTTAGTCACTCAGAAAAAACAAAAACAAAACTAAGCTATGGACTTGAATGGAAAACTATCACCCAGAGACTTTCCCAGAGATTTCTAACTGTACCTCTGTTTTTCCTTTTACAAAGCATTTCATGATTTTAATGTATGTGAGGCAAGGACGAGTTGCATTCTGGGAGTTTTGACAATATGTATGATAGAAAACTTAAATATTTGGCCTCTACATTTAAAGAGATTTCTCCACCTGTATTCTGTTGGCTCTGTTATTTTTGTATTCCTTGTTATTTAAAATGTCTTTATCGTTTAGGTCCATACTGAGGAAATACCGCATGTCGGATTCCAGATTAATATAGAGAAAGGCAACATTTTTTCACTTCTTACTACCATCTTTGGACCCCAAGTTTAGTATGGAAAGATAGCAGAGAAATTTAAAGTAATAAAAACAGAAAATACATGGTTTTGGAGCTGATAAATGTCTGTTTAATCAAATTTTTCCCTTTCAGGCCTTTTTAACGTTTAAAGAGCTGTTTATGTAGCTTGCTTTAAAAAAAAAAATCCATAGCCAATTCTGCCAGTATATATGTATATTTATTAAAGAATACTGAAATACAAAAAAAAGCGTTATTTATGAAACAAATACACAAGACTTACATTTCAATAGGCTCAGAAATCCTCAAACACAAGGTACATAGAAAATTAACGATACGTTAAAAATTGTTCATTGAAATGTGCAAAATCGCTTTCAAAGTTTAATCCTTTCCCACATTACATTCATATCAGGTTCTCTAACTTTTAAAAATGAAAATATTTGGTAGTTTTAGAACAAGCCGCCTGCTCTTCTTGCCCACAAACCATTCAGAGTGGCAAGTCTATTTTCATTTTATTACAATTTTTTTTTTTTTTCTTTTTAAGCGAAGGAAGGGTACGGCGGGGGTTGCTAAATTTTCTAGCTACAAGGATGAAGAAAACACATTTTCTGCAGGCATGGGTCTTGACAGCTTGCAAACAACTCGAGCAAGTACCTGGGCCACGACCCGCACCGAGACGCGGTACGTCTCTGGGCAGAACCCAGTCCGCCCAGGTGCGGACCTCCTGTCTTTCCGCGGGGTTGGCGGACCGCGGCCCTGCGTGGGTTTTACGGCCGAGGCGGCGGCAGTGGCGCGTGTGCGGCGGCGGCGGCGGCGGCGGCGGCGGCGGCGGCGGCGGCGGGCGGGAGCGCGGAGGAGGAGAAAGGAACGTTGTCAGTCAGGCCGCCAGAGACCCCGCCGCAGCACGGCAACTATACTCTCAGGTTGAAAGGCCTGAGTGTCTTCGACACGAGGCGCCGAGGGACCAACCGGGCCGAAGAGGGGACTTCACCCTTCCGTATTTTCTTGGGTTTCTGTCCCAGGCGGTGACGTGACGTGCTGACGGCGGGCCCGTGCCGGGGAGCTGGGCCGCTTTTTGTCAGCTCCGAGCTCGGCCCCTCCTCCCTCCCTCCGCCCGCCCCACCAGCCGGAGCCCGGCCCAGTGCTCCAGAGAAAGGCCGGCCTGCGGCACCCGCCACCGTCGCCGAGCGCCCGCACCCGGGTCTGGTGAGTCTGGGACGCGGCCGCGGCTGCGGGGCCTAGAGCGAGTGGGACGGCCTGGTCTCGGCCTGGTCGGTGGCCCGTGTGGCGCTCTTATGCGCTAGGCGGGTCGGTGTGGCGTGCGGCGGCGAGCAGGCCCCAAGGAGGCCGCAGTTAGGCCCGGGAAGGAGCCCGGCTGCCCCGAGCAGCGGCGGAGGCGCGCTCTGTTACAGGGCGGGATCTGGGGGAGGGTCTCCCTGTGGCCCGGGATGCGGCCGAGGGGCATCGGGTTGGCGCCGCGGCCGGCCCGGGCACCGCGCGCGAGTGAGGCCTGGCAAGGAGGCGAGGGCTGTAGGCGGGAGGTGAAGGCCGCTGGCCGGCCTGCCCGATTTTCGCTATGTAAATATAGACGGGGTGGGGGGGGCGAGGGGGGACAAGATGGCGGCGGATTTACGCCTGCTGCAGGGGATGGCTGGGAGGGGGAGCCGCCATCTTGAAGGTGGCTTTTGAAGGCGAAATTCCGCTACAGCCCGTGAGGTGGGGTCGGAGAGCAGACGGCGGCGGCTCGGATGGCGGGTACCGGCGGCCCGGCACGGCAGCGTGTACGCGCGGAGGGGGCGTGCTCGCTGCCTACAGCGGCCGTGGTCCTTCCAGTCGTGATGAGCCCTCGGGCTCCAGGCGCTCGGCGGCAGCGCCTCTTTCCTGCCCTGCCTACCGCAGCTTGCTGGCTGGCTGCAGTTTCCGCTGTATTTTAGCCGAGCTGCTGGCAATCACGACCTCGCGCCTTACCCCCGCCCTTGAAGCCACCCTAGGGCGGTTACGGCCGATGACCGCCTAGGCACTTGAGCTCACGAAGGCAAATGAGAATCTAGGAAATTTTATTTTTACTTAAGTAAAGTCATACATGCACCTTGACGTGCCTATCTTGAGGTTTTCCACCAGTTGCCTCCCTGAGTATCTCAGTAATAAAAAATGAATTTGATGGGAAAAAAGTGCTCGTAACTCTTTTTTGTGCCACAGGATACAGATACTTCGAAAGTGATTAAAAGTCTGAAGTCTTCTTTTCCTTAGCTGGAAAAATTTTGTTGGAAACTTGCGTTTAAGCGACTAGTGATAATTTTACACTGTATATAGTAAGAGTTGGAAATGGGGTTTTCTTACTGAAGTACGATAAAGTGATGCATTATTTACGAGTTTTTGTACCGTGCTGCTGTTTAGATTTTGTCTTATTTGAAAAGTCTTAAGGTACAGTCCCATTCTTTACAGTACTTTACATTGTATATTATTCAGGTTTATTGGTGAACTCTTTAAGCCTGTGTGAGCTTTGCGCTGTACTAGTAAAGATTGAAAAAGTTCCGAAAATCGGATGATGCCTGCAAGAAGTTCACTGCTAAGGTTTCATAGGAATGCGAGGTCTTCATTTGGAGCATTCAGAAAGGGTCCCTGAAGTAGGAGGAATTCTAGGAAGGTACTTACTGAAAATTTGTGGGACTTCATTAGGTGGAGATAGAAGTAGGGAAAGGGCATATTTTAAGTTTGAAGCTTCTTCAGAAGACAGCACATATTTAAAGTTTGACTAGAGTGGATGTATAGGTAGGGGCATACTGGAAATTGAGACTAGAAAAGGTAGATTCTGAGGTAAACTGATGGAACACCTAAGCTGTGCTTCGTATTTATTTAGCAGTTCTGGCTCCAGCCATTGGGGAGAACTTTTAAAGTTGAGAAATAATGAAAACTAGTAGTAAGTTGATCAGTGTTTTCTTTACTAGAAAAATTATCGAGTATTGCTGCTTCTTGAATGACTCATGTGTTCTTGACAGCTGCTCCTTTTTTCTTTTCTTTTTTTAAATAAATATATTTAATAAAGACTGCGTTGGGTCTTTGGTGGTACGCCCAGGCTTTCTCTAGTTGCAGTGAGCTCCCCACTCCCTTCTCTTCCTTGCAGTGCACAGGCTTCTCACTGCAGCAGCTTCTCATTGCAGAGCATGGGCTCTAGGCACGCGGGTTTCAGTAGTTGAGGCACTTGGGATTCAGTAGCTGTGTGGCTCCTGGGCTCTAGAGCACAGGCTCAGTAGTTGTGGCACACAGGCTTAGTTGCTCCATGGCATGTGGGATCCTCCCTGGATCAGGGATGGAACCCGTATCCTCTGCATTGGCAGGCGGATTCTGAACCACTGCACCACCAGGGTAGCCCGACAGCTGCTCCTTTTTTCTATCCTAAGTTCTAACATCAAGTAACGTTTTGCTGAAAATTATTATATTTCCTCTAGTGAACAAAATTTTAGTTAACCATGGTACAACATTACAGGAATAATTTAGGAAGTAGGTTTGAAAAAACAGAAGAGTAATTCCTAAAAACACAATAAATAACCTTGACATGGCCTTGTGCAAACCTCCTTCCCCTGGTGAAGGCAACCGCATCGTGAAAATAATTTTATTACTCTTCTCTGAACCAAGCTTTAAACTTCGTTTTTTCATTTATGAATGTCCTAGATGCAGGTTTCAGAAAGCATGTGTTTCCTAATCTTTCAACACGTGATGCTCCATGAGAAAGATTATCACATTTATCATGAATGGCCATGTTTAGAAAACTTAGAAACTGGACTGAAGGAGACAGATGGGAAGCAAGTTGCTAATGCAGCCTAGTTGTTGAGGTGTGAAGGATGAACATAAACTGTAGAAATAGTTGCTTTATATCTTGACAGCTGGGAAACAGAAAGAACTCTGAGAAGATAGAATGGTATGCTGCATAGTACAGCAGAAGCAGATGTTCCAGTACAGCAACAAAGGATGTTCAAGATAATGATTATATTAAACTCAAATGTATAATTAAGAAGACAGGTAAGTGTATGACTTTAAAGCATTTCTATCAGAAATGGTTAAATATATGATGTTTTTTGCTTGAAGGGGTAGATTCTGATGACAGGTATTAGCCAGCTGTTTTAATTTATGTGTATTTTTCAAATAGAGGCAGTTTTTTTTTTTTTTAAAAGCATACAGCACTTTTTGTAAATGGTTTCTCTGATCCTATTTAATTTGTATTCTCACAGAATAATCTTTGTGTTATTTGTATTTGAGCACATTGTGGCAATTACAAACTTTAAAAAAAAATTCTCTTGTCAACTCCAGTCTTTCAAATTTTTTTGAAGTCTTTTTATTCTTTTACTTAACTGAGAAAGGTAGATGGTCATTTGATGTAAATGATTGTTCTCTTTAGCTTCATGCTTTTGCTCTATTTCTACCTAGGCTTTCTTCCATTTCTTTTACTGCAGTGCTCTCCTTCCAAGCCCAGGTGCTCTGCTTAACCTCTTCCCAGACACTCTGCTGGCTCATTTCTCTCTCCTTAAAATTTTCTTAGGTTCTCTAATCTTCTAAAAATCATCAGTCCTTTTTTTTCCCCCCCACTTATTTCTAAATTCATTATTTCCCAAATAACGAGACTATTCCACAGTACAATTGGTATGTCACATAAAAGTGTTTTGTGTTTCAGAGACTCTGTGCCTTCTGTCTCTGCTGTGGTTCTTTTTAAAACCTCATGTGGAATCTCCCTTGACGTCAGTCCTCTATCCTGTTTTCTCCAGTCTTCTCTGGCTTCGCTGTCTCCTCTTGTCTGAGATTCTCACCTAGCATTTCTCGTTGCCTGCTGAACAACTCATTTGCCTTCCTGACACTCCATACTCAATATGGCTAAAATAAAATGTATCTGATACATATTAAGTGCCCAATAATATGAGCTGAAAAAGCAGTTTCTTCATAGAATCCCTAAAACAACTCCTGCTTGTTGGTTTCTTTCTGTTTGTGACTTTATTTTCCCAGGCTTTTCTTTTCGTGTCCCATAGAACAATACAGACATCTTTAACTTACCATTGAAGCTGTTGTATTCTATTAGTTTATATTTTGTTTTCTTGAGGTCCTAACTGTAGAGACAGTTTCTCATCCTGCCTTGTCCCCTTAGCAAAATGATCTGGCGCATGGGCATCATTTCCAATAAATATTATTTGAATGACTGAATGCAGAGATTTATATGGAGTTGAATAACTTTCCAATTGGAATTAGCTTAAACAGTTACTGTGTTATGGACAAGGGTATAAATATTAAGGCATACTGTGTCCACATTATAAAGGTACAAAGTCCAAATGGGAGCTCAGGATAACCTTCCCTGCCTGCTTTATTCTCCTCTTTTTCATATTCTTCACCCGATAGGAATATGGACAGTCCATTCTTATTATTTTTCAGTACAACATTTTATAAAATTATGCAGGAGTCCTGACGTGGAAAAGTTTGAGAAACTCCTAGTCTAATTTCATAGTAGACTTGTATTTTAATAAGTAAATAGGCCGTGGCTTATTTATTCATTAATAGTTACAGTTAAGTTTTAAGTTGTTTGAATTTTCAAAACAGTGCTGCTCTCTTTGTACATAACTCTTCTCTCTTGGGTTTATGATATAAATGGAATTGGTACACTGAAGTGTATATATATATGCATTGTCAGCTCTACTGGGAATTGCCAAGTTCTTTCCACAGTGGTTGTATTTAGTTGATACTAAATTGTGAGTCTCTGTTTCTTCATAGCACTGCCAAAGACTTAACAGTTTAATTTCTTCCAGTTTCCAGGGATTAGATGTTTTCTGATTGTCGCTTTAACTTTGCGTCAGTCAGAATACTAGTGAGGTGGAGCCTTTTTTTCCCACATGTAAGTGAAATCATACAGTATTCGTCTTTCTCTGACTAATTTTACTTAGTCTCATATTCTCTAGGTTCATGCATGTTGTCACAAATGGCAATATTTCATTCTGTTTTATGGTTAACATTCCACACCTTTATTCATCTGTATGGTGCAGTTAGGTTGCTTTTATACCTTGGTGATTGTAAACAGTCCTGCAGTAATGAACATTGGGATGCATGTTTTTCTCTAATTAGTGTTTTTATTTTGATAAATACCTAGGAGTGTAATTGCTGGATCATATGGTAGTTCTATTTTTAATTTTTTGAGGAATCTTCATACTGTTTTCCACAGTGGCTGCACCAATTTACATTCCCACCAACAGTGCATGAGGGTTCCCTTTTCTCCACACCCTTTTGCCAATACTTGTGATTTGTTGTCTTTTGGATACTACTCATTCTGATTGATGTGATGTGATGTGATCCCTCATTGTGGTTTTGATTTGTATTTCCTTAATAATTAGTGATGTTGAGCATCTTTTCATGTGTCTGTTGGCCATCTGTATGTGTTTTTTGGAAAAATGTCTATTCAGATTCTCTGCCTATTTTTTTAAATTAATTAATTAATTTATTTTTGGCTGTGTTGAGTCTTCGTTTCTGTGCGAGGGCTTTCTCTAGTTGTGGCAAGCGGGGGCCACTCTTTGTCATGGTGCGCGGGCCTCTCTTGTTGCGGAGCACAGACTCCAGATGGGCAGGCTCAGTAGTTGTGGCTCACGGGCCTAGTTGCTCCACGGCATGTGGGATCTTCCCAGACCAGGGCTCGAACCCGTGTCCTCTGCATTAGCAGGCAGATTCTCAACCACTGCGCCACCAGGGAAGCCCCTCTGCCTATTTTTTAATTGGGTTGTTTGTGGGGTTTTGTTTTGTTTTGTTTGTTTGATGTTGTGTGACTTCTTTTTACATTTGGATATTAACGCTCTATTGGATATATCCTTTGCAAATATCTTCTCCCATTCATTGGGGGCCTTTTCGTTTTGTTGGTATTTTCCTTCCCTGTGCAAAAGCTTTTTAGTTTGAAGTAGTACCACATCTGTTTATTTTTATTTCCCTTGAGGAGGGAAATAAAAGAAGAGAAATAAAATTTCTCTTTTTTATGTGTGTAAAAAAAAATACTACTAATGTCAAAGGGTTTGCTGCCTGTGTTTTCTTCTAGAATTTTTATTGTTTCAGGTCTTACATTTAAGTCTTCAATATGTATTGAGTTTATTTTTGTGCATGGTGGAAGAGAGTAGTCCAGCTTGATTCTTCTGCATGTAGCTATCCACTTTTCTCAACAGCTTTTATTAAAGAGGCTCTCTTTTCCACATTGTATTATTTTTGCATCCCTTGTTACAGATTAATTACGTGCAAGTATGGGCAGTTCCTTTGTACATAACTTGTTTATAATATTATGTCTTTGTCTTTAACTTTCACCATTTTAATTACACTGTATCTTGATGTGTTCTTCTTTGGGTTAATCCTGTATGGGACTTGCTGTGCTTCCTGGACTTGGATGTCTGTGTCCTTTCCCATTTTAGGGAAGTTTTTGGCTATTATGTCTTCACATATGATCTCTGCCTCTTTTCCTAATCTCTTCTCCTTCTGGGACTCCTGTAATGTGAATATCAGTACACTTGAAGTTGTCCCAGAGGTCTCTTAAACGATCCTCATTTCTGTTCATTCTTTTTCTTTTTTCTGTTCAGCCTCAGCAGTTTCCACTAGTCTGTCTAGTCACTGATATGTTCTTCTGTATCATCTAATCTACTGTTGATTCTTTCGAGTGTGTTCTTCATTTCAGTTATTGTATTATCTCTATTTGGTTGTTTTTTGTCTTCTACCTCTGTTAAAAACTTCTAACTTCTCACTCTGGGAATCCATTCTCCTCCCAAATTCTTTGACTATCTTTATGATCATTGCCTTGAACTCTTTATTGAGTAGATTGCCTATCTCTACTTCATTTAGTTCCTCTGGGGTTTTATTTCTGTACATACGGCAGCTGGCTGTGGAGTATTAGTGGGTCTTAGGGCTATTGCTGACCCACTAGTGGGCAGAGCTGAGTGCTGGGGTCTCTAACTGCAGGGCCAAAGGTGTCCTGGAGTTGGTGTTAGCCAGCTGGTGGGCAGGGCCTGGTTCTGATGGCCAGATGTGAAGTCCCATGAGGTTCCCAGGCTGGGTGGTCCCATGCTAGTGCCAGTGCACTTGTGTGTGTGGTTGATTCCCAGGGCAGCTATGGGCTGAAGGGCCTTAAGATTAGCTGGCCTCCTGGTGGTTGGGGCTGTGTCCCTTCCTGGCTAGTTGCTTGGACTTCCTGGTACTGGTGCTGACAGACTGGTGGCTGGGCCAGGTCCCAGTGCTAATAAGCTAGAGGGAGGGCTCCAGAGTGATGCTTGCCAGCACCAGTGTCCACATGGTAGAACAAAGCTCCCAAGAATGGCTGCCTCCAGTGACTGCGTCCCCAGGGTGAGCTCCATTTGTCCCTTCTTTTCCAGGAGACTCTCCAAGATCAGGTATCAGCATAACCTGGGTGTCTTTCAAATCACAGCTTCTGTATATGCCCTTTAAGAATGGAGTCTAGGGCTTCACTGGTGGCGCAGTGGTTGAGAGTCTGCCTGCCGATGCAGGGACACGGATTCGTGTCCCGGTCCAGGAAGATCCCACATGCTGCAGAGCAGCTGGGCCCGTGAGCCATGGCCGCTGAGCCTGCGCGTCCGGAGCCTGTGCTCCGCAACGGGAAAGGCCACAACAGTGAGAGGCCTGCGTACTGCAAAAAAAAGAAAAAAAAAAAAAAGAATGGAGTCTATTTCCCGCATTCTTCTAGGTCTCCTCAGAGTAAGCCCCACTGGGTTTCAGAGTCAGACATACTGGGAACTTGTCCTCCCAGTGCAAGACCCCCAGGCTGAGGAGCCTACTGAGGTGCTCCAATTCTTTACTCCTTGGGAAGAATCTCTACAATTGTGATTATCATCCCATTTGTGGGTCACCTACCCAGGGATATGCATAGACCTTGACTGTACTGCATATGCACCACTTCTGTCTCTTTGTGGTTCCTTCTTTGTATCTTTTCTACTAGTCTCTGGTTTTTCTCAACAATACTTGCTCTGTAGATATAATTTTGGTGTGTGTGTGAGAGGAGGTGAGCTCAGAGTCTTCCAACTCCTCAAAATCTTAGTAAGTATTCTCTTATTCTTTGTAGAATTGTTTTAGTTGTCTTTTTCCTTTAACTTTTTTTAGACTCTTTATTTCAGTTGGAAAAATTATTAGATTTTTGTATTTGCATCAAGTTTATACAATATGTGGACAATATATGGACATACATATATGCCTTTGATGAACATGGTTTATTTCTGTAGGCTTATTAAAGTCCTTTTATAACATTTTCTCCATCATCATTATCGTCTTTGCCATTGTCATCAAACACTTATTGTGTGCCAGCACTGTTCTTCAGACAGTACTAATATAATAACTTCTAAAATCTCCCTACCATAATTACACATTTCATGTATTTATTTATTTTTGGCTGTGCTGCGTGACTAGTGGGATCTTAGTTTCCCAACCAGGAATTGAACCCTGGCCCTTGGCAGTGAGAGCTCCGAGCCCTAATCACTGGACAACCAGGGAATTCCCAATACACATTTTCTTGTATCCTAAGTTTGCTTTGAAACTTTGAAACCCCAGGGATTGAAACCCATAATCTTAGTGGAGGTAGAATTTTAATTTTACCGTCTGGCTCCAGAGTCTACACCTATACCATACTATATATTGCTTTTTATATATGCATTGTTAACTGTATTGTGTTACGTTGTGTAACTTTTGTGGCCATAGTGAATAGCAGTTTTTTAAAAGTAACAATTTCAGTTTATAATTTATAACAGACTCTGTTGACATGCAGAAATCGACTATGCAAACTTTCATTATTAAATGTATGACCATGCTGCATAGATTCTGAGGTGCACTTTCCTCCTTATAGGTCAGTATCTCTGAAATTGAAATGTATTTATCACAGCCTGCAGTATTCAGGAACTACTCATTTTGTATCCCTCCACATGAGTTACAGTCATTATTGGTTACTACATACATTGCTAATACTTATCAGACAGTACTCCTGAAAGTAGAATAAATTGCTCTTGGAAGAGTTGAAAGAAGTTAAACAGCAGTCAGAGCCTGGGTTGTTTGATTCATATTTCAGTCATAGGATACGTGGTCATACATTGAGAGTCTTTTTATCACAAAATTTCCAACTTTGAACAGAAGCTGCTTAACTTACTTTAGCAAAAATGAAATAATGACTTTAGTCAAAAAATAAAGTGCTGGCATCAAAGTTTGAGAAGTAAGTGTCATTGACTTGTAAGAAGATTCTACAGATGATAATTAAGAGATGCTTCATCAACACCTTGTTGTTGGGAGAAAACTGTAGTTAGACATGGACATTGAACAGCTTTGAGCAGAAAAGTGAGCCACAGTAGCACCCTGAATGTGATGTGAAGAAGTTTTAATATTCTAAATGCATTTCTTTTGGTTATTTTTCACACACATGCCAACTCCAGTATGTATTTTACAGTTATAAATGATGACGAATTATATCATTTTACTGAGCAGTAGTTTTTCTTAGTGGTATGTAAAATAATGGTTCATCTAATAATTAAGAGCATCTTCAGAGTCCATGAAATCCAGTAGTGATACTAGTTAGTGGACTTTTTGCATTTTCTCTGTAATTGTGTTTTCTGTTAATAATGATGTTAGATTCAGTTTTAATGGTATAGGTACTTGAAAGAGTGTTTCCAGTGTTTTTTTCTTTAAGTATTGATACTGCAGTGTTCTCTTAGGTAAATATTCTTTAAATTCTCTTCCTTTAGAGTTTAGAAGTTTTTATCATAAAGAGGAGTTGAATTTGGGGGATGCTTTGGCCTGCATCTGTTGATTTTTTTTTTCCTTTGATCCATTAATGTGCTGAACTTTATTAATGGATTTCCTAACTTTAAATTCTCTTTGAATTTTCTGTATAGTTAGTATTTACATTTCCATATCATTGAGCTGTAATTTGTCCCTTATTTCTCAAGATCTTTTTAAACACTAGCTTACAAACTAATTCTTTCTACTTCTCTTCTTCCAGTTATTCAACTTAAATGTTAAATATTGCTTAACTTGATTTCAGGTAATGAACGTTAATCAGTATGCTTACCTTCTTTTTAAACTTCCATTTGAAGGTAGGGTTTGCTGACTAGAAGAAAAAAAAAAGGAAGTTTAAAATTCACTGTGCCAGGTAATAAAAAGATTAGCTGAGGGATGGATAAGGGGGAAAAAAAAGATGGTTAGGACTTTACTTAAGATAGAATGAAAGTTAACTTTAAAATATTAGAGGAAAACTAGATAGATTTAAAAGGATAACAGTGAGAGGTTTTTTAAAAATACAATTTTTAAAGTATTAATTAAATTTTTTTTTGAAAATTTTTATATGGAAGAAGGCTAGACTATGGAAAACTAGAATAAGTTTTTTGTTGTTGTTTTTTTGCCACCCTTTGTGGCATATGGGATCTTAGTCCCCAAACAGGCATCGAACCGATGCCTCCTGCAGTGGAAGCATGGAGAGTCTTAACCGTTGGACCACCAGGAAAGTCCCTAGAATAAAGAATTTTTAATATATAGTGATGAAACAGCTTGATATTTTATCTCTGTGAATGAAATTTAAAAATTTGCAATTATATTTGTTTCATCTTTTAAAAACTAGATTTAGTTCTAATTTTAAGAGTGCACTAATTCTCCAAATGAAGAGAATAAATAGAGGTGGATTGTATTTTGGCATGATTTTCTGACATAATTGTGAGCCATCATTATATGGCGTTTTCACTTCATACTGGAATTGCAATATGAAAATTGTATGTCAGTTTTCTAAGACCTTTGCTAGGCTTAATCTTGTGGATATTTTTGTTTCTCTAGCTGTTAATTAGTCTTCCTATAGATTTTAATTTAAGTCAGTGGCCATGACTGTGACTGAGCATATCTTTTTCATTTTCACCAACTTTTTTACATCTTTTGTGCTTTACATTTTCACTTTAAATATAATTACTTTGTATTATTATTATGTTTAAAGAATTGATCTGTCATACTAATCAACAAAGATAATGTGTTTTGAGTGGAAAGCAGAGTTTACAGTTACGTGGAAGAAATGTTTTGAGTTCATTAGTTGAGAGAACTCCAAGCAGTTTTCTTGTTCACCCGTATTGTTAAACTATTGTATATTTTTAAACATATACAATATAGTCATTTTAATGAACAGTATTTAAAAAAATTATATATAAACAACAGTTCTGTGGGGTGTGCACATATCACTTCAGTGCCAGTGGCACATTAAATACGTTCATTCTTAAGACTTTTGCTTTCTCCTGCAACCATTAGATCTGCTGAGATTCGGGTAATGAACATTCAAACAACTTAAATAGGCTTCAGAAGATACTGTGAAATAATTGAAACTGGAGAATAAGAGTCTTAGAAGGATTAAAAAAGTAAAATAGATAACATGTTTATGAGAAATGAGTAAAGTCCCTTTGTGTCCTTGAGCACATTTCTTAGCTTTCAAAGCTTCAATGTCATTAATTGGAAAATGGGGCTGGTAATATCTACCCCTAGTTCAGGTAAAGATAAAATGAGATAATTTATGCAAAGACTTTAGTACAGTTTCTGAGATCTAGCAAATTATCTGCAAATGACAGCTTTTTAAAGGATGGAAACAGAATAGATTAAAATAAGCATGAATACAAATTAAAAAGTGTACACACTGGACTTTCCTGACTTTGTTAGCTAACAAAGTAGAAATAATGGTAGACTAACATCTAGTACTTTAATAAAACAATGTAAGATCTTTTTCACAAACATAATTAAATTTAAGGATTCATAAATTAAAGAAGAGTAGTAGATTGGAAAAAGTTAATATTTTAAGGATGTCAGTTCTTCCCAAATTGGTCAGTATAAATTAACAGAATCGCAGTCAATCCCCTTTAAAGAGAGGTTTAAATATATGCCAATAAGGACGAATATACCACACACATATACTGATAGGTCTTTAAAAAGTCAGTGAGATAAAACTCAGCTGAGAGATGTATAAAACTCATAAGCAACATATTAACAAAAAAACCCAAACGTTCATTTTTCAGTAAAATTACAAATTTTAAAAATACTAATTTCCAGTGCTCATTGGGTTTTAGGGAAGTGTAGGTACTTTTATATTACTGGTAAAAGCATAAAAATTGTTAGGAGAGTTTTGTGGAGAGCGTCTTAACAATATCGGGGTTTTTTCTGTTTTGTTTTTGCTGTACCATGTGGCTTGTGGGATCTTAGTTGCCTGACCAGGGATCAAACCTGGCCCTGGCAGTGAAAACTCCAAATCCTAACCGCCAGACCGCGAGGATATTCCCTCAAATTTTTATGTGTACAAAACAGTCTGACTCACGTGACCTTCTTTACAGTTTTCCTATAGAATATCCACCAAAATGTAAACGACACAGCAAAAAACCAAAATGTGCTGTCACAGTGTTGCATACTAAAATACTGAGATAAATGCAAGCAGTATTCATGTCTCATTTTGAACTTCGCTAAATTAAGTAAGAGCCTACTCATAACCAACTGAATCTGCTTAAAGGGCAAATTATGGAATTTACCATACTTTTTAAAAATCTAGCAGGAAATGGAGCATCTCTTAATAATTCTTACCTGCTGAGGAAAAGTAGCCCTCTTGAGGAACATTAATCATAATGGTGGTAAGATGTAGAGGTAGTTTATTTAAAATGCATTATTACCTTATCTGATATCGATTGTGTTGGCCTCAAGTATTAAACACATTCACTCATGTGAATAACCATTACCCTGATTTTTTAAATGACATTATGAGTAACAGAGAAGCCTCACTCCTGTCACCTTCCCAGTCAATTATTCCTCCCTTTGCAAGAAAGAACCACTATTCTGACTTCTGTTACCATTGATTTGGTTTTTATTTTTGTGTGTTGGGCTTTCCAGAGCAACATTATGCCTGGAAAAGTTATCCATGAAATTACTTATAGCAGTTAATTCATTCTTATTGTGTATAATAATGAGTTGTATAAATATTCCATCATTATCCATTCTGATATTGATTAACTTCAGAGAGTACTGTTGGAGAATGTACATTTATTGGATTGGCCAAAAAGGTCATTTCGGTTTTTCTGTAAAATCTTAACAGAAAAGTCGGCACGAACTTTTTAGCCTACCCAGTACATGCTTTGGTGCTGGTAGTAAACAGTAATTTGCTAGGATTTTAATTGAATACAGAGGTTAATTTAGGGGAAATTGACATTACAGAGGCAGTGTTTTCTAGAGCAACAGAATTCTCCCTTTGTCTTTTAAGAAGAATCTCACTAGAGTTTTCAGTTAACATAGCCAATCATGTATTTAAGTGGTAAAAAATCTATTGTCTTTAATAGTACTAATTTTGTACTATTCTACTTTTCTGAACTGGTTATGATGATAGTATTTCTGTTGGTTTTTTGGATTTCTTGGATATATAAGGTATAAATCAGAAATTTGACTATAATCATGCATTTACTTATCTTACCTAACTGAATTGGTTAGCAGTTTCCAGTATTAAAATACAATATGTTAAAAGGCATCTTAATCTTCTGACCTTTGTGAGAATGTAGTGTTTCACCCCTAAATTCAAGGTATGCAGTTTTACTTTAAAGTAATGCAAATATCATTCCTCTTTATTATGTGAGCTGATTTTGTGTAATAGAAACCCTTTGTAGCAGGTTAGACTGATTTTGAAATTCTGAAGTGCATAATTATACACTTGTGCACACATTTTTATTGTGTTAAGACATATCTCTTTTTCTACTGAGTGAATATTTTTAAGTAAAAAATCAATATTGAATTTCAACTTTTTGACATCTTTAAGAGTATCGTCGTTTTTTTACTTGCAGCCCATTGATATGGACTAATTGGCTCCATCCTGATTTCTTACTTTGTTAAGGGATGTGTTTGTGTGTTTCTCTTTCAGATTATGGATCGTATTTGCAAATACTTGAACTGGTGTCATAAGTAATAGAGTTTGGGAGTGGTTTGATTTATTTTATCAGGTTTTGGTTTTGGAGATTTGTTGACTTTGCCAAAGGAATTGTAAAATGCTCTAAAATAATTCATAAAGCTTTAGAATTACTTGTTTTTGGAACTTGTGAAAAAATTCACCTATGAAAGAATTTGGGTTTCAAGCTGTTTGAAATGTTAACATTAGACAGGTTATTGTATTTACTTTTACGATTGCTTGAGTTTTCTATCTCCGGTTAATACTGGTAAATTTTAAAAAATTAATAATTTTTGGCTGTATTGGGTCTTTGTTGCTGCACATGATCTTTCTCTAGTTGTGGCGAGCGGGGGCTACTCTTGGTTGTGGTGTGTGGGCTTCTGATTGTGGTGGTTTCTCGTTGTGGAGCACGGGCTCTAGGTGGGTGGGGTTCAGTGGTTGTGGTGCACGGGCTCAGTAGTTGTGGCTTGCAGGCTTGTGGGATCCAACTCGCAGGCAAGTTGCTCCATGACATGTGGGATCTTCCCGGACCAGGGCTCGAACCTGTGTCCCCTATATTGGCAGGTGAATTCTTAACCACTGTGCCACCCAGGGAAGTCCCTAGAGGCTATTTTCATCTCCTAGGATCAGGAAATACGGGGCTGAGAGTGAATAATGATCATGGGAATAAGAGAAAGGAACAGATAATTGAGTAGTTGGGAGGGAAAGAATAGGAAAGATCAGACATCCCAACTGACAGGGAAGGAAGAAAAGGTCATAGTGATCACGTCTGGAGGAAGCTGGGTTTTATCCAAATGAAATATTCAGTAGATAGTGTGGTGGAAGAATTAGGTCCAAGCCTAGTCTGAGTATGTGGATTTGGGGAATTATCTTTCTGCATATGGTAGTTGAAACCATAGGAATAAAGAGAAAGTAGAAGAAGACATGGCTGATTGCACAACCTTGGGCAAGACAGTAAAGGCTGAGGAGTGACACAGTAACCAGAACTTGGGAGAGTGGGAAGAAAACTAGGGTGTCACTTAAAGACTGAGAAACAAGAGAATTTCAAAACTGAGGGTATTCTCTCTCAAATGCTAATGGGGTGAATGAGAAAAAGGGTTATTCTTTAACCTACGGTTAACCCTACCATTCGTTGAAATATCATTGACATATAACATTATGTAAGTTTAAGGTGTACAGTGCAATGATATGTTGCCAGTATGCATTGTGAATTGGTTGTAAACACCTCTGCCTCATCACGTATTTACATTTTCTGTGTGTGGTGAGAACATTAAATTTTGACACCTTAGCTGCTTTGAAGTATGTAATACAGTATTGATAACTGAAGTCACCATTTGGTATATTAGATCCCCAGAACTTATACCTGAAGTTTGTACTCTTAGACCAGCATGTTCTCATTTCCCCAAACTCTCCTGCTCCTGATCCTACTCTTTATTTCATTGTATTTATAGATGGGCATACCTGCTCTTACTGTATTTTGCTTATTGCACTTCACAGATACTGAGGTTTTTACAAAATGAAGATTCTGGCAACGATGTGTCAAGCAAGTCTGTTGGAATCATTTTTCCAACAGCATTTTGTCATTTCGTGTCTCTGTGTCACATTTTGGTAGTTCTCTCAATATTTTAAACTTTTTTGTTATTATTATATTTGTTATGATAACCTGTGATCTTTGATGTTACTATTGTAATTGTTTGGCGGCACCAGGAACTGCACCCATATAAGACAATGAACTTAATAAATGTTGTGTGTGTTTTGACTGCTTCACCTCTGGGCCATTCCCCATTCTGTACCTTTTCTCAGGTCTCCCTATTCCCTGGGACACAACAATATGTAATAAAAGTAGACCGGCATGAAAAGATGCTCAACATTGCTAATTACTAGAGAAAGACAAATTAAAACTACAATGAAGTGTCACCTCACAACGGTCAGAATGACTGTCGTCAAAAAGTCTACAAACAATAAATGCTGAAGATGGTGTGGAGAAAAGGGAACCCTACTACATAGTTGGTGGGAATGTAAATTGGTGCAGCCAGTGTGAAGAACAGTATGGAGATTCCTTAAAAAACTACAAATAGAGCTGCCATATGATCCAGCAGTCCCACTCCTAGCTTCCAAAGGAAGCTCTTAATTCCAAAAGATACATGCACCCCACTGTTCATAGGAGCACTGTTTACAGTAGTCAACACATGGAAGCAACCTAAATGTCCATCAACACAAACATGGATAAAGAAGATGCAGTGTATGTACACCAATGGAATATTATTCAGCCATAAAAAAGAATGAAATAATGCCATTTGCAGCAACATGGAGAGACCTGTATACATCATCATACTAAGTGAAGTCAGACAGAGAAAAACAAGTATTGTATGATACCACTTATGTGTGGAATCTAAAAAATAGTACAAATGAGTTTATTTACAAACCAAAGCAGACATAGAAAACAAACATGGTTACCAAATCAGGGGTGGGCAGTGGTAAATTAGGAGAATGGGATTAACATGTACATACCACTATATGTAAAACAGATAAAAAGGATTTACTGTATAGCATAGGAAATTATATTCAATATCTTATAATAACATAATGGAAAAGAATATGATAATATGTATACATATTCAGTTATGTACACTGGAAAGTAACACAGAATTGTAAGTCAACTATAATTCAATTAAAAAAAAAAGGAAAGGAAAAAAAATTAGGAGTGAGAAGAAGAGTCACTTGATGAAGTGAACTTTATTGTTTTATTTTAAGAAATTGCCACAGCCCTCCTGCAGCCACCACACTGATCAGTCAGCAGCTATGAAGATCAAAGCGCAAGACCCTCTATGAGCAAAGATTAGGACTAGCTGAAGCCTCATATGATGGTTATTGTTTTTCAGCAACGAAGTATTTTTAAATTAAGATATGTATTTTTTTAAGATATAATGCTGTTACATACTTAATAGACTACTGTACAGCATAAACGTAACTTTTGTATGCAGTGGGAAGCCAAAAAATTCATGTGACTTCCTTTATTGTGGGGCTCAGGACCTGAACCCAAAATATCTCCACGATATGCCTATAACACATTTTCTTTACTCATTCATCACTAAGCTTGTTTCCATATCTGGGCTATTGCAAATAGTATAGCAGTCTCTGCCTTATCTGAAGTTTCACTTTCTAGGGGTTTTAGTTACCCTGGTCAACTGTGGTTGGAAAATATTAAATGGGAAATTCTGGAAATGAACAGCTCTTAACTTTTAGATTGCATGCCATTCTGAATAGCATGTTGAAGCCTCTTGCCATCTGGCTGTGTCTCAGCTGGGACATGAATTATCCCTTTGATCCATGTATCCTGCCCCTTAGTCATTTAGTAGTTTCCTTGGTTTTCAGATCTACTGTCATGGTTTCACAGTGCCTGTTCTCAGGTAACACTTGTTTTACCTAATAATGACCCCAAAGCACAAGAGTAGTGATGCTGGCAATTTGGAAATGCCAAAGACAAGCATGAAGTGCTTACTTAAGGGAAAAGGTAGCAATTTGGGAATGTGAAAAAGAAGCCATAAAATGCTTCAGGGGAGAAGGTGAAAGTTCTGGACATAATAAGGAAAGAAAAAAATTGCTTAGGTTGCTAAGATTTACATTAAGAATGAATATTCTATCCATGTATAAAATATCCTATCCAGGAAAAAAAAGTTCCTCGTGGTTTTACTGTCACACGTCAGACTGCAAAAGTTACAGCCACAATGCATGATAAATGCTTAAAAAGGTATTGAATTCGTACAATAAAATGTTCTGAGAGACCGCATTCACATAACTTTGTTTACAATACATTGTAATCATTCTGTTTTATTAATACTTAACTGTTGTTAATCTCTCACTGTGTCTGAAAGTTACACTTTATCATAGGTATGTACTTACAGGAAAAAATATAGAATGTATAGCTTTGGTACTGTCTACAATTTCAGGTATCCAGTGGGGGCTTGGAACCTGTCCTGGTGGCTAACAGGGTAACTACTGTTTTTTAGTGAACATGGCACTGCAGATATCTTTTTGACATAGTGATTTTATTTCATTAGGATATATACCCAGAACTGGAATTGCTGGATCTTATGGTAGTTCAATTCTATTAAGTTTTTAAAGTTTATATTACATTGCAGTATAGTTGATTTACAGTGTTGTCTTAGTTTCAGGTGTACAGCAAAGTGATTCAGTTATACATATACATATATCTATTCTTTTCAGATTCTTTTCCCATTTAGGTTATTAAAGAATATTGAGTAGAGTTCTCTGTGCTATACAGTAGGTCTTGTTGATTATCTGTTTTATATATAGTAGTGTGTGTATGTTAATCCCAAGCTCCTAATTTATCCCTCACCCCACTTTTCCCCTTTTGTTATCATGTTTGTTTTCTAAGTCTGTGAGTCTGTTTCTCTTTTGTAAATAAGTTCATTTGTATCATTTTTTTTTAAGTTTCCTCCTATAAGTCAGCGCTCCCCAACCTTTTTGGTACCAGGGACCAGTTTCGTGGAAGACAGTTTTTCCACAGAGGGTGGGAGGTGGGGGGTGGTTTCGGGATGGTTCAAGCACATTACATTTATTGTGCACTTTATTTCTATTATTATTACATTGTAATATATAATGAAATAATTATACCACTCACCATAATGCAGAATCACTGGGAGCCCTGAGCTTGTTTTCATTTGCCACTCACTGATAGGGGTTTGATATGAGACTGAAAGCAATTGATTTATTATGTTCTCTGTGCAGTCAGACCTCTCTGCTAATGGTAAACTGTGTTTGCAGCGACTCCCTAGCACTAGCATCACTGCCTCAGCTCTACCTCAGATGATCAGGCATTAGAGTCTCATAAGGAGCATGCAGCCTAGATCCCTTGCATGTACAGTTCACACTAGGGTTCACACTCCTATGATAATCTGATGCTGCCGCTGATCTGACAGGAGGTGGAGTTCAGGTGGTAATGTAAACAGTGGGGGGCGGCTGCAAATACAGATGGAGCTTTGCTCTCTCGCTCACCACTCACTCACCTCTGTGGACTGGTAATGGTCTGTTTCCCGGGGGTTGGGGATCCCTGATATAAGTGGTTTCATACAATATTTGTCTTTCTCTGACTTGCTTCACTTAGTATGATGATTTCTAGGTCCATGCATGTTGCTGCAGATGGCATTATTTCATTCATTTTCATGGCCGAGTAATACTCCATTGTACATGTGTGTACCACATCTTTATCCATTCCTCTGTTGATGGACATCGAGGTTGCTTCCCTGTCTTGGTTATTGTAAATAGTGATGTAGTGAACATTGGGGTGCATCTACCTTTTTGAATTACGGGTTTCTCCAAATATATGCCCAGAAGTGGAATTGCTGGGTCATATGGTAGCTCTGTTTTTAATTTTTTAATTAATCTCCATACAGTGGCTGTACCAATTTACATTCCCACCAACAGTGTAGGGGGGTTCCGTTTTCTCCACACACTCTCTAGCGATTTATTGTTGACTTTTTCATGATGGCCGTTCTCACTGGTGTGAGGGGATACCTCATTGTAGTTTTGATTTGCATTTTTCTAATAACTGGTGATGTTGAGTAAGTATCTTTTTATGTGCTTTATGGTCATCTGTGTGTCTTCTTGGGAGAAATGTCTATTTAGATTTTTCTGCCCATTTTTTGATTGGGTTGTTTGTTTTTTTGTTATTGAGCTCCATGAGTTGTTTGTATATTTTAGAGATTAATCCCTTGTAGATCACATCATTAATAAATATATTCTCCCATTTTGTGGGTTGTCTTTTGATTTTGTTTATGGTTTCCTTTGCTGTGCAAAGCTTTTAAGTTTAATTAGGTCCCAGTTGTTTATTTTTGTTATTATTTTCATTACTTTAGGAGGTGAAGCCAAAAAGATTGCTGCGATTTGTGTCAGAGTGTTCTGCCTATATTTTCCTCTAAGTGTTTAGTAGTATGTAGTCTTACATTTAGGTCTTTAATCCATTTTGAGTTTATTTTTGTGTATGGTGTTAGGGAATGTTCGAGTTTCATTCTTTTATTTATTTTCTTTCATTTCTTTATTCATGCAGTTTTCCCAACACCACTTATAGAAGATACTTTTTTCTCCATTTTATATTCTTGACTTCTCTGTTGTAGATTAATTCACCGTAGGTGTATGGGTTTATTTCTGGGCTTTCTAGCCTGATCTGTTGATCTATATTTCTGTTTTTGTGCCAGTACCATATTGTTTTGATGACTGTAGCTCTGTAGTGTAGTCTCAAGTCAGGGAACCTGACTGTTTGGGTGTTTTGTGTTTCCATACAAATTTAAAGTTTTTTTGTTCTAGTTCTGTGAAAAAATGCCATTCTAATTTGATAGGAATTGCAGTGAATCTTTGATTGCCTTGGGTAGTATAGTCATTTAGACAATATTGATTCTTACGATCCAAGAACATGGTATATCTTTCCATCTGTTTGTGCCATCATTGATTTCTTTCATCAGTGTCATACAGTTTTTGGAGTACAGGTCTTTTGCCTCCTTAGATAGGTTTGTTCCTAGGTATTTTATTCTTTTTCATGTGATGGTAAGTGATATTGTTTCCCTCATTTCTTTCTGAACTTCTGTTGTTAATGTATAGAAAGGCAAGAAATTTTTTGCATATTAATTGTGTACCCTGAAAATTTACCAAAGTCATTGATGAGCTCTAGTAGCATCTTCAGGATTTTTATGTATAGTATCATGTCATCTGCAAATAGTGACAGTTTTACTACTACTTTTCCAGTTTGGATTTCTTTTTTTTTCTTCTCTGATTGCTGTGGCCAAGACTTCCAAAACTGTGTTGCATCACAGTGGTGAGTGTCGATATTCTTGTCTTGTTCCTGGTCTTAGGGGAAATGCTTTCTGCTTTTCAGTTGAGTATGATGTTAGCTGTGGCTTTGTCATATATTGTCTTTAGTACTTTGACGTATGTTCCTTCTGTGCCCACTTTCTGGAGAGTTTTTCTCATAAATGTTGAATTTTGTCAGAAGGTTTTTTCCCATATATGTTGAGATGATCATGTGGTTTTTATTCTTCAGTTTGTTAATGTGGTGTATCACGCTGATTGACTTGCAGATATTGAAAAATCCTTGCATACCTGGGATAAATCCACTTGCTCATGATGTATCTTCCTTTTAATGTATTGTTGGATTCAGTTTGCTAGTATTTTGTTGATGATTGTTGTGTCTGTGTGTTCATCAGTGATACTGGCCTGTATTTTTTCTTTTTTTCTTGGTATCTTTGTCTAGTTTTGGTATCAAGGTGTTCGTGGCCTCATCGAATGAGCTTGGGAGTGTTCCTTCCTCTGCAATTTATGGGAATTGTTCAGAAGGATAGGTTTTAAGTCTTCTTTAAATATTTGATAGAATTCACCTGTGAAGCTATCTGGTCCTGGACTTTTCTCTGGACTTCTGTTTGTTGGTAGTTTTTTAATCACAATTTCAATTTCAGTACTTGTGATTGTTCTGCTCATATTTTCTATTTCTTCCTTGTTCAGTCTTGGGAGATTGTACCTTTCTGAGAATTTGTTCATTTCTTCTAGGTGGTCCATTTTATCAGCATAGTTGCTTATAGTAGTCTCTTATGAGTCTTTGTATTTCTGTGGTGTCCGTTGTACCTTCTTTTTCATTTCTAATTTTATTGATTTGTGCTCTCTTTATTTTCTTGAGAAATCTAGCTAATGGTTTATCAGTTTTATCTTTTCAAAGAACCAGCTTTTAGTTTCATTCATCTTTTCTATTTTCTTCATCTCTTTTTCATTTATTTCTGCTCTGATGTTTATAATTTCTTTCCTTCTAGTAACTTTGGGTTTTGTTTGTATCTTTTTCTAGTTGCTTTAGGTGTAAGGTTAGGTTATTTATTGGAGATTTTTCTTGTTTCCTGAGATAGGATTGTATTGCTATAAAATTCCCTTTTAGAACTGCTTGTGCTTCGTCCCAATCTTCATGTGCTAGGTTTTTGATCTTCATGTTTTTGCTGTCATTTGTCTCTAGGTATCTTTTGATTTCCTTTTGACTTCTTCAGTGATCCATTGGTTGTTTAGTAATATATTGTTTAACCTCCACGTATTTGTGTTTTTTACAGTTTTTTTCTTGTAGTTGCTTTCTAATCTCATAATGTAGTGGTCAGAAAAGATGCTTGATATGATTTCAATTTTCTTAAATTTACCAAGGCTTACTTTGTGTGGCCCAGCATGTGCTCTATGCTGGAGAATGTTCCATGTGCGCTTGGGAAGAATGTATAGTCTCCTTTTGGATGGAATGTTCTGTAAACATCCATTAAATCCATCTGGTTTAGTATGCCATTTAAGGCCTGTGTTTCCTTATTGATTTTCTGTCTGGATGATCTGTCCATTGATGTAAGTGAGGTGTTAAAGTTCTGCACCATTACTGTGTTACTGTTGATTTCTTCTTTTTTTTTTTTTTGCGGTACGCGAGCCTCTCACCTTTGCTGCCCCTCCCGTTGCGAAGCACAGACTCCGGACGCGCAGGCTTAGCGGCCATGGCTCACAAGCCCAGCCGCTCCGCGGCACGTGGGGTCTTCCCGGACCAGGGTATGAACCCGCGTCCCCTGTTATCGGCAGGTGGCCTCCCAACCACTGCGCCACCAGGGAAGCCCCGATTTCTTCTTTTTTGACAGCATTTATGTTATATACTGAGGTGCTCCTATTTGGGTGTATATGTATTTTCGGTTGTTATATCATTTTCTTGGGTTGATGGTTTTATCATTAGGTAATATCCTTCTTTTTCTCTTGTAACAGTATTTTAAAGTCTATTTTGTCTGATGTGAATATTGCTATTCTAGCTTTCTTTTGATTTCTATTCGTATGAAATACCTGATTCCATCCCTTCACTTTCAGTATGTGTCGCTAAATCTGAAGTGGGTTTCTCATAGACAGCATTTATAGCAGTCTTGTTTTTATATCCATTCAGCCAGTCTGTGTCTTTTGCTTGGAGCATTTAATCCACTTACGTTTAAGGTAATTATCGATATGTATGTTCTTATTGCTATTTTGTTAATGTTTTGGATTTGTTTATGTAGGTCTTTTTTTTCTGTTCCTCTTTTGTTCTTTTCTCTTGTGATTTGATTATTAACTTCAGTGTTGTGTTTGTATTCCTTTTTCTGTTTTGTATGTATTGTAGATTTTTGGTTTGTGGTTACCATGAGGTTTTGCTGTAGCAGTCTGTATGTACACAAATTTTTTTAAGTTGCTGGTCTCTTAATTTCAAATGTATTTCCTATATCTTGCATTTGTACTGTCCTCACAGTTGCTGGTTTTGGTATCATATTTGTGTGTGGATGATTTTCTACCTTTACTGTATGGTTTCCTTTACTGGTGAGCTTTCGCATTTGTAATTTTCTTATTTTTGTTTGTGGCCTTTTCTTTCCCACCTAGAGAAGTTCCTTTAGCATTTGTTGTGAAGCTGGTTTGGTGGTGCTGAAGTCTTATAGCTTTTGTGTGTAAAGCTTTTGATTTCTCTGGCGAATCTAAACTCTAGAGCCTTGCTGGGTTGAGTATCCTTTGTTGTAGGTTTTTTCCTTTCGTCACTTTAGATATATTGTGCCACTCTCATCTGGCTTGCAGAGTTTCTTCTGAAAAATCAGCTGTTGTTTTCCCTTATTGCTTTTAATATTTTCTCATTGTCTTTAATTTTTCTCAATTTGATTAATATGTGTCTCAGTGTATTCATCCTTGGGTTTAACCTGTATGGGACTCTGCACTTCCTGGACTTGGGTGACTGTTTTCTTTCCCATGTTAGGGAAGTTTTCAGCGATTAGCTCCTTAAATATTTTCTCAGGCCCTTTCTCTCTTCTCCTTCTGGGCCCCTGTAATGCGAATATTGGTGCATTTAACGTTGTCCCAGAGGTCTCTTAAACCACTCTCATTTTTTTCATTCTTTTCTTATTTTGTTTTGCAGCAGTGATTTTCACAGTTTTGTCTTCCAGCTCATTTATCCATTCTTCTCCTCATTTATTCTGCTATTGATTTCTTTTAGTGTACTTTTTGTTTAACTTATTGTATTTTTAAAAAATTAATTTATTTTACTTATTTATTTGTGGCTGTGTTGGGTCTTTGTTGCTGTGCGCGGGCTTTCTCTAGTTGCGGCAAGCGGGGGCTACTCTTCGTTGTGGTGCACGCGCTTCTCATTGTGGTGGCTTCTCTTGTTGTGGAGCATGGGCTCTAGGGGCGCAGGCTTCAGTAGTTGTGGTACATGGGCTTAGTTGCTCTGTGGCATGTGGGGTGTTCCTGGACCAGGACTCGAACCCGTGTCCCCTGCATTAGCTGGAGGATTCTTAACCACTGCGCCACCAGGGAAGCCCCTATTGTATTGTTTATCTCTGTTCGTTTGTCTTCTATATATTGTAGCTGATTGTAAAGCATTTTTTGTATCTTGGTCTCTGCCTCCATTCTTTTTCTGAGATCTTGGATCATCTTTATCTCATTACTCTGAATGCTTTTTCAGGTAGCTTGCCTGTCTCTACTTCACTTAGGTATTTTTCTGGGGTTTAACCTTTTTCCTTCACCTGGAACATATTCCTCTGCTGTCTCATTTTATAACTTTCTGTGTTTGTGGTTTCTGTTCCTCAGGCTGCAGGATAGTAGTTTCTCTTGCTTCCGGTGTCTGCCCCCTGGTGGGTGAAGTTGGTCTAAGAGGCTTTTGCAGGCCTCCTGGTGGGGGTACTGGTGCCTGCACTCTAGTGTGTGGCATTGGATCTTGTCCCTCTGGTAGGCAGGGCCATGTCAAGGGGTGTGTTTAGAAGTGGCTGTGGACTCAGGAAGATTTTAGGCAGCTTGTCTGCTGATAGGTGGTGCTGTATTCCCACCCTGTTGGTTGTTTGGCGACCCAACACTGGAGCTACAGGCTATTGGGTGGGGCCAGGTCTTGTGTCAAAATGGCAGCCTTCAGGAGAGCTCACACCAATGAGTACTTTCTGGTACCTCCGCCACCAGTGTCCTTGTCCGCACAGTGTCCTCACCTCCCCAGGAGACTCTCAAAGATCAGCAGGTTAGTCTGACCCGGGCTCCTATGAAGTCACTGTCTTTTTCCTGGGTCCTGGTGCACATGAGACCTTGTGTACCTCCTCCGATAGTGGAGTTTCTGTTTCCCCCAGTCCTGTGGAGCTCCTGCAGTCAAGCCCCACTGGCCTTCAAAGCCAAATGCACTGGGGGTTCCTCCTTCCAATGCCAGACCCCTGGGCTGGGGAGCCTGACGTGGGGGTCATTACTCTCCTAAAGGAGAACCTCTGTGATATAATTAGTTTGGAGTTTGTGGGTTGCCCACCTAGCGGGTATTGGATTTGATTTTATCATGAATGCACCCCTCCTCCCATGTCATTATGGCTTCTTCTTTATGTCTTTGGATGTAGATTTTTTTTTTGGTAGGTTCCAGCCTTTTTTATTGATGGTTGTTCAGCAGTTAGTCCTGGTTTTGGTGTTTTTGTGAGAGGGGGTGAGTTCAAGTCTTTCTACTTTGCCATCTTGTCTCCAACTTTCTGTTTTCTGAAAATATGGTTCCTTTCTTATCCATATAATTGACATAATGTGGTGCTCAAGCTCACACTCGCAGTAGAGTAGAGTAGTACACCAGTCCATTAAGGTTACTCCTTGTTTATCAGTTGTAGGACATTCGATTTCAGGGTAAAATAGTAACTTTGGCTAAGTGAGGCCTCTTTGGTTTAATGTCAGAGTGTTAAAGGCTTCTCTCCCCTCCCCTTCTCCCAGATGGCTATGCGGAGCTCAGCTGCGGTGCACACCCTGTCTAGCCTGCAGACAGAGTTGCACATGCTATCTCCAGGCCTGGGTCTCTGTCCTTGGGCACCCTCTGGGCACATGCTGAGCTCACCGGGCATTTGGACCCCACTGGGGTCCCCATGGAGCTGTCCTGTTAATTTTTTGAGGAACCTCCATACTGATTTCCATAGTGGCCACAACGGTTTACATTCCCACCCACAGTGTGGAAGCATTCCCTTTTCTTCACGTCCTCACCAACACTTAATCATCTCTTTCAGACTAGCCATTTAACAGATACTAAGTGATGACTCTAACAGATTGCTTTTTGTGTCATATCCAAAAAATTGTTGCAAAGACCAGTGTCAAGGAGCTTTTCTTCTCTGTCTTTTCCTAGGAGTTTTATGGTTTCAGGTTGTAAGTCTTAGTCCATTTGAAGTTAATTTTTTTGAATGGTATATAAGATAGAAGTCTAGTTTCATAATTTGCGTGTGATTGTCCAACTTTCTCAACACTGTTGAAAAGACCATTCTTTCCCTATTGACTGTTTTTAACTTCCTTATAAGTTATTGAGTGTATTTACATAGGTTTATTTCTGGACTCCTGATTCTTTTGTGATTTCACACGAATTTTAGGATTGTTTTTTCCATTGCTGTGAAAAATAATATTGGAATTTTAATGCATTGAAACTATGGATAGCTTTGCGAAGTGTTGACATTTTACAATAATTTTTCTTATCTGTGAACACAGCATATCGTTCCATTTATTTGTGTCTTCAATTTCAATTGAAGACAATTTCAATTGTACTTCATCCAACTCCTGAAACTTTACTGAATTTGTGTTTTGATGGAGTCTTTAGGATATTCTGTATATTAAATGTGTCATCTGCAGGTAGAGGCAGCTTTACTTTTTGCCTTTCTAGTTCCATTGCCTTTTCTTTTTCCCTGCCTGATTGGTCTAGATAGGACTTGCAGTACTGTGTTAATGGGAGTGGTGATTGTGAGCACTCTTGTGTCTGATCATAGAGGAGATGCTTACATTAGTTGTGGACTTACTACATAGGATTTTTATTCTTCATTTTGTTAATGTGGTAATCCTTCTAATGTGCTGTCGAATTCAGTTTAGTACAATTTTATTGTGAAGTTTTGCGTTTATATTCATCAGGGATAGTAGTTTTCCTTTCTTGGACTGTCCTTGTATTGCTTTAATATCATAAAATGAGCTTGGTATTGTTTCCTTTTCTTCAGCTTCTTGAAGTGTTTGAAAGGAATTGGCTTAGTGTTAATCCTTCTTTAAATGTTACCAAAACCATCTGGTCCTTGGCTTTTCTGTGTTGGGAAGTTTTATTTACTGATTCAGTCTCCTTCCTTATTATTGGTCTGTTAGATTGTATATTTTTTTCCTGATTCAGTCTTGTTAGGAAATATGTTTCTAGGACTATATCCATTTTTTGTAGGTTATCCAGTTTGTTGGCATGTGGTTGTTCTTAAAGATTGTATTTCTCTAGTGTCAGTGGTAATGTCTCCTTTCATTTCAGATATTATTTATTTGACTTTTTGTTTTTTAGTCTAGCTAAAGGTTTGTCAGTTTTGTTTACCTCATTAAAAAAACAGCTCTTAGGGGCTTCCCTGGTGGTGCAGTGGTTGAGAATCCACCTGTCGATGCAGGGGACATGGGTTCGTACCCTGGTCCGGGAAGATCCCACACACCGCAGAGCGGCTGGGCCCGTGAGCCATGGCTGCTGAGCCTGCGCGTCCGGAGCCTGTGCTCCGCAACAGGAGAGGCCACAACAGTGAGAGGCCTGTGTATCGAAAAAAAAAAACAAACAAAAAACAGCTCTTCAGTTTGTTTATCATTTCTGTTGTTTTCTGGTGTCTATTTCATTTATTTCTGCTCTGTTCTTTGTTTCTTTCTGCCAACTTTGGGCTTAGTTTGTTCTTTTTATAGTTCCTTGAGGGGTAATGTTAAGTTGTTTATTTGAGATCTTTTTTCTTCATGTAGGTGTTTATCGTCATTTTGCCACATCTAAGTTTTGGTACGTTTTGCATTTTGTTTCCATTTTTGCTTCAGAATATTTTTAAAATTTTTGTATGATTTCTTCTTTGACAAATTAATTCAGAGTTTTTTGTTCAGTTAGTTTCCAGCTTTGTTCCTGGTACTGATTTCTCATTTCATACCATTGTTGCAGGAAAAGATACTTGATAATTTCATTCTTCTTAAGTTTAAGACTTATGACCTATATAATAATCTATCTTGAAGGGTATTCTGAGTGCACGCGCGAAGAATGGGTATTCTGTTGCTGTTGGATGAAATGTTCTATATATGTCTTTTAGGTCCATTTGGTCTAATGTATAGTTCAATTCTAATGTTTCCTTTTAGATTTTCTGTTTGGATGATCTGTCTGTTAAAAGTTGCTCTGTTGAAGCCTCCTCCTATTGTTGTAATATTATTTCTCCCTTCAGATTCGCCATTATTTGGTTAATATGCTTAAGTGGGCCAGTGTAGGGTCCAGTGTTGGTTGCATACATATTTTTGATTTGATATATCTTTTGATGAATTGATCCTTTATCTGTATATAACCTTCTGTACCATTTTTGATGTACAGTTGATTTTGTGTGATATTTGTAGCTACCGCTGCTCTCTTTTCATTGCCACTTGAAAGGATTATCTTTATCCATGCCTTCATTTTGAGCCTGTGTTTGTCCTTATTGCTGCAGTGAGTGTCCTTTAGGCAACATATAGTTGGTAGTTGAGTCTTGTCTCTTTTTTTCAAATCCATCTAGCCACACTCTGTCTTTTGATTAGAAAATTCTGTCCATTTATGTTTAGGATGGTTAATGATACTTAGAGATGTACTAATTCTCTCACTGTTTCTTGAATGACTAGAAACAGACATGAATTCCTTTTTTCCTTCCTTCTTCTCTTGCTGCTTTCCTTTGGGAACTGACTAGTTTTCATAGTGGTAAGCTTTGCTTTTCTTCTTTTATCTTTTGTGTATCTACTGTAGGTTTTTGCTGTGGTTTCCATAAATTATCTTATGCACATAATGATCAGTTTTAAGCTGATAACAACTTAAAATGTTGATTGAATACAAAAACCCTATCCAAACCCTTCACACTTTGTTTCTGTTGACAGAATTTGCCTTTCTCATATTACATATCTAGCAACAAATTGTAGCTAACATTGTTTCTAATACTTTTTGTCTTTTAATTTATAGAACAATTTATTATTGTCCTGTATGTCCTTCAGAAATGAAGGAAAGGGGCTTCCCTGGTGGCACAGTGGTTGAGCATCTGCCTGCCAGTTCAGGGGACACTGGTTCGAGCCCTGATCCAGGAAGATCCCACATGCCGTGGAGCATCTAAGCCTGCGTGCCACGACTACTGAGCCTGTGCTCCATAGCCTGCGAGCTACAACTATTGAGCCCGCATGCTGCAACTACTGAAGCCCTTGTGCCTAGAGTCCCTGCTGCACAATGAGAAGCCCGTGCACCGCAACAAAGAGTAACCCTTGCTCACCTCAACTAGAGAAAGCCTGCGTGCAGCAACAAAGACCCAACACGACCAGAAATAAATAAATTTATTTAAAAAAATAAACTGTCTAAAATAAAAAAGAAATAGAGAATTTTAAAAGCAGCAAGAGGAAAACGTTCTTTCATAAGGGAACCACCATCATGATATAGGTGGATTTCCTATTGGGGAAAATGCTACCTATTTGGCATGTGGGATCTTCCCAGACAAGGGAGTGCACCTGTGTCCGCTGCATTGGCAGGTGGATTCTTAACCCACTTTGCCAGTTAAGAAGTCCCTAGACAGTTTAATTACGTGTCTTAGAGAAGATCCTTTTAGGTTGAAATTCAGGGGATATATCCAAATCCTCTACAGTTTGGGGAAGACATTCTTTCCTTAAAGCCATTGTTTCCCCTTGTCTCTGTTGTCATTTTCTGGGATGTCAGTAATATGTAGGTTGTTTTCTTTAATGGTATCCCACAGTTAAGGTATGCTCTCTTTCCTTTTCCATTCTTTTTTCTTTTTTTTTAACCTCTGATTGGTTTATATTAAAGGACTTGTCATAAGATTTTTTTCTTCTGCTTTATCCATTTTTTTGTTGATGCTCTCTATTTCACTTTTTTCCCATTTCATTTCACTGTATTCTTTTAGAATTTCTGTTTGGTTCTGTTTTATGATCTCTGTCTTGCTTTTTTATTTTAATTTTTTTTAATTTATTTTTTATTTTTTATTTTATTTTTTTCTGTCTTGCTTTTGAACTTCTTATTTTGTTGATGTATTGCTCTCATTGTTTTCTTGAATTGTTTCTCTGGGTTTTCTTCTAGTTTTCTGAGCTTTCATAAAATAACTTTTGAATTCTTTATGGCACATTGCCCTAAAGATCTCCATGTCTTTGGAGTTGGTTACTTGAAAGTTACTGTGTTCCATTGGTGGTATTGCGTGTCCTTCGTTTTTCAAATTCCTTGAAGTCTTGTGTCATTTTCTTTGCATTAGAAGAAGCAGTCACTTTTCCAGTCTTAACTGTCCTCAGCAAAGAAATACCTTCTTTCATCCCTATGAGGGATTCTGAGGCTTTCTAATACCTTTTCTATGGACATGCCTGTTCCATCCTTTTTGCTCCCTCTTTTGAGGGAATCCTTAGATTGTATGCCTTATTCCTATTCTGCAAAGCCAGCATGGGTGCTGAGAGCCTCAGGTTTCCTTTATCCAGGGCTGTGCTGAATATCCTAATTGGTATGGTTTCTCGCAATCCCATTGAGTCAGACCTGCTCTTGGTACTGTTGACAAGACACAACAGAGAGCCAGCCATACGATGGGAGTGTGTATGGGTAAGGCAGGTATGGGGGTGGAACAAGCAGGGGGTCCCCAGCAGTTCAATGGGTGGGTTTTCTGATAGAGTTGTGAAGCAGGAGGATCATGTTCCTTTGACGCCCCGCAAGAACCCTGGCTACTGTTCTCATAGCCCCTAGTCCTGTAGCCAGTATCAGTATTCTGGATGTGGCAAACAAAGTGGATCTCTTTGACAATATTCTGCACCACTGAGGTAGCTGGGTCCTCATTCACAGGCCAAGAAGGACTCTCTTGGCACTGAGCTGTGCTGCCTTGGGGGATGTGAGTAATGTGAAACCATTCTTACTGGCTCCAGTGCATCCAGTTTCAGATTTTTTGCTGAAGGGAGTTCTGGAATTTCTCCACTGACTCTTGAACTTCCACAAAAGCTCACTTATCCATGGATGATTGTCTCAGTCAGTGTTCTTTGGAGTGAAGACAGTAGAAAACTCTTATTGCACCATAATGAATACAAGTTCAACTTCTTTTTTTTTTTTTTTTTTTTTTCTGCGGTACGTGGGCCTCCCACCGCTGTGGCCTCTCCAATTGCGGAGCACAGGTTCCGGACGCGCAGGCCCAGTGGCCATGGCTCACGGGCCCAGCCACTCTGCGGCATGCGGGATTCTCCAGGACCGGGGCACGAGCCCACGTCCCCTGCACCAGCAGGCAGACTCTCAACCACTGCGTCACCAGGGAAGCCCTAAGTTCAACTTTTATTAGAGATAATGAGATTGATTTCTGTAGGGAAACTTTAAGATACCTTAAATAAGATATCATTTTATTTTTTATTACTATGCTCGTAAGATATTTTCTCATTTATCCTTTTATAGTCACATATTGAAAAAAGGAAAAGAAGTACAAGCTAGAAAGTTTTGGGAAGAGGAAGCAGTGACAACTTATTTAGAGGAACTATCTTTTCCATTTTTTTATGGTTGAAAAAATATTACTGTACCTATCATAGCCTTTTTATTTGAAGCATTTTGAATAAATGTCATAAAATACATTATATTTTGAAAATAAATTGGATGTCTTAGGGGTGGCATGTTGGAAATTAATTTTTTTATAGTATAAATTACAACTGAGTAATTCTTACTTGCATAGTTCCTTAGAGACTGTGTCAATATCAAACATTAATAAGAGATATAGGGACTTCCCTGGTGGGGCAGTGGTTAAGAATCCGCCCGCCAATGCAGGGGACACGGGTTCAAGCCCTGGTTGGGGAAGATCTCACATGCCGTGGAGCAACCAAGCCTGTGCACCACAACTACTGAGCCTGTGCTCTAGAGCCCGTGAGCCACAACTGCTGAACCCACATGCTGCAGCTACTGAAGGCCATGCACCTAGAGCCTGTGCTCCACAACAGGAGAAGCCTGTGCACTGCAATGAAGGGTACCCCCTGCTCACTGCAACTAGAGAAAGCCTGCATGCAACAATGAAGACTCAGTGCAGCCAAAGATTAAATAAATAGATTAAAAAAAGAGATATAAATAACCATGACATATGCTTAAAAAAAAAGAAGAAGAAAGGGATAATCGTGCTCTGGAAATTCAGCAGCAGAGGAAGTAGTTGTTTTTAGCATTTTCTTCATGAGGAAGGACATGTAGGGGATAAATTAGTGCAGGAATAACACGTAAAGGTCATTTACATAGAAGAAATCTGAAACCAAGGATAGAGTTTGGGTCTTATGGAGACTTTGGATATTTTTGTTTGGCTGATGAGAGAGACAGAAACAGAGATTGGGGTAGTGGTAGAAAGGAGGGGAAGATGAAGAAAAATTACGAGAATAATGGAAAGGTTGTCAGAACCAGATCTTAGAGGCTTGTAAGCCAAGGAGATCAGATTTTATTTGGAGAATCAGTAGGGAGTCATTAACATGTTTTGAATTGAGGTCTTACATCATTTAAAGTATGCTTTAGAAAAGGAAGAAGTTTACACTCACATGTATAAGAGAAGGAGAGAGGCATACCGTTCATGAAGGACCACGTAGGGTAAGAAAGCAGAGGAGAAGAGGAGATGCCATAGTCCAGAGCGTTAATTGGGATTCTATAGGGAAGGAATGGGCAAGGAAGAATAGGTATACTAAGTTTAGGATTGGATAGTTTGAACAATGTTAGTGGCCTCTGGGCTATAGGAACTGTCCCTAGTTGTTTGGAATGTGGCCCTGGGTTATTTTAGAGTAAGGAGAATCTTGGCTTAGTAAATTTGGTGGTTAGGGGTGTGGGCTCTGATTGATTGGTTTTTATATCAAAGGTGCACTCACAGGGAGACTATTGCTGTCAGTAGGTAGTCCCTCCAGGATCAAGGTCACAAAAGAGAGAGAAATATAGTTGGTGCACTACATTACTTGCAGTCTTAATAGTAACAATTTATATGTTGTCAGCAAAAATGATAGAGATTAAAGAAGCTGTATGTGATAGCACTGTTGAAGGTGAGTTAGAAAGTGAGAAAGTGGCGATAGGAAAACCAATTAGGAAGTGTCTGTGGTACTTGCAACATAAGTAAATCATGGCCCCTAATAAACCTCCCCTTTCTACTCCCTCTATCTCCTCACTTGCTTTTTAGGCATGTGCTAGGTTCTTCATATTTTTGTTTTTTAATTTTTCTTTTTTTTTTAAACTGGCTATTTTTTCTACCCTAGGCCATATTTTGTCGATGACCTACCTTCAGGTTTCATGTTTTTATGTTATTGTTTCAGTCACCAGGAGAGAGAGAGAGAAACTCTTGCTTGTGGTTTCAGACATCCTATAGATGGGACTTTGATTTTATTGTGTAAAGATGAATTTATTTTTTAACCTTTCAGCTGGTACCAAGTTATTCGTGGCCTGGAGAATATACATATACTTTGAGAATTATTTCTGCAACTAGATGGTCAATTAAGGGAGGTCACTGTAAGTTATATAGAAATCTTAAGAAAGTTTACCATTGTAATGAATTTTGAATTTTTACCATTTTTGTAATTTATTGGTAGGAGATTGTAGACTATATTAAATTTAAAGATGTAATAAAAATCTTTTAGGAATTCCCTCAGTATTCCACAAAATGTGTTAAAGTTGAACCTTAAAGAGTCATGGCTGTTTATGGAAAGGAGGCTGGAGGGAGTTTTCTGGGGTACAAAAAATGTTTTATATCTTACTCTGAGTAATGCTAATACAAATTTACACAAATATAAATTTATTAAGCTAAACACTTAAGATTTATGCACTTTAATAAAAGAAACTAGTGAAATATAGCAGAAAAAAAACAGAGAACAAACTAGTGGTTACCAGAGGGGAGAGGGAAGGAGCAAAATAAGGTAGGGAATCAAGAGGTTAAAAAGTAGTATGTATAACATAAATAAGTTACAAGGATATATTGTACTACACAGGAAACATGGCCAGTGTTTTATAATAACTAGAAATAGAATAACCTTCAAAAATTGTGAATCACTGAAACTTATATAACAATTGCACATCAACTGTACCTCAGTTTAAAAAAAGAAAAAAATTTCTGCACTTTATGTAGAGTACAATGTAACTAAAACAAAGAGAAAAACCCCAAAACACTGTCAACATGCTTGAGTTAACTTCTCGTACGATACAGCTACCCAAATATAATTGGTAATCATTATGTTCACTTTATTTTACCTTGATAGGTTTTGATAAATCAAGAAATGTGACCATTTCAGAAGTGTAAATATCATGATGACGTTTTAAGTATGTGATACGAAAAAGTTAACGTTTGATATACTTTATTTCCCCGTTTAGGAGCTGTGACTAATGAGAATCAAAGGCCATGGATGAAGATGAACTTGAATTACAGCCACAAGAGCCAAACTCATTTTTTGATGGAATAGGTATATCTATTTCTTGGGTTGTTCCACTTTCCATCTGACAAATTTGGAGTTACCAAGAGGATGTATTGCTAGATCTGTATTGATTTATCCTTAGGTATCTTGTTTTCCTCTCAAAATCTCGTTGCCAACTCAGTCTGTCAGTAATACCATCAGTATCAAAGTCTTGTTATCTTTATTCTAAATTTTCTCAGTTTACTAAGTCCTATTAGTTCTGACTTTGAAAGTGTTTCTTGTTTATTTCTGCTGTTACTGGTTTTCTTTTGTTGCTGTAATGCATTTCCACAAATTGAGGGACCTAAAATACATCAGTTTGTTACCTCACAGATTTGTACGTCAGAAGTTCAGCTACAGTGTGGCTAAACTTGGTCCTTGTGTAGAGTTTCACGGAGTGTTGGCAGGGCTTCATTCTTTTCTGGAGCTAGCAATCCAAACTAGTATTCATTCTGATGGTATAAAGTTTTAAAGAATTTTGTGAATCTCCTTTCTGTGTCATTGGCATTTACCTTATTAGAAAAGAAATCCATCTACATATCCTTCCAAGATAATCCCACTTGTTTTTGACTTCTGCTGAGATGGTTGCAGGACAACGCCCTAAGCTCTTTAGATGCATCCTACTTTGATTAAGGAATCTGTGAGGCACACTGTTTACAGCCTTAGAAAGACATTGTATGACTGAATTCTCAGACCTTTTGCTTTGTCTGAGATTATAGAAGAGTTGTAGTCAGAAACTACTTTTCCTCTAAAAGGTTCTTTCCTGACAGCAAATCACCCCAATTTTAACTCCTTTTTTCTTTGTCATCTGTTGATGCTGAGAATTTCCCCAGTTGTTAAGTCCTGCTACATTTTATTTATTGGTTCTTCCACAATTTATCTTCTTTTCTTGAATTTACCATAAGCGGCAAGAACAAACCAGGTCACATCATCAACACTCTGCTGAAATCTCCTGAGCTAAATATCTGAGTTAACTGTTACAAGTTACGTTTTCCATATAACCTCAGGATACAATTTTGCTAAGCTACTTGTCGCAATGTAACAGGTTTTTCCTTCCTTCAGTTTTGAGTAACATGTTTCTCACTATCTTTTGAGCTTTTACTAGCAGTGTCCTTAAAGTCTAGATTTGTATTAACTGTCTGTACATGGTGACTTAGGTATTCTGTAAATTCTTTTAAAATTTTTCTGCTTTGGTTGTTTCTTCCTTCTGAGTTCTCACTAGCATGAGTTGTTAACATCCATATTTCCATTACTGGACTATTCAAGGGAGTATCAAAACCATTACACATTTGTAGGTATTTGTACAGCAGCACTCCACTCTGGTACCAAAAATCTGTATTCATTTCTATTACTATTGCTCTGCCAAACATTAAACAAATGTAGCTGTATAACATAGTAAAATTCTTCATCTCATGGTTTCCATACATCAGAAGTCTATCACCACATAGCTATGCTATTTGGTTTGGACTTCATGCGGCTGAAATCAAGGTGTCAGCAGGGTGTTCGTTCCTTTCTGGAGCTTCTGGGGTGAAACTGATTCCAAGCTAATTCAGGTGGTTGGCTAAATTCACTTCCTTAACAGTTGTAGGGCTTAGGTGCCCATTTCCTTGCTGGCTGGCCTTTGCTCCTCACAGCTAGTGTTCCTTCACTTGCTTTTCATGTGCTCCCCATCCTGCCCCACCCAAAGCAATTGGGCATTGAATCTCTCTCATACTTAACGTTCTGCTTCAACTCTCTAATGCCAGCCTAAGAAATTTCTCTGCTTTAAGGGTTTATGTTTATCTAGTAAAATTACCCTATTTAAGGTTCATAACTTTAATTATATCTGAAAAGTATTTATGGCATTAGCCATAATGTGATGTATTCACAATTTCAGCCATTGTGGCATGGACATTTTGCAAAGAGGGTAGGGTGGACTAAATGGGCTGGGGTGGCTGTATACCACACTGCTCTTCATGCCGGTTCTCCCACTTAGCCCAGGCACTATTATCTCATTCTTAACTTATATTAAATTATTTACCTTGAAGTTAGTTTCTTTTTTTCACTACCTGTACCAGTAGAGTACTCATTCTAAAATAACACATGGATGATGTCATTTCTCTGTTCTTCGATGTCCAGGAGATAAAGTATAAACTTGAAATTCTCTGTTTTGATAGTGTCCTACTTATACAGCCCTGTTTCTCAAAAGGCTTTCTGAAAGGAGCCTTCTGCATCAGGCAGATGGAATCTTGCTTCATTCCTCCAACTGCTCAAGGAAAATTATATTCATGAAGTTTTAACAGTGGGGAAAAAAGTATTGACATTTACAGATGGTTCTAAGTACATAATATTGTAAAGTGATTTACACAGCTATTCTTATAAGTTAAAATTTTAAGAATTTTACTCATTGAATTTTATATGATCATATTGCCATATATTAAAGCAACAGTAATTAATTTTACTAAGAAACATGAGGATTTTTAACATGCTTTCTAAATCCTGTGTGTGTGTGTGTGTGTGTGTGTGTTTCTTAAACAATTTGGGATAGTCTTGACTCGTGGTAATTTCTATTTGATAATGGTAAATACATCTTTGGACACTTGAACATATTGAAGTATAATTAATGTTCTTGAAAGAGAGACTGTAAGTTCCTTGGAGAAAAACACATAGGATTTACTAGCTTAAAGCCACAAGCCACAAGCAAGCCTGGGCATGGGTCAAGGGGTAGAATGAAGGGCTTTTTCATTTTAGCTCTATTTATTTAGACTATGTTGTTTGTCTGTCTATGAACAAGTCACTTAATTTACCAGGTCCTCCATTTTTACATGTCCTAATAATAATGAAACCTCTCATTACAGTTTTTCAGAACACTTCCCTTACATTGCCATTTGATCATTACAACACTCCTGTGAGGTATGCACGACAGATATTACTGTCCTCATTTTACTGATGAGGCAACCAAAATTCAGAGGTTAAATGACTTGCCCAAGGTTACAAAATGAATGTGTCTAAACTGTGCTCTGTGATTTAGACCTTTTAATCAGTGCTGTTGCCACTAAGTGCTTTCACAGGTATGTTTTTAAGATGCAGCTTAAAGTCATCTATTGCTTGATGTGAATTATTAGAGACATTGAAGACAAATTATTACTAAGCTTTATGTTGGAGTTTTATAGAAATTAAAGAAGACATTTTCTTGTTATTTTTTCTATGTGTAATGAAAGTGGGTATTAACTGGTTTAAAGACTCCTTTTTACTATTATTTTATTATTCCTTGGCCCTTGTTGATCATTTTTGTTTGTTGAAGAATCTGTTTGTTTCTCGGAGGGCCTGCTTATTGACACATAGGCATTGGGTTAGGCATCTGCTTAAATTCAGTTTCTCTGAGTCATGACCAGGGACACTAATCAGCCAAGTAGCATTGTAGTTAAGACTTCCATGATTGCTTTTTACTGGACCAAGAGCCAAGATACCAGATTTGTTTTATTTTATTTTATCTTATGTTTTTGGTAAGGATATTTTACTTCTTTTCCCATTCATGGCATTCATTCAGTACATGTGCTGTGCAAGCAACTGTGTGTGATCTTGGTGAAGTCATTTAATCTCAGGGGGCTCCAGTTGATTCACCCCTCCACCTTAACTACAGAATGGAGTGAGTAGGGTTTCTTATATTCTGAGGAAACTGCCTTGGAGATGGAGTGTACGGGCTTGGGAAGAGGCTAGATGGAGGCAAGATACCCTGGTGAACTCGGTCAGGCTGCACAGCAACTAACCTCAACCTCCACTGCTCCAGTGCAGCTGTACTTTATTTCATCTTCTCTATCCACAGAGATTCTTAACAAGTTGTCTTTCTTTCTCCTTAACTGTGTAGCATTCTATCTCACTTTTCACTGATGCCCAGCTCCTTTTATATGCCAAATTCAGAGGATAAATTTAGAGGATAATTTCTAAATTTCCAGTCATTAAAGAATAATGGTGGAATATTATACCAGAATAGGGTGAGACAATGAAATTTTTTAAAGGAAGGGAAGAAAAGAAATATATATGAATGATTAAAAGTAGAAAACTGTGTTGAATGAGTTGGGGGGGAAAAGAAAAGAAATGGAACAGACAGGAGGGAAAATGGTTCATTAGTTTTCTGAACTTGTGTTACTTAATTTCATAATTATGGCTTAAAATTTTATTTTGGTTGCCTGGTAACTTTAATGTTTGTTTGTTTTAATGAATATTTTTCTTTTGTGACTGCCCTGCATTTTTTGTTTTTCTAGTATTTCTTTACATGTTAATTGGTTAGCGTTGAATAAAACCGTGCTTGTGTTAAAATCTTTTGTTTCTTATATGAATCAGATAGATTCCCTCTTTATTCCTTAAAGCTATTTTAATGTTTGAGAAAGCCAAGGATATAGTCTGTTCTCCTGGTGGAAATTAAAGAACATTTACATCATTTAAGATAGCCATTCATGCCTACCTGAAATTTGTCGTTTTAATTTTTGTTTTTTTAAGGAACTGATGCTACACACATGGATGGTGATCAAATTGTTGTGGAAGTTCAAGAAACGGTTTTTGTTTCAGATGTTGTGGATTCAGATATAACTGTACATAACTTTGTTCCTGATGACCCAGACTCAGTTGTAATCCAAGATGTTATTGAGGATGTTGTTATTGAGGATGTTCAGTGCTCAGATATCTTAGAAGAAGCAGATGTGTCTGAAAATGTCATCATTCCAGAGCAAGTGCTTATTACCTCAGATGTAACCGAAGAAGTTTCTTTAGCACATTGCACAGTCCCAGATGATGTTTTAGCTTCTGATATTACTTCAGCCTCAATGTCTATGCCAGAACACGTCTTGACAAGTGAATCCATACATGTGTCTGACATTGGACACGTTGAACACGTTCATGATAGTGTAGTTGAAGCAGAAATCATCACTGATCCTCTGACAACTGATGTAGTTTCAGAAGAAGTATTGGTAGCAGATTGTGCCTCTGAAGCAGTCATAGATGCCAACGGGATCCCTGTGGACCAGCAAGATGATGACAAAGGCAACTGTGAGGACTACCTAATGATTTCCTGTAAGTGTTGGGGTACAGTGATTGTCCAAGGTGTTTTTGAAGGCTGTCTTTCCTAACTTACATTAGGGTGATGTTTTCTTTTTTTTTTTTTATGGTACGCGGGTCTCTCACTGTTGCGGCCCCTCCCGCTGCGGAGCACAGGCTCCGGACGCGCAGGCCCAGCGGCCATGGCTCACGAGCCTAGCTGCTCCGCGGCATGTGGGATCCTCCCGGACCGGGGCGCGAGCCCGTGTCCCCTGCATCGGCAGGCGTACTTTCAACCACTGCGCCACCAGGGAAGCCCAGGGTGATGTTTTCTTGACTTAAATTTATATAATGTTAAGATAAATCTCATAAGCCTATTTGCAATATTGTTTTAGTGTGGTTCCTATAAGATAAGCTGTAATTAAGGAAAGTGAAATGATACAAAAGTAAAGAGTTATTTATTTCTACATAAGGTTGTAATAGAAAGATAAAGGCTGCAAAGAATAGGACTGAACTATATGAAATCGTGAAGGATGTAATTAGGCTGTTACTTCCCTTATTAGAATTACCACCAAAACTTGAAAGGGTTTCAGTTTGGAAAAAAATCTTCTCTCTTTATAATGCACTCACTTTTGCACTTACTTTTTCCCACACCAATGTCTCTTTTCCCTTTGGAGTAATAATTGTATTTTTAATAATAAATTCACTTTTGCATTTGGAATTATATTAGTATAACACCTTGAAATAAAGTAGTCATGTACAAGAGCGTAAACAACTAATTTATGTAGATTTTAGATTGATTAGAAATTTAATATCATTGTTTTACATTCTGCTCACTACTCCTTATGGAATGCTGGCTTTCTTCATTGAGCGTACTTTTTTTAATCACCCAGGACATAATTAGACATAGTTTTGCTTATAGCACATATCATAGTCATAATAATTGTTAGTAGAATGCCTCGATAGGTGTGTGATCTTTCTGACTCCAGCTTTTAAATATATTCCTTACATTAATGGAGTTTCACTTTGTTGGCTAGTTCCATTATCTAGCTGTTGATTTAAACAACTTGGTTATCTTAAATTAGCAGCTCATAGAGATAGCTAGGGTCTTTAAAATCAAGTTTTAGTGTACAGGTGGAGTTCAGACTGTTCCCACTGACTCTGAATATAAGTCTTTTTCCCTTGTGTCTTTGAGCATAGCACAGTAAAATTTACTGCACACATTTTTGGGGCAGAGATAGTAGGCATTTATATGTCTCTAGTGTGATCAGGTATATCATCATCGTGGCCCAGCTTTATGATAATGATAATTTTCTACATTCTACAGCCTCCACTGCTCCAGTGCAACAGCACTTTTTTCGTCTTCTCTATCCACAGAGATTCTTAACAAGTTTTCTTTCTCCTTAACTGTGTGGCATTCTATCTCGCTTTTCAGTGATGTACTGTTTGAATTTTATACCACATACATGGATTACTCTTTTAATAAAAGTAAACTAATTGGCAAAAAAAAAAGCCACTGTGAAAGCAACAATAAGAATAAAAATAAATAATTTATTATCAGGAATCTTTTGATCAGGCTTTAGAATATTGCAAAAGTGAAATGGCAAAAAAATAGAATTAACCATGATTATGGAGAAAATTGATAGACACAGGAGACAGAAACTAGGAGATAAAACCCAAATACAGAAAAATTCAGTGAACTTTTTAAATACTTAAAAGACAGTAAACCTTGAAAACTAGACAGAATTGGCTCATCACATACAAATGATCTTTCCTCAAAAAGAGTAATGGTGGTTTTCTCATTAGTAAACATGGAGGCTAGAAGGCAGTGGGATAATACAGTCAATATGTTGAAGGGACAAAGACGGTCACCCAAGAATTCTATATCTAGCTAAAGTTTTAAAAATGAAGGAGAAATTGACCTTCCCATATGAACAAAAAAACCTGCAGTAATCAAGACTGATCAGTATTAGTATAAGGATAGACATATAAATCAATGGAAGAGAATTGACAGTGCAGACATAAACCCATACATCTCTGGCCATTGATTGATACACTGATTTTTCACAAAGGTTTCAAGATAGTTCAATGGGGGGACTCCCCTGGGGATCCATTGGTTAGGACTCTGCACTCTTACTGCCAAGGGCCAGGGTTTGATCCTTGGTTGGGGAACTAAGATCCCACAAGCTGCGTGGTGAGGTCGAAAAAAAAAAAAAAAAGTTCAATGGGGAGGAAAAATAGTCTCTTCAACAAATGATACTGGGATCTCAGAATTGGAGAAAATATTTGTAAAGCCTGTATGTAACGGTCTAAGAATCAAGGATATTAACCTTTTACAACTCAGTAATAAAAAGACAGATAACCTGATTTTAAAAATGGGCAGAGAACTTGAGTAGACATTTCTTCAAAGGAAAAAGCGTAAGTATATAAAGGATGTTCAACATTGTTAGTCATGAGGGGAATACAAATCAAAACCAGAGTGAGATACCACTACAGACATTCAGATTGGTATTTTAAGAAATGGAAAGTAAGAAGTATTGGCACGAATGGGGAGATTTTGCATCTCATAAATTGCTGGTGGGAAAGAAAACGGTGTAGCCACTTCAGAAAAATTTGGCAATTCCTCAGAAAGTTAAACATGAAATTACCGTATGACACAGCTATTCTACTGCTAAGCATATACCCGGGAAATTTTAAAACATGTCCACACAATAGTTTTTATACAGATGTTTATAGCAGCATTTTTAATGCTAGTAGCCAAAACATGTAAACAACCCTAATGTTCATTAGTAGGTGAATTGACTTTAAAAATGTGGTATCACCATACATTGGAATTTTATTTGGCCATAAAAATAAGAGAAGCATTGATACAGTCCACATCATGGATGAACTTAGAAAGTTCAAAAAATAAGTATATGAAATGTCTAGAATAGGTATATCTATAAGGACAAAAAGTAAATTAGTGATCGCCTAATCTAATTGTGAGATAGTTGAAGATGGGTTGGTAAAAGAGTACAAAGGTTATCTTTTGAGGGCGATAGAAATATTCTGGAATTAGATGGCGATGATAATTGCACGACTGTGAATTTATTAAACACCACTGAATTGTGCACTCTACTCACTATAAAAGGGTGACTGTCATGGTATATAAATTTTATCTCAATATTAAAAAAGAATCATTGAAATCATATGAGGCAATACATTGTAAAAAGAAATTAACAGAATGATAAAACCGTCAAGTCGTAATGGTAGTTACGTTAGTGAACTTTTAGAGGATAAACCACAAAATACTCAATACCATATGATAATCCAACAGGGTCTAAAAATTCTGAGGAAACTATAGTTTAAAAATTTTATACCCAGCCAACTTGTTCTTCAAAACAAAATGACAGATAAGTCATTCTCAGGTACCCAAGATTTCACAGACATTAGGACTCATGAGTGGTGGGGGTTTGCTATTCAGTAATTAATAGAACAATTAAATGAAATACATCAGTAGAAATATCTCAGGAATGGAGGGAAAAACTGGTGTTAATTTAAAACTAGAGTTTGGCGTTAGCAGATGCAAACCGTTATATACAGAATGGATAAACAACAAGGTCCTACTGTGTGTGTAGAACAGGGAACTATATTCAATATCCTATAATAAACCATAAAAGAAAAGAATATAAAAGTTATGTGTGTAACTGAATCACTTTGCTGAACAGCAGAAATTGACACAATGTTGTAAATCAACTGTACTTCAGTAAAGTAAAAAATAAAAGTAGACTAAACAAATGTATATTTGAAGATCATGCAACAAAGTAATTATGTACAAAGTATTAACTATAAAGTATTTTGGATGGCATGATGTATAAGTGTGTTAATTTCTATCTCTCATCACAGATGACAGTAGATAACTGTCCTTAAAATATGATAACCATCTAATAACTATAATACTTTTCCAAGAGGGGTGTTTTAAAATCTACATTTATTGGGCTAATAGACATTTACTTGAAGACCATCACTTATACATTTAGCAAATGGATGTTGAATAGTTACGATGTGCCAGGCAATGTTGTAGGCTCTTGGGATTAGTGAATAAAATGAATGGAAGTTCCTTCCCTTCACAGGGAATGCCTTCTAGCAGAAGTGTACAGGCATAAAATTAATAAGTGAATTATGTGTGTATTAGAAAGTGCTTTGAAAAAGTTAAAATAGCCCAATAAAGAAGATAGTGAGTTGTTATGCTCAGGATGCCTAGAGAAGATGACATTTTATGAAAGACTTCATTTGAGTTTTCTGGTAGACATCAAAAAGGAAATGGATGTGCTAAACTGAGTTCAGGAGATAGTTCTGGGTTAATGATATAGATTGATATAGATTGAGAATTCTTAGTGTATAGATGAAATTTAAACCGTAAGGGTGAGATCACCAAAAGAGGGATTGGTTATGTATAAAGGAAAGAAGGCCAAGAATGAAAAGGCGTGAGGTTTTTAAGAGGCAGGGGAAAAGGAGCAGCTATGACAGAAGAATCAAGAGTGTAGGTCAAAGAAGTCAAGAAGGAAAGTCAGTCACAGAGGAGAGTGAACATCTGTGTCAGATGCTAGTGCAAGTCAAATGAGTGCTGAGAATTGGTCATGAGTGACTTTAGTGAACAGTTTTGGTGAAGTTTGGCAGAAGCCTAAGTGAAGTGAGTTCAGAGAATGTGGAATGAGAATTGGAGAAATGAAACTTGCAGAAGTGGGATCAAGATAAGGTGGTTTTATCATTGTTGCTGTTTTACAGAGAGAAAGCTTAGTTGTTTGCTGAAAGGAATGTTCCTGTAGAAAATGATGGATAAATTGATGTAAAAGATAATTGTTGAACAGTACAGAGAAAATATAAATTAGTGCTCAAGTCAGAGGGATTGCTTTTAAATAGGAGGAGTACAAATAGTTTATGGTAACATACAGTAAAAATAGAATTTATGGATTTAGTTGTTGTCAAGCGGGTAGAGCCAAATTTAGTGGATTTTTTTTAATGTTTCACTTGTTCTTAGGGAAATAGGAAGTAAAATCAATTGGTAGGTAGTGTTGGAGTTTTGAGGAAAAAATGTGAAATATAATCCATTCACAACAGTTTATGGTCATGTATTTGAAAATGAAACCATAAGAATTATGTGATTTTTAAAAAAAATCCAGATGTAGCTGCATAGATAATAGGTGCAAAGACAAAAGTTACATTCAGCAGGGGTGTGATTCTGCAAATCAAATGGTCAGATGAAGTGAGAGAGGGCCATAGGAATTGGGAGAATATTCAAGGGACTAGAATGGTGAACGTGAAATTAAATTGGCTTTATTGTTGAATTTGTTGTTTAAAAATAACGTTATAGGGCTTCCCTGGTGGCGCAGCGGTTGAGAGTCCGCCTGCCGATGCAGGGGACGCGGGTTTGTGCCCCGGTCGGGGAAGATCCCACATGCCGCGGAGCGGCTAGGCCCGTGAGCCATGGCCACTGAGCCTGTGCGTCCAGAGCCTGTGCTCCGCAATGGGAGAGGCCACAACAGTGAGAGGCTCGCGGACCGCAAAAAAGTAAATAACGTTATAATTTTCATTTAAAACATTTGTGTTCATTCTTCCATTCTTTTACATGTATACATGCATAGAGAAATATCTGAACAGTATTCTTGTAACTATTGATAGTTTTAGGTGATGGGGTTAGAGCCTAGAATTTTGACCACTAAGTCCCCAGGGAACTCCCTTTATTGCATATTTTTAAAAACGTAGAAGCAACTAGAAGGATCTTTTACAGCTGCAGGTGAATATGTGACATTTTGCAATTCCAAAATTATTAGATTTTACAGTCCTCAAGAGTTTTATGGTTACCTACAGATTAACATTTATAAAAACATCTAGTGTGAATTTGTAAACACAGGACATTAGGTTTTTCAGTACCTGTTTAAAATGACTTTTTATAAACTTGCCAAAAGAGGGCAACTTCATCTACAAAGTTCTTAGAGGTTAGTTCTCCAAAGAATTATACATTTATTTTGGATTGTCCTGCCTGGTTTGCTGAGATCTCCAGCCCCTATCTCAGTTTGACATTCCAAAGTCACCTTTAAGAACATAATTTTAATTGTCAGTCAGCTGGATATGTCATTAAAAAGACCGCTAGGGCTTCCCTGGTGGCGCAGTGGTTGAGAGTCCGCCTGCTGATGCAGGGGACACGGGTTCGTGCCCCGGTCTGGGAAGATCCCACATGCCGCGGAGCAGCTGGTCCCGTGAGCCATGGCCGCTGAGCCTGCGCGTCCGGAGCCTGTGCTCCGCAACGGGTGATGCCACAACGGTGAGAGGCCCTCGTATCGCAAAACAAACAAACAAAAAAAACGCTATTACACGTCCGACCAGAATTAAGGATATAATGCCTATTTTTTCCTCACGAACTGTATTTATTAAATATTGTAAAGATATTTTAGTTAAATTCAGGGTTTAGGGAAGGGGAGTGTGTGTGTTATTTGTTTATAATTGCCAAGAGTTTAACAAGCTGGGATTTTTGACCCTTGATATTATTAGGTTCATCCTGTACCAGCTCATTCTCCCTCACTTCTCAAGTTCTTAACCCAGTCTACCTTTCTCTTACTTTTAAACCAGAGTCCTTTGCCTCCTCTTGTGTATATCTGGTTGAAACCACCAGTCAGGACTTTTTTTCTTGTTTTCTGCATTTCTAGCTCCTGTCCCCCCAAAACAGGCTAGCTACATTGCTATTGCTGTTTGCTTCTGGGTATCAAAAATAATAGTGTTTACCCTCCTGTATAAGGAAACTGCCTTCATTTTTGCTCCTAGTTTCGTCTTCTCCCTTTCCTTCTGAGGTCTTGATCCAGCAGATTCACCATGCCCTCTTAATTCCAGCCTCTCACTTTCTTTATTACCTATAGACTTTGAGCAGGCTTAAGTATTTTTATCAAACAGTAATCTCCTTGATCCTGCAACCCATTCTGATTACTGCTTCTTTATTCTCCTTTTTTATACTAAACTTAAAGAAATTTACATCCTATATAGAATTCTCCACCCACTTTTGTCTGACCCCATATAGCATTCACTAAAACACTTTTCACCGAGAATATCAGTGACCTCTGGGTTACTATAAACCAGTGTAGATGTTCCTCCTTGACTTCGTATGTGTGTTGTGTTATTCTGTGTGCCATAGTAGGGTTTGCACATTGGTAAAAATATTTCAGGATGCTGTTTGAAAGCAGTTTTATGTTAAGTAATTTATTGGGGATGGGGATGGTCTTGATTTGTAATAAGAAACTAAAGTGTTGTATTTTCACTTGGGAGATACTTAATTTATCTGAATATTCTACGTAAGAATATTCTATAATTCTATGTAAGAATTTGATTAGACAAATGAAATTTTTAGATCTTATAGAGAACATGATGGGGAATTTGGAGAAGTTATTTTAAAGATATCAAAAGCTGAATTCTGTCTTTCTAAGCCAGTATTAGGAATTTAAGACGTAAAATTACATAGTGGTCAAAACTATCACCATGCCCTTATTTGAGTTGTGCTTGAGTCATGAACTTACTCATCTGATCGCTACTCATGGAAAAACCACCTTCTGTTAATTATACCGTTTATGGATTTTTCAAAAAAATCACCTTAAATCTCATAGAATTCTTAAAATACCTAAAAGTTGATGAATGTTAGCTATGAGTCACATGGATTAGGTTTTGTATTCTGACTTAGGTCATTACCTGTGTGATCTCAGATAAATCATTCAACTTTCATTAACATAGGTTTCCTGTCCTTTAAAATTTTGGCAGTACTTTAAAACCTCCCTCCTTAAGTATTTAGTTACTAGGTAGGTAATCTCTTAAATGGTAGCTATATCACATTTTAAAATAATCAAATCATCTGTTCATCATCCGTTTTCCTACTAGAATACAAACTTCTTGAGTCCATGACTTTTTCGTATTTTATTTGTATCTCTGGTATCTAGCCCAAAGTCGCACTTATAGTTGTGATTCATTGTTGAATTGAATAAAATATAATCGTTCAACGAAAAGGATAATGAAATACGTCTAGCAGAGGAGCACCAGAAGCAAAAAGGAAATGAAAAGGCTTGATGGCAGTATTGAAGACAAGCTAAATTGAAGTCTTCTCTGGGCTTTGGTTCTGCTTCTCTCTGCTTGGTCTTCAGCTCTGCCAAATAGACCACTTGTTGTGTCTAGAGCAGAGAGAACATTCCTTCACTCTTTTTCTAATGCACACAGCGTCAGTGATGAGTTGAATAGTACTAAGTTTTTATCAGTCTTTGCCAAACTTTCTTTTGTGCCAGAGATAGCAGTGCACGAAAGGATATATTATTTGGGAATTACATTTTTGGTATTACAATTCAGAATATGTTTCTTTGAGACATTGTTTTTTTTTACTTTTGTTAATTTTCCAAATCCTAAACATAATACTGTACAAATGCTTTTTCTTCTGTTATGAAGTTTAAAATATGAAATGTTTGTTCTGTATTCCCTGAATCTCTACTATTGGGAACCATGAGAGCCTCTATTGTTAAATAAGGATTTTGGGGTTTTTTTTTCCAAAAATGTAAAACACCCTACCTTCATTAAGGCCTATAAGAGTATGTTTAAATATAGATTTGCTGCATTTGTAAGCAATGACCCAGAATGATTACTTTTATGAACTCAAGTATCTGTGTGTTTGTTACGTGCACGTATATATACCATGTCTGTAAGTATGTGGTTTTACATGAAACAGTTTGATGTTTACATTGACCATTGTAATATACGTTTTTGAAAATCATACTTCGTTTTTTTTTTTTAATTCAATTCTAATAGAAACATAAGATCAAACAGTATTCAGGAGTAGTGAACATGAGATAACACCGATAAAGCATTTATATTAAATTTAGTGCTTGCTGATTTTACTGCTAGGACATTTCCCACAAGATTTTCGAAAATATAATACTGCTTTTACCTTATGCATATAACTATATCCAAAGGTAAGGTATATCATTTCTTACTTTTGTTAGTTTCCTAGGTTACCAGCAGTTTAAGTAAAATAATTTCTACCTTTATATCTCATCTGCTTTTCGAAAATTTTCAAAATGTATTCATTGAATCTTCTGCTTTCTGGGTAGAATCATCCAGTTTTACATGAGTCAGGTTAGAGATTATGTTTGTAAAAAAGGAGTTTTGAAAATGGTAATATTTTATTTAAGCATCTATTACTATGTAATGTGTTTCCTGCCTTTTTAGTGGATGATGCTGGCAAAATAGAACACGACGGTTCCTCTGGAATGACCATGGATGCAGAGTCGGAAATGGATCCTTGTAAAGTGGATGGCACTTGCCCTGAAGTCATCAAGGTGTACATTTTTAAAGCTGACCCTGGAGAGGATGACTTAGGTAAGAGGAAACCTTCAGCATATTATACATCCTGATCAAACACTTCAGCCTAATTACTTTTTGGTGGTTTAGACTGAGAATGTTGTAATCTTTTCTGAAGATAACTTTTAGGAGGGTTCCAATATAACAGAAAAGTATGTAAAATGTAGTAAGTGAAACAGATGGAAATGAAGTCTTCACATAAATTCTTGGAGCCTTCATCTTCTCTGATAGGTGGCACTGTAGACATTGTGGAGAGTGAGCCTGAGAATGATCGTGGAGTTGAACTACTTGATCAGAATAGCAGTATTCGTGTGCCAAGGGAAAAGATGGTTTACATGACTGTTAACGACTCTCAGCAAGATGAAGATTTAAGTAAGTAGGTGGCCTTTTTGTGGGAGAGAATTTTATGTTTCTATAGGCTTTAAATTTTTTAAAGCACCAGTATTTGAAGAAAATAAGGAGCACTAAGAAGACATTATTGTACTGCTGTATTCCAAAGAAGAATATCAGTGACTCTTGATGTATGCTCAGGATGTCATTTTGTAAGCAAATTATGGTGAAAGCCAAGAAAGTGATGATTCATTGAATAAATATTTATAGTGTATTTACTATGGGAAAGTAATATTCTAGGTATGTAACATTTGAACCTCCTTTCTGTTTAATAACAAAATTGAAATAAAAATATCTTCCCTGTCTGATCTGTAAACTTGGTCACAAAAGTGCCTCTGTTGATTTTCTACTCAGATGTTGCAGAAATTGCAGACGAAGTTTATATGGAAGTGATTGTAGGAGAGGAGGATGCTGCTGTTGCAGCAGCAGCCGCTGCTGCAGTGCATGAACAGCAAATGGATAACAATGAAATCAAAACATTCATGCCAATAGCATGGGCAGCAGCTTATGGTATGTCATGTTGCAGCTTGAAGGATTGCATGGTTCTTGAACATGAATTTATTATTGAAAAACATGTTTCTAGGGTCTTAAGTTTCAGCAATATGACGTACCAGTGTAGTGATTTAAGTAAAAACAGGAAGATGATATAGTCTACCTTTTGCCTTTGCCTTTACCTTTAACAGGAATTTTTTTCGTGCCTATATTTAAGAAGTATGTAGACTTTCAAGCTCAAATTTTTTAATCTTTAGTATATGTGGCTCATGACCTTTGCGTGAGAACGAGAGAATTCATGGGGGAAAATGATGCTATATTTGGAAGCTAGGCATTTCCTACAGTCTTGTATATAAGTAAGCCCAGTAAAGCCTAGTACCTAGAAAGGGAATTTCTGTCATTCATGAGTATCATGGCTTTTCATTGTTGTAGTTTATAAAGAATCCTTAATTCTTTATAATTTATAATACTGTATAATTTTGTTTTTTAATGCATATTGTTAGGTAATAATTCTGATGGAATTGAAAACCGGAATGGTACTGCAAGTGCCCTCTTGCACATAGATGAGTCTGCTGGACTTGGCAGACTGGCTAAACAAAAACCAAAGAAAAGGAGAAGACCTGATTCCAGGCAGTACCAAACAGGTGAGGGCACACGAGTTCCACAGTGCAGCGTGCTCTGCAAGCTCTCAGTTGAAACTAGTATGTATCCCCAGAGGTGTTATGATGGCATTTTAGCTGCTAGAATACAGTAGCTTTTGTGTATTGAATTTGAAAATATAATTTTAAGAATTCACTGATATTCATGAATGATTTCCTTGGATAAAAAATAGATTTTGGATCAGAACCTATTTCAGGAAAAATAAAAATATCAGGTTATTTTAGGGGAAATGCAAAAAAAGATTACTAAAATATTATGTCAGTTAACTTTAAATGAAAAAACGGAAAAAAATCTAGGGACTTCCCTGGCAGTCCAGTGGTTAAGACTCCTCACTCCCAGTGCAGGGCACAAGGGTTCGACCCCTGGTCGGGGAACTAAGATCTCACATGCTGCATGGCTTGGCCAAAAAAAAGGGATCTGTTTCTGTCAGCATGAGGCATCATTCAGAGAGGAGCAGGACAGATACGTCAGTTGTTCATTCATATATTCCTTTTTTGTATATATTGTATAATGATTTGCATATTAGATTTTTTTATAGGTCTGGTTGAACTTTAAGTTAATGTCAGTTTGGCTTGACATAATAAAAGCTGAAATGTTGAGCTTTATGAATGATTTTCTCTAGATATCTAAATTTATATGGCTTTAAATTGCTACTTTATATATTTTAAACTAGGAATAAGATTGGTACAGTCATAATGAGGTTTCTGGACCAGGTTCTCTTTATTACTAGGTTTCTATATCTTTTGTTGAAAAACAATAAAAGGTATGTTAAAGTAATATAGGTACTTATAAACAGTGTTAAGAACACACTTTAAATGCTTGAAGAGACCAAAACAGAACTTGGATTGATCACTCATGCTCCTTTCTTTTCCTTTCTTAGCAATAATTATTGGCCCTGATGGACATCCCTTGACTGTCTATCCTTGTATGATTTGTGGGAAAAAGTTTAAGTCGAGAGGTTTTTTGAAAAGGCACATGAAAAACCACCCTGAACACCTCACCAAGAAGAAGTACCACTGTACTGACTGTGATTACACTACCAACAAGAAGATAAGTTTTCACAACCACCTGGAGAGCCACAAGCTGACCAGCAAGGCGGAGAAGGCCTTTGAATGCGATGAGTGTGGGAAGCATTTCTCTCATGCTGGGGCTTTGTTTACTCACAAAATGGTGCATAAGGAAAAAGGAGCTAACAAAATGCACAAGTGTAAATTCTGTGAATACGAGACAGCTGAACAAGGGTTATTGAATCGCCACCTTTTGGCAGTACACAGCAAGAACTTTCCTCATATATGTGTGGAGTGTGGTAAAGGTTTTCGTCACCCGTCAGAGCTCAAAAAGCACATGCGAATCCATACTGGGGAGAAGCCGTACCAATGCCAGTACTGTGAATATAGGTCTGCAGACTCTTCTAATTTGAAAACTCATGTAAAAACTAAGCATAGTAAAGAGATGCCATTCAAGTGTGACAGTTGTCTTCTGACTTTCTCAGATACCAAAGAGGTGCAGCAACATGCTCTTATCCACCAAGAAAGCAAAACTCACCAGTGTTTGCATTGCGACCACAAGAGTTCGAACTCAAGTGATTTGAAACGACATGTAATTTCAGTTCACACAAAGGACTACCCCCATAAGTGTGATATGTGTGATAAAGGCTTTCATAGGCCTTCAGAACTGAAGAAACATGTGGCTGCCCACAAGGGTAAAAAAATGCACCAGTGTAGACATTGTGACTTTAAGATTGCAGATCCATTCGTTCTGAGTCGCCATATTCTCTCAGTTCACACAAAAGATCTTCCATTTAGGTGTAAGAGATGTAGAAAGGGATTTAGGCAACAGAATGAGCTTAAAAAGCATATGAAGACGCACAGTGGTAGAAAAGTATATCAGTGTGAGTACTGTGAGTATAGCACTACAGATGCCTCAGGCTTTAAACGGCACGTTATCTCCATTCATACGAAAGACTATCCTCACCGTTGTGAGTACTGCAAGAAAGGGTTCCGAAGACCTTCAGAAAAGAACCAGCACATAATGCGACATCATAAAGAAGTTGGCCTGCCCTAACAATACTTTCACAGACTTTTGTAGAGATGTTGGCTTTTAAAAGCCAATTTTAAAGCCGATCAGTTTTGTTCACATACAGTACTGTACATTGATTTATACTGTGTACAGATAGGATTATTCCTTCTCGTTACCTTTACATTTTATTCAGTAGTGTTCTGAATCTTATTTAGTTTGTTTAATGAGGAAAAGTAGCAACAAACAAGTTGCTTTCAATAAAATAATCCCTGATTCTGTATTGAATTTTTCCATCTTAGAAGTTTTAACTATTTAAGTATTTACTTTATTCACCTTGATGGTACTCTTCTAAGACGATTAAAGATAAAAACATGATTTAGTAACTCTAAAAGTAATCATTTTGACTCGTTTTTCCCCCACAAATTCTTTGCATTAAATAGAAACATCTGGAATATAAATGGGAGATTTTACTGTCAGTTCTAATTATAACATGAGTCATTTACTTGTCTAGCTTAACATTTTCAAATCACATGACCGTGAAACTTTGCATTTGAGCCTCAACATTGAATATAGTATATTGGCTAAGTTTGTGCTTAGTTTTCATTCTGTTTAACAGGCAAAATATGCTTCTTTTTACTTTCTTTGTAGTGTTTACATTTTTTGCCAGCACAGCACACTTTTAGAAGTGGTATTGAAAGGTTTTGCTTTTTCCTGTTTTTCATTCTTCTGTCTGTACTCCTTTGTTTTAGAATAGTTATGTTCTGTAAATGAGACTTATTGTGAACTAAGTTTTGGAATTTTTTAGAGAGAAATGTGGCTCATATGATTTTGCAAGGTACCCTAAATTTTATATGTGCCTGTATGTTGCTTATTTTACATACTTAAACACACAATCCCAAATTCTAAGTCTATGATGAAAAGTATTAAATGTACAATGAACTGAAAGATCCACAGATGTATGAAGGAGCATTTTTGCCAACTTTTTATTCAGAAGGATCAAAATTTAGCTGAAGAATTAGGAAAAAAATAAGGACACTAATATTTTTATAAAGTGAAGTATTATCTTATAAAAATCTTTGGTAATTGGAAAAGAGAAGTTAATGGTATTTCTAGATAGAATGCTTTCATACAGGTTTATCTTCATACCTTAAAAATTTCTGAAAACCTAATGAGTACCAGTAGATATTAATCTCTCTGTTCAGACCGAGAAGCCTGTAAAGAACCTGTCTTCTCACAAAATAAGGCAGAGAGTAAGGAAGCGGTGGCTGTATATACTAGAGAATGGGTGCAAATTAAACTTGACAAGCTCAGCCTGCGTTTTTATTTCTTAGGCAGTTAGCAAACTTGAAAAATATTTAATACTCAAGTTGCCTTTTATTAGAAGACAGAAGTTGTATTTAAAGTACATAATAAAATGTAAGGCTTTATTTGAAATATAAATTCTTTCACAGTTTTGTTTTTTATTTGAGAGTTGAAATATTTTAAGCAGTTAGTGAGTCATAAACATAGATATAAAATGAATTCAGTTAATTAGAATTTGGTTGTGTTAATACAAATTTTGGAGAAAAGGAAACACATTTTAGGTTGCTCAAATTAGCTATTGGCACATATATACTGGCACACTGTGGGAGATTAGAAATTTTTCTTCCCTTGTGGTAGGTACCTTACAACTTCATTATGGTGCTTTCTTCTACTCCTGTAGAGGTTTTATCTTTCTCTGTGCCATTCATATTCAGAAGTTACATTAATACAGTCAGAAATCTAAGCATTTGGGGTTTTTCACAGCCACTCAAGGCTAGATTAATTTAATCTCGTTCTAAATCAAGTGATTTAGGTATATAGGAATTTAAACCTAATGCCAGCCACAGCCACAAATGGATTTTGGAACCTCTGCCTTCTTGGCCCTCATATATGTCCCCATCTGTTTTATTGTCCATCTGTTGACCTGTTCTGGAAAACTCTTATTTTTGTATGTGAGTATCTTTTAAATCTCCCTCAAATTTGTTATTCCCTGAAGTAACATAAAAGGAAACGTTTAATGAAAGTTTACATTTAAGAATTTTAAAACATTCTGTAAAATTAATATAGATAAATAATTTTATTTTAAAAATACACTGAAAGATAAAGAACAACACTTTACATCATATTTCTCACATTCTGGAGTCATAAACAGTTGTTTTGTTTTTAAGCGCAATATTGAGACCTTTAAAAGGTATTAAGGATTTGGTCAAGTTAATATAAAACATTTGCCTTTATAAAGAAAAAATGAAATTGTACTTACTGTTATGTACTGATATTAATTGAGGTTGTTTTAATTCTTAAAACAATTTGATTAGCAAAGCTAAAAAAGTATATGTTTCAGTTTAGTGTTTAAAGAGGTACCAATTTTTAGAAGAACATAAGTTATTGTTTTGTTGAAATAACCTGTCAGATATTGTATGTTCCCTCCTTTGTACACATTGTAAAATACTTAAAGTAAAATACTTAATAAGAAATTCATATAGAAGAATGTGACACTATTGTAAATGTGTACTTGAGAGTAACATGCAAAAATAAAAATCAGACTATTTTCCTGATAATCAGTGTTTAGTCTATTTGATACTAGTACAAAGTTAACACTTTCCTGAGAAAAAAAAAGTGCAGCTTTCTTAAATCTAGTAAACATAATACAGTGGACTATTTTTGTTTCCCCATTTCTTAATTCATTCTGTATAGAAGTGGAATGAATGCAAAATGTTTAATTGTGCTTCATTTTTTTGACTTGGTTGGAAATGTTCATCCTGTGAGTTAGCACGTAATATTTTAGAGTAGTTAAGAGCTAATTGGGGGCTTCCCTGGTGGCGCAGTGGTTGAGAGTCCACCTGCCGATGCAGGGAAACGGGTTCGTGCCCCGGTCCGGGAAGATCCCACATGCTACGGAGCGGCTGGGCCCGTGAGCCATGGCCACTGAGCCTGCGCGTCCAGATCCCGTGCTCCGCAACAGGGGAGGCCACAACAGCGAGAGGAAAAAAAAAAAAAAAGCTAATTGGTAAGTCCTTTTGATTAGCATGTCCTTAAAATACACTTTTTTCTTTTATCTTTACAAAACATTTGTCGTTTTCCATCTGCAACTACTTCTGAGATAAATGTCCCATGTATAAAGTGGTTGTTTTAGACCACGTAAAGTTCATTTCAGTATAAGACCACAGCAATCAATGATGGTTATTACTGTTTTCATAGCAAAAGACTCTGTCCTTGAGTTACCCTTTTGTGCCCAGTTTGGAGGTCTGTTACAGACACTAACATACTGTAGAACAGGTTATTGTCATAGTAAAAATTAGATAAAAGTTATCAGGAGTTGTCTTAACCATTCAGTATTTCTCACAGTTCCAGAGGCCAGGAAGTCCAAGGTCAAGGCACTAACTTATTCAGTGGGTGGTAAGTGCCACTTTTCTAGTTCATAGACTGCCAGCTTCTGGTTGTGTCTTCACATGGTGGAAGGAGTGAGGGAGGGAATAGTGAGGCACTGTTCCCACTTGTGAGGGCTCTACCCCCATGACCTAATCACCTCCTAAAGACTCCACCTCGTAATAACCATGACATTGGGATTCGATGGCACATAAAAACATAATTTTAGGGAGTCAAAAGCATTTAGTCAATAGGAGTTAAAAAGATTGGGACATTCAGATTTTTATTGAGAAAACTGATGTAACATAAAAGTCACTGTCTAAAAGGGTAAAATTAGTGGCCTTTAAACATTGACAGTGTTGTGTTACAATCACCTTTATTTAGTTCCAAAAATCTTAGATTTTTAAAGATAAAGATTCTGCACTTCTTCAACTGTATAGGAATATGTGTTTGCCTAATAGTTCAAACAGTAAATAATAAAAGTTTGAGTTAAATATTAAGAGAATATGGTGAATGTCACTCTGACAAGTCATAAGTCAGACAAGACAACTGCAACTCAACTGAATAACTCATTTATAATAGAGTGCCTTATAAATAACACCTAACCAAGTCTGTGATCCCCCTACTCAGATCATTTATACCCCTGTTCTCTGGAATCTTCGTTTCACTGATTTCCTTTATTTCCCACAAATGGTAGGTTATATAAGGAAAAGCATGACCAGTCAGTATCTTAAGGATGTGCTATTTCAGAATAGTGGGTTTTGAACTTTGGGCCAAGGATGTCTAGTATCAGCATTACTTGGAAACGTGTTTGAAATACAGATTTTTGGGTGCGCTATATACGCACTACATCAGAAACTGCATAGGACCTAGCAACCTATTTTGTTCTTGTAAAAATACACGTAACAAAATTTAACATCTTTAAGTATACACTTCAGTAGTGCTTAAGATTTACTCATATTTTGTTGAGGATTTTTTCATCAATATTCATCAGGAATATTGGTCTGTAGTTTTCTTATAACGCCTTTTTCTGGATTTGGTATCAGATAATGTCATTTCGTAGAATGAATCTGGAAGTATTCTGTATTTGGGGAATATTTTTACTATTATTGGTGTTAATTCTTACAGGTGTACAATTTAAGCGATTCACAATTTTTAAACGTTATACTCCATTTATAGTTAATAAAATATTGGCTGTATTCCTTGTGTTATACAATATATCCTTGTAACTTATTTTATACATAATAGATTATACCTTCTAAACCCCTACCCCTATCATGCCCTTCCCCCCTTCCCTCTCCCCACTGGTAACCACTAGTTTTTTTCTCTGTATCTGTGAGAGTGCTTTGTTGTTATATTCACTTGTTTATTGTATTTATTTTATTTCTTCTTAAGTTCTGGTAATTTATGCATTTCCAGGAATTTCTCCATTTCATCTAGGTTGTCTAAATTGCTGGTGTTGAATTTTTGATAATATTAATGTATTTTAACTTCTTTTTTTCTGTGTAAGCATCAGTAGTAATGTCCCTACCTTCATTACTGATTTAGGTAACTTAATGTTTTTTTCTAGCTTTCTTAGTCTACCTAATGTTTCATCAATTTTTTTCAAAGCATGGCTTTTGGTTTTGTTAATTCTGTTATTTTTCTGTTTCATTCATTTCTGCACTAACCTTCATTGTTTTTTTCCTTCTTGCATTGTGTTTAGTTTTGCTATACTAAAACACAGTACTTTAAGGTTTAAACAGTTTATTTATGAAAGATTCTTATTTTTAATGTAGGTGTTTATAGATTTCCCTCTGGGAACGGTTTTCTCTGCATCTATTAAGTTTTGGTTTATTGTATTCATTTTCATTTGACTTAAGGTTTTTTTCCCTAATTTCATTAGTGATTTTTTTTTCCATTGCTTGTTTAATACTATGTCATTTAATTTCCATGTTTTTGTAAATTTTCCAGTTTTTCTTGTGTTACTGATTTCTGGCTTCATTCCATTGTGGTTGAAAAGATACTTTATATGAATTCAACTTTTAAAAAAAATTACTTAGACTTGTTTTATGGCCTAATGTATAGTCTACACTGGAGAATTTTCCATGTGCATTTGAGGGAAAGGTGTAGTTAGCTCTTGGAATCAGAATTCTGTTTATAGAGTGTTCAGTTCCTCCATTCCTTGTTTCATCTTTTTTTCTGGTGTTTTTATCCATTTTTGAATGTGAGCCTGAAGTCTTTATTGGAGAGCTGTTTCTCATTCAGTTCTGTCTATATGTATTTCATATAAATTGGTTTCCTTTTTTTTTTATTTGGTGTGTATCTGATTGTCATATCTTCATATCTGATTATCGATTAACCCTTTTGTCAATATATAATGTCCTTTGTATCTTGTAGCAGTTTTTGAGTTGTTAAAAACTAGACAATAGGTCCAAAATGCAGTGGCTTATGCTAAGCCCCAAATAGAGGTTTAAGTTAATTACAGCTTCTGCTCTCCCAGAAGTGGGAGAGATCTTCATATATCTGATTATCGATTCATATCTGATTATCATATCTTATCTTCATATCTGATATCATATCTTCATATCTGATTATCGATTAACCCTTTTGTCAATATATAATGTCCTTTGTATCTTGTAGCAGTTTTTGAGTTGTTAAAAACTAGACAATAGGTCCAAAATGCAGTGGCTTATGCTAAGCCCCAAATAGAGGTTTAAGTTAATTACAGCTTCTGCTCTCCCAGAAGTGGAGTCTTAAACCAGTCAATTAGGAATCACCTGATCAGCACTGGTTAGATAATCTGCTAGATATACCCTCTGCCGGCTCCTAAAGGAAAGTAACTTTGCAATAACCAACTCATTTTGTTTTTGCAGAGTGTAACTTCTTTGTTCCTTCTGCCTATGAAAGCCTTTCATTTTGTACAGCTACTTTGAGCTCATTTCTGTCTGATGGATGATATGTTGCCTGATTCACATATCATTGACTGAATCCAGTAAGGTCTTGAAAATTTACTCAGTGGAATTTTATTTTGCCTGATACCAGTATAGCTACCGTAGCACCCTTTAGGTCACTGTTTGCATGAACTATCTTTTTTCACCCTTTCATTCTTGTATTTTTGGATGCGAAGTTAATCTGTAGATATCATATAGTTGAACGATTAAAATATTTTAATATATATAAATATATAATATATGAAGTATATAAAATTTTTTTAATTTAATGGTCCAACTATATGCAGTTAGTGCAGTTCAGAAGTAAGATTACTATTTCCCAATTGTCAGCCACAATTCCCTCATCAGTGAAACAAGGACAATGAAAGTACCTATCTCATAGAGTTGTTCAGATTAAATAAATATATTGTAGGAGAATACCTGGCAAAGTAAGAACTCAGTGAATGGTCTCAATTGTGCAAAGATGAACAGTTCATTTGGCTGTGATGGACAAGAGAAGCAATAGTTGCTGATAGTTAGACCTTAGACCCTCCCTTCTTCCTTCCAGGAATAATAGTCTCATATTTCTTTTAAGTTTTCAAAGTATTCTGTTACACATTCTTTTGCTGTCTGTGTAATCCTCATGAAAATCTTGTTAAGGTGGCTGGGACTGTTATTGTCTCCATTTTGCAGATGAGAAACTGTGACCTTAGTGGTTTAAAACAGCTGCTCTTAAAATTTAGATGTATTTTTGGTTTTGTTTTTGTTTTTGCCATACGCGGGCCTTTCACTGTCGTGGCCTCTCCTACTGCAGAGCACAGGCTCCGGACGCGCAGGCGGCCATGGCTCACGGTCCCAGCCGCTCCGCGGCACGTGGGATCCTCCCGGACCGGGGCACGAACCCGTGCCCCCTGCATCGGTAGGCGGACTCAACCACTGCGGCACCAGGGAAGCCCTGCTCTTAACATTTATTCATCTGGGACACATGGTGCTTTCAGATGGACAAATTTATGTGTAATTCCTTCCATATCTGTACCCTTTTCCCTCCTACTGGAAAACATTTAATGCTATGCAGGCATTAAGAAGGTTAAATAGATAGAGCTATGCATAAGAGATGTGAAAGGATTTCTCTATTGTTGGTGAAAAGAAGGTTGTAAAATAACTTTATAGTAATATTCCATGTATGTTTATTCAGGTATAAAGTTGTTGGAGAGGCCACACAGGAAACTGTTAACAGTACTTAACTATGGAATTGAGGGATAGGAATCTTTAAAATGTACCCAGGATTTAATTTTTAGGTATGACTGAATGATGACACAAAAAGTCAATGCCATTGAAAGGAGAGTTCATTATTTACAGTTCCCAAGAGGAGCAGCATGATATTGGTGATTTAATAAGAAATATATACATTTGGTCTTTATCCTGTTTCTGGCACAGAACTCCTAAAACCCTGGAATTTACTAAGTGATAAGGGGGATAAAAATGTCTTGATATTCATAACAAATTCATTTCAACCACACGTGAGTTTCTGTTAGGTGACCTTTGTAAAGGACCAAAAGTTTGGGCTGACTGCCAGGAGGAGAAGGGGTGGGGAGAATGGTGTGCCCAGAGAGCATGGAAGTTGAGCATGGAGAGGCGTGCTTGCTGTATGCCTCTCTTCTGTCTGGCTATTCCTGAATTCCTTTCATAATAAATGTAATCTAGTAATTAAAATGTTTCTGTGGGCCACTCTAGCAAATTAACTTAACCCAGGAGGAAATCATAGGAACCTCCTATCTTCAGGCCAGCCAGTTGGTGTGAAGAACAGGTCTTGTGATTGGTGTCTGTTGGGGTGGGGGAGGGGGTGATGAGAGAGTCTTATAAGACTGAACGCTTGACCTGTGGGATCTGATGCTATCTCCAGGTAGATAGTATTATAATTGAGTTAAATCATAGGACGCTCAGCTGATGTTGGAGAACTGCTTTGCTTATGACGAAAACCTAAATACATATGATCCCAAACATATTGAGAGTAGAGGAGACACACAGAAGTGTTTTCTGCCCTACTAGGATGCTGTGCCACATAGGGAATTATTAGGATTGGTAAGCAGACATACAGAGCAAGGGGGAAAAATGATGTACTTCTTACTGTATTACCTCTATTATTGTAGAGGTGGAAAGCTGTTAGGTGAGGATGTTTTTGATTGATCAGGAAGTAAAACACATGTTGGAGTTTGCATTGGAGGTTTGCAATATGATTTCCATACATCTGTGAAAACCCACGCTGCAGAGAAGAGGTATCCAATGTTTAGGAATCATATCAAGAAAACTGGGGAGTAATAGTGGAAACTTTTAGAGATGAGGACATAAGTTGCCTTAAGCAGTGTAAAACATTTTAAAAATGAGGATAGAAAGGAGCAACACAAATTGAAATACAAGGAGTTTTTTTAGGTTGGTCCATATCTAAGTTTCCCATTTGTATATTATTAACCCAGATATGGATCTGAAATTTCCAGGTTCTCTAACCCTGGAGTTGTAAATAGAGGTTAAGACCTGGGGCAAGATGGAGATGCATTTAGGGGTTCATTTGCTGGACTGCAATTTGTAATGGAGTTGTTACAAGAGATGTATTATGTGTTTCTTAATTAAATTGGCTATCTGCATCCTATCAAGAACATAAAACTCCTTGAATGCCTTTTCCAAGAGCCCAGCATTGTGAATTTGACAAGTGAAATGTATGCCTTGCTTATTATCAGTAATGTTTGTAACTCTGAAAGGAATATAGAATGTCCTGGCAATGCCTTTTACTGTGGCTTTACTATATGTAAAGACATGTATGATTTTGATTTTGATGTATGTCAGGTATCTCTGAGGTAAGAAATTCCCAGTTCTTTGTCCTCAAGGGGTAACACTTAGGCAATGGCCCAATAATTTATAATGTAAAGATGGGGAGCACTTGGTAAAGTCACCCAGCACTAAGTTGGCTGAAGTTTGGCCAAGAATGTTGTTTCCTGGGTTCCATCCTTTCTGGGATATGCTGGCTCACAGATGGAAAGCAGTAACATTCCACAGAGTGCCATTTACTGCTAGTCTACTGACTCCCATTGCTGTTCACTCAGTTAATCCCAAGGGGTTCCCCAGGTAGCCAACTGGTCAGGGGAAGGGTGACCTCCTTTATCACCAGAACATCTGAAAGGGACTAGGACAAGGAGGACACGCTCTCCTGCAGGTAGAATATGTCAGAAGGCCCAGGTTTGGCTGCATCCAATAATAATGAGGCCTCAGTAGCTGTGCCAAGCTTGTGGAATACTATTTCCATGACCCAAAGTATATGTGTAGCTAGGTATGGAGGGCCAGACTCAGGTCCCATGAGATCCTCTCTTTCCAGAAGAGCCCAGGATATGGCCAGCAATTGTAGTTGTAATGTTGTATAGCATGGAGCCAAGAGGAACAGCTTCTTATATTAGATAAGTCCTTAGGCTACTATGGCATCATAGGAGGCATGAGAGAAGGTTGCCAAAGTCTTTAGTGACAGAGTCCCTGAGGGCACTAATGGGAGTGCCTATTGATTTTAATGGGAATAGATTTTAGACTCTTTTATTGGAAGGGTCCCATTGAGGGTGGGTTGATGATTTGTAACTAGCAGCATCAATGGGATGAAGTAAAATTTGTTAATACCGAGTATATTGCCCTCAGAACCAAAAAAAGACTAAAAGATGTCAGACTTATGTGTCTGTAATGAGTGTGTCAAGTAAATCTCCTTGGATGAGGATGTTGCCAATGTAATGTCATACCTGTGTTCCTAGTGAAATGTGGCTATCATTAAGATGTCTGCAAAGACTTTCATGGCAAGGCTGTTGGGGTGCCCTTTGTATTGTGACCATTTGCAGATTATTGCAAACTGAAGCTGAGAGGTAAGACATGGAATAGAATATATTACCCAGTTTATAAGAGAGAAATATTTCGTGTTTGTTGTTTGGATAGTCAATAATTTTAACAACATTGTATATTGGATATGAGGCCCCTAATGAATGGTATCATAGCATTAAGGTTGTGGTAATCCACCATGAGGTGTCATATTTTTCATGTTTAGCAACAGGCAAATTGAGCTTTAAATGGAGAAGCAGTGGGAAGAATCACCCCTTTACTTAGGTTTTACAAAATGAGTTATAATCCTTGAAGGTCCTACTTACATTGGGCAACATTAACTATTTTAATTAGAGTTTCCATGGGATTCCATTTTATCAAGTCAATTTGTAAATGCCAAAGTCTTTCTTTAAATATAATTATTCATTGTTTTTAGTGTCTATGCCCAATATTGAATATTTTAGGAGGAGGGGTACTATGACTATGGAAAATTTAGGTATACCCTTTCTTCTCTATTTTACATTTAGTTTTTCTAAACTTTTCCTAATTATGGGGAGTGACAGTGTTTAAACTGGTGTGATCCCCAAGTATAAGTACAATTTGAGTCCCAGAATTGATTAAATCCATGAAGTTTTGTTAATGGGTTATTTTAGCAAATGCTAAAGATAGTTGATAATCTAGGTTGTAGAGGCACAAAGCCAACCAGCACCTGTTTATACTTTTGTATATAATTCCTTTAGTATATAAATTTTATTTTAAAAAATGTGTACATATATGTATTACATATAACTTGTTACATAAATTTTTAGAGAATAAATTTGAGAGTCACATTATGGACCTTTTTTCATTTAGTTATATATTATATATACCTTTACTTAATTTTAAAATTATATATATAAGTGTATATAATGAAAAGTTAAAGGTATATGTGCTATATGTTTATGTGTGTGTATATTTACACATATACAATTAATTTAATTATCTTTCATTTCCCTTCTATTTGTTGTGGTTTCCCCATAGCTCCTGCCTTTTTTTTTTTTTTTCCTGTTTTAGGCTTTTAACTACCTGAAGAAAAGATTTTTAATTTCTGTCTCTGGAGGAGAGGGAAGAGATTCAGTACCTCTATTCAGCAGATTGTCTCTAGAAAGGTCCCTGTCTGCAGTGAAGTCAGTCCTGTTCCCCAAACATTTCACCTGTACCCCCTAATTTTTCATTTGTTTATTTTTGTTTTGTGTGTCCTTGACCATTTGGTTTTAAATTTTCCTTTGGGTGTTTACCTAATAAATCCCTTGTTGTTTAGAGTTAGCCTCTTCTTTTTTAATAATTTTTCAAGTTTAATTGTACTTTTTTTTTTTAGAATCAATTTTTATTTATTTATTTTTGGTCGCATTGGATCTTTGTTGCTGAGCGTGGGCTTTCTCTAGTGGCGTCGAGCTGGAGCTACTCTTTGCTGCAGTGTGTGGGCTTCTCATTGCGGTGGTTTCTCTTGTTGCAGAGCACAGGCTCTAGGCATGCAGGCTTCAGTAGTTGTGGCTTGTGGGCTCTAGAGCACAGGCTCAGTAGTTGTGGCGCACAGGCTTACTTGCTGCATGGCATATGGGATCTTCCCGGACTTGAACTCGTGTCCCCTGCATTGGCAGGCGGATTCTTAACCACTGCGCCACCAAGGAATTCCCTAGAGTTAGCCTCTTCTGTGAGTGACAACTTCCCTTTCTAGGGTGTACCAATGAAACTCAGAGAGGATGAGGTCCATATCAGAGGAGCAGTGGTAGCAGCATACTGATTTTGTGGTTATTTGGTTTTCAAAATGAGTCTTTTAGCATGCTGAAGACAGCACTTAGGAGTACCTAAGTATGTTAACCAAGAGATATGCAATCTCCTATAAATTGAGAAAACTCCTGTCTTAGGGCAGGGGTCCCCAACCCCGAGGTACAGATCCGCGGCCTGTTAGGAACTGAGCCTCACAGCAGGAGGTGTGCGGTGGGCAAGCTAGCAAAACTTCATCTGCTGCTCCCCATCACTCCCCGCTTGCATTACCGCCTGAACCATCACTCACATTACTGCCTGAACCATAGCCCCCATCACCCCCTCATCCGCCCCCGTTGGTGGAACAATTGTCTTCCATGAAATTGGTCCTTGGTGCTAAAAAGTCAGGGGCCACTGTCTTAGGGGGAAGAAAGTGGGATAAACTATTTCTCCCCCTTTTCCTTTTTCATTAGACATTGGGCCACTGATCTCCACGGGTGGGATCCCTAATATTCCACTGGTTTGGGTGACAAATCATGACAACCTCATGATTTGCTTACCTTAAGGCACCATTTACGTTTGTCTGATGCCATGCCTTTCCATGCTATGACTTTCCATGGGGAGGGCACCCTGTATCTCTCTGACAGCAAAAATGTGTGCCCAAGTACTTATAAAGTCAAATGGGGACTGCCTTAGGATTGAATATTCCAGACTGTGTTCTACAAATTCTTAAAGAGATAGGAAATGCCACTGGAGATGGGTTATCTTGGAGTACAGCAATTCTGTTGATGGTCCTTCCACCTGATGCTGCCAGTTTGGTGAATCAGACTCACCCCTTGGCATCTCAGGGGAAGCTCTCTTGGGCAGAGGAAGCCTTTGCCTTGTAAATTGACCACCTTACATGCCAATGGGGAACAGGGCATGGACACTAGCTATGTGACACATGTGGTAGGGATACCAACTGGGGTAATCCCACACTACAGCAATCCTAAAATTAGTAGATGTCTAGAATTTCTCCCCTTGGCTCATGTGACAATTTAGGGTAGAAAGCCAGACTAAGTAATAGCAGACACAGTCAAAACACAACTTGCCAACGGCCAGAATTGCCTTTCCGGGCAGTGCTTGCTGTTGGGTGTATCCAGTTACTTACCTACAAGCACTCTAGAGGCATGTATTCTCTATCCATTACTGGGTCACTCGGCATACTTCACCAGTTTTGTTCAAATTAATCTGTAAAGTGATTTAATTAAATCACTGGAATTCACTTTACAGGTATGATTGAGTAATGTCACAGGTCATATATATATATAATTGAAAGAAGAACTTATTAGTCATAGTTCCAAGAGGAGGGGAGGCCCCCACACCACGCAGAGTGACCTGTAGAAACAGTAGGAACAGTCAGAAAGCTGAGTGAGCAAGGGGAAAGCATTCATTACCATAATGGCAGGAAGTTGTTAGGTGGAGACGTTTTTGATTGGGCCGGAAATGAAACATAGTTCTTAGGGCTTTGGTTCCAGGGCTTGCTATATGACCTGTCACACCCATGAAAACCCACAGTGCAGTGAAGAGGTAAATAACTTCCTGCAACACCTGGACATACATTCATCAGTTACAGAGTATCAACAATGCTTATTATAGGGAGGTGGTAAATTGGGGGCTGGGGGTTTCACTTTCACGTTATACAATTTAAAACATAAGTGTGTATTATTTTTATAATAAAAATTTAATTCCATTTTGAAAATAAAAGCATAACCATTTGAAAGATTATAAGCATACCTTGAATTGGTTTTGATTTTAAGGAAATCACTCATGAATATTTATAGACTGTCTGTGGAAGAATATTCAAGAAGCTGATAATACTGCTTGCCTCTGAAAAGGAAGTCTGGGAGACTGGGGTTTTGGGGTTTTTTGTTTTGTTTTGTTTTTTTGGCTGCGTGTAGGCTTTCTCTAGTTGCTGCAAATGGGAGCTACTCTTTGTTGTGGTGCGCAGTCTTCTCATTGCAGTGGCTTCTCTTGTTGTGGAGCACCGGCTCTAGGCATATGGCTCAGTAGTTGTGGCGTGTGGTCTCAGTAGTTGTGGTTCACGGGCTCTAGAGCGCAGGCTCAGTAGTTGCGGTGCACCGGCTTAGTTGCTCCGCAGGCATGTGGGATCTTTCCAGACCAGGGCTCGAACCCATGTCCCCTGCATTAGCGGGTGGATTCTCAACCACTGCGCCACCAGCAAAGTCCCAGAGACTGTATTTTGAAGATAAAGGTGGAAGTTAAATGGATTTTCACTGTAAACCCTTTTATAAGATTTAATTTAACAAATGTACATATTATGAATTTAAATAAAAGAAATTTATTAAAAACGTTAGTGACTTATAATTACCAATGAATAGTTTGTAAGTTACCTAGTAACTGATCATAACACACCAGTTCTTCCCACTGATTAGATTCTAAGCACAGTACTGACATTCAAGTCTTCAAGGACTGTAACTCCATTTTACTGCCCAGTGTGGTTGCCTCAGAGCAGCACCCTGCTTCAGGCTCAATAAGCCATGACAATAATTTCATAATTACTATGGCATAAGTGAAATTAACTCCCCAAACAGTCTGGCCAATGACACTTCTGTTATTTCACCCACTCTCTTCTTCCCATTGAGGTGTAACTTAACAAATATAAGTATATATAAGTTGTATATACTACCTTTGTATATTTTTAATGTATTTATACATATATAAATTTCAAATGTTCAGCTTAATGTTTTTACATATATATTCATCTCTGTAATCACAATTTGGATCAAAATATAGACCATGCCATCTTTTTCGTCTTGCAAAACTGAAACCCTACACATATTAAACAAGATTATTCTTGGTGGTTTTTTTTTTTTTTTCCTATTTTTCTCTATCCTCAGCCCATGGCAACCACCATTCTGCTTTCTGCTTCTGTATGTTTGAGTACTTTAGACACCTCATATAAGGAGAAGCATACACTGTCTTTTAGTGACCGACTTATTTCACTTATCATACTGTCCTCAAAGTTTATCCTTATTGTAGCAATTGACAAGATTTCCTCATTTATTAAGGTTAATAATGTTTCATTGTATGTTTATCCACTTATCCATCAGTGGACTTTAGGGTTGCTTCTACCTCTTGGCTATTGTCAATAATTTTGCAATGAAAATGGGTGTACAAATATTTCTTTGAAATCCTGCTTTCTGTTCTTTTGGATATATACTCAAAAGTTGGGTTGTTGGATCATATGGAAACTATATGTTTGATATTTGAGGAAATTCCATATTGTATTTTCATAATGCCTGCACCATTTTATCTACCCATCAATAGTGCACACCAATTTCCAATTTCTTAACTTCTTTGCCAACACTTTTTACTTTCTTTTTTTGTTATTGTATGTTTTCATAGTAGCCATCCTAATGGATGCGAAGTAACATCTTTGCATTTTTCATTTGCGTTTCTCTAATGATTAGTCATGTTGAGCAATTTCATCTTTTTGTTTGGTCATTTATATATGTTCTTTAGAGGAAAATCTGTTCAAATCTTATGCTTATTTTTAAATAAGGTTATTTGGTTTATTGTTCTTGAGTTGTAGGAATCCCTTGTGTATTCTGGATATTAACCCCTTATCAGATATATGATTTGCAAATATTGTCTCCCATTACATCAGTTGCCTTTTCACTCTGTTAATTGTGCCCTTTGATGCAAAGAAGTTTTAAGTTTGAAGTAATTCCACTTGTTTATTTTTACTTTTGTTGCCGGTGCCTTTGGTGTTATATGTAATAAATCATTGTCAAGTCCAATATTTTCTCTGTAAGAGCAGATAGTTTAAAATACACAATTTTCTTCAGAGTTTTATAGTTTAAGTTCTTTAATCCACTTGAATTAATTTCTGTATTTGTATATGGTATAAGACAAGAGTCTAACCTCATTTTTTCTTTTTTTCTGTCCACGCTGTGTGGCATGCGGGATCTTAGTTGCCTGACCAGGGACTGAAACCAGCCCTGGCAGTGAAAGTGCCAAGTCCTAACCATTGGACCGCCAGGAAATTTCCTAACTTTATTCTTTCACATGTATTTATACTGTTTTCCCAGAACCATTTGGTGAAGAAATTATTGTCCCAGATATGATCTGTGGGACTCAGTGAGGGTTTATTATGCATCCTGCATCTAAAAAGTGCAGGTGGTACTCCAAATCATCTGAAGTCATAGGGTCTGCAAGACAGAGGCATTCTGATTTTCCATCCTCCATGCAGAAAGTGCACATGTGCTTTAATTGTGTTGTCAGAAGACTGTCTGCAAATATAACAGGGAGCTAATATTCATCTGTCAGCAGGAAGGTACAGGCAATGTTTCCGTACCCTTGCAGGGGTATCTAAGAGACTGAGCAGGGAACGATTTTCCATTCCACCACCACCAGGTTTGCAGGCACTGTTACAATTCCAACTCACAAAAATTATCTGCAGTGCTTAGAGGAGAGATGAACATACAACCCGCACCTGACCCCCACCAGAGGATGCAGGCAGTGCTCCAATTTCCCTGACATATAGTGTCATATAGATAGGGTCTGAGAGTCAGAGAGGGGAGCTGAATTTCTCCCCTCCCCTAAAGATGAAGGCAGTTCTCTATCCTGCCAGGATAGCATCTGTTTACTGAGAGGTAAATTGAGCTCCCATCCCCCCTTTCACAAAAGTTGAAGGCCATGCTTCAACTGCCCTCGTAGCATAGTGTCTTCAAGTTAGAGAGGGAAGATGGTAGTATACCCTCTCCCACATCTACTCCATCCAACCTGGAAACTTCAGCTGGCTCACTAATTCCACTGACTGCATAGTTCTCTGCTGTTCAGAGCAAGGAGATAACTTCTTCACCGACACCTTCAAAAAGTACAGGTGTTTCTCCACTTCTGCTTGCTGGTAAGGTGTATGTATGGATCTGAGTGGAGAACTGATTCTTCAGATGCATCCTAGATGCACTGGCACTTTAATTTCTAGTTGGAATTGTGTCTGTGGGCCTGAGCAGAGAGTTGATGTTTCAAACACCCTTCAGCACATAAAGGTAATCCTTAATTTCCCCTGCTACAATAAATAATGTTTATGAGTTTGTGCTAAGAGCTGATCTTCCACCTTTAACTCACACAATGTACATGGTACTGTAGTCCCAATGAAGACACTGTCCTCTGTTTACAACAGGGAGCTGTTCATGTATCACCACTCTTAAAAGATGCCAGTGGTGCTTCAGTTTCCCTCTCAGGATAATGTCATCAGGTTATACTGGGGAGTTGATCTTCATATCCAATCTAGATGATCCATGTTGTGTTCAGTCCAAATGCTGGGACAGTGTTTGCAGTTCTGAGCATGAAAACTGATGCCAGTAAGATATATGCATTTCTCCAATTCCCTTGCATATGTTGGTGGGGCTGAGCTGGGAGTTAATTTTCTCTTCCCTCTGAAAAAATACTGACCCAATTTGCATGCTGGGATAGTAATTCTTGAACTGTGGATAGTTCATCTTCTGTACTTCCAGATGATGCTGGTGGTACTCTAATACTACTGCAGACAGAGTTTCTGTGGTGCTGACAGGGAAGCTGATTTTATACACGGATACACACGTACTCAAACCTGACCAGAAGATGCAGGACATGTTCCAATTTTCCATTCCTGGATGCACCTCAGGGTGTTATCAAGGAGGTAATCTTTACCTTCTACTGAAAAGAGGCAAGTAGTGCTCCAAATGCCTTGCCAGGGCTGATACTATAGTCTTAGTTTTAAATATGCAGGCCACGCTCTTGAGATAGTGTGTGTGGTATATAGCAAGGAGCTAATCATACTTCTGGTCTTAGTCAACTCAGGCCATAACAAAATACCATGGACTGGGTAGCATAAATAACAGAAGTTTGTTTTTCTCGTAGTTTGGGGACTCAAAGTCTGAGATAAAGGGTGAGTTGGCTTCCTGGCCTGTAGACAGCCATCTTTTTGGCTTATTTCACATAGCATAATGTCCTCAAGTTCCCTCCATGTTATTGCACATGATAGGATTTCCGTTTTAAAAAAATATGTACATATGCCAGAAGTAGGATTGCTGGATCACAAGGTCATTCTATTTTTAATATTTAACTACTTGTTGTTTTCCAAAATGGCTTTACCACTTTATAGTCTTACCAATAATGCAAAAGAGTTCCAATTTTCCACATCCTATCCTACACTATTTTTTAAACTAGTGGCTATCCTAATGTATATGAGGTAATAACTTATTTTTAGTTTGATTTACCTTTCCCTGATGATTAGTGATTTTGAGCATCTTGTCATATGCTTACTGGTCATTTTTATATCTTCTTTGGAGGAATATCTATTCAAATCCTTTGTGTATTGTAATGCCACCTTATTTGTTTACTTGTTGAGTTTTTAGAGTTTTAAAATATATTCTTATTATTAACCAGATACATGGTTTGCCAATACTTTCTCCATTCTTGAAGTTGCCTTTTCACTCTGGTGATTATTTCCTTTGCTGTGCAGATTTTAAGTATAATCAAGTACCAACTATCTAGTTTTGCTTTTCTTGCCTGTGCTTTTAATGTTGTATCCAAGAATTCACTGACAAATTCAACATTAGATTATGAAGGTCTTACCGTATGTTTCTTTCAGGAGTTGTATAGTCTCAGGACTTACATTTGATCATTAAATTTTTAGTACATTTTTGTGTAAAATAGAAATTAAGTGTCTACTTCTTCTGCATGTGAGCATCAAGTTTTCTTTACACTCTCTCTTGTTTAAGAGACCTCTTTTTCCCATTGGGTAGCTGTGGCACCACTACTGAAGATTATTGAACCATATACAGGAGGGTTTATTTCTGGGCTCTTTATTTTATTTCTGTCTTTATGCTGGTACCTGTCCTGTGTTGATTATTATAGATATATAATACACTTTGAAATCAGTTGTGATATTATTTTTCAAAATTGTTTTGATTACTCGGTGTTTTTTGAGATTTCATATGAATTTTAGATTTTCTTTCTATTTCTACAAAATGTCATTGAGATTTAGAGAAATACTCAATTTAATCTGTAGATCTCTCTGGGTAAAATGGACACTTAAAAATATTAAGCCTTCCTATACATGAACGTAGGATGTCTTTCTATTTATTTGTAACTTCAGTGTTTTTCAGCAAGGTTTTGTAGTTTTCATTATACAAATTTTGACTCCTCAGTTAAGTTTATTTCTAAGAATGTTTTATGCTATTTGGATTTTCTCAAATTCCTCTTCAAATTGTTTATTGTTAGTATATTAAAATGTCATGAATTTTTTGAGCATTCTTTTTGTATCCTGCTACTTTGTCTAATTTGTTTAGTAGTCTAACACATTTTTTGTGTGTGGAATTGTTGGGGTTTACTACATCTAAGATGACATAATTTGAGAATTTTTTTTTTCATTTCCAGTTGGGTGCCTAATATTATTTTTCTTGCCTAGAGTAGGTTTCTAAATTGTTCCTTACTTTAGAAGAAAACGTTAGTTTTTCATCACTGAATATAATGTTATGTTAGTAGTGGACTTTTCATATGTGTCCTTAATTATGTTGAGGTAGTTTCTTTCTATTCCTAGTTTGTTGACTGTGTTTTTCATATGAGGGTGTCAAATTTTGTTAAATGCCTCTGCTTCAATTAAGATGGTCATGTGGTTTTTGTCCTATATCCTGTTAATGTGGTATATTATATTGATTTTTGTATGTTGAACTACCTTGAATTCCAGGAACTGATCCCATTTTATTATGTTGGCTAAGCCTTTTAATGTTATTAAATTTGCTTTGCTAGTATTTTGTTAAGTATTTTTGTATCAATATTGTAGTATTTTTTCTGGCCTTTGGTATCATGGTAAATCTGGCTTCTTAGAATAAGTTTGGAAGTATTCCTTCCTTCAATTTTTTTGAATTTATTTTATTAGGAATGGTATAAATCTTCTTTAAATGTTCAGTAGAATTCTATTATAAAACCATCTAGTCCTGTGCTTTTCTTTGTTGGGAAGTTTTTGATTACTAATTCAATCTCTTTACTAGTTACAGGTCTGTTCACATTTTTTTATTCATTCCTGATTCATTACTCATTTTATTGGCTTATAATTGTTTATAGTAGCTTCTTATAATCCCTTTTAGATCTGTGGCATCAGTTTTAATGTCTCATTTCTGGTGCTTATTTGAGTCATATCTTTTAAAATTAGTCTAACTAAGGATTTGCCAATTTTGTCTTTCTTTTAAAAAAAGTTAATTCATAGTTTCCTTGGTTCTAGTTTTTTAATCTACATTTCATTTATTTCTACTGTAATATTTGTTTCTTCCTTTTGCTAACTTTTGGGTTATTTTGTTCTAATTACTAGAAATGGAGAGTTATGTTTCTGATTTGAGATCTTTCTTTTTTAATGTGAGAGTTTATTGCTATAAACCTCCTGCTTAGTACTGCATCACACAAGTTTCAGTATATTGTTTTCCCAATGTCTGTTAGTTCCTGTCCATGTTATACTTTACCTCTTTTAGCATATTTAAGAAAGTTGTTGTAAAATCTTTGTCTGCTAAATACATAGCCTGTGTTTCTTTAGGATCACTTTCTGGAGATTTATATGATTTCTTTGAATGCATCATATTTCTTATTTCATTGTATGCCCTCTGATCTTTTGCAACAATGTGGCCATTTGAAAAAAACCCCACTATTCCCAGAATTTGCTGAGTCTCTCCATTCAGAGGAAGATCTTTGCTAATCAGCCAGGTGTGAAGGCTTAATGTCCCTTGAGGCCTTTTCTGGGCATGTGTCTCCCTTACAACTGTGAATGTACTTCTTACTATATACCCAGCTGTTTTAAATATCTTAAACTCCATAACAGTCTCATTCTTGCTTTTTCTCATCTTATATGTTGTCTTTTATTCCTCTGCCCCTCTAGTTCTGCAGTGTTCCTGCAAGTGTCCTGCACTGTGGCATTTCTATTGCTTTCAGTGACTCCAACCTGATTTCTAAACTATGCCATCATTCTTGTCAGTGCTCTGAATTGTGTGAAACAGAATCCAGTCCTTTGAATTCAACATTCCAGAACCTTGCAAATAAGCTCAATTTTTTCCCTCTATCCAAAGGGAGGAACAGGTGATTTGGTGGCTTCCTCCTGACCATGCCATACTGAGGAAAGGTTTGGGCATAGGTGAGAAAAACTTCACAAAATTCTGTACATTTGAATGTGTCTTTTTCTTCACGGGGCATTAGTTTAGTGTCTGCAGATCATTAACTGGTTTCTAAAGCTCATAAAAGCTATTTACTCAGTCTGTTGTGTTTTGTATTTCTGTGGGGTGAGGTGAGGTGAGGCTTGGAGCTTCCTAGTCTGCCATCTTGGTGACATCATACATTCACATACACAGTTGTAAAACATGCAAACCATGAAATTCTCCACTTTAATAATTTTTAAGTATTCAGCCCTGAAGCATTGAGTGTATTTACATCACAACTATCTATCTCTAGAACTTTTTAATCTTACAAAACTGAGACTCTGTGTCCTTTAAAAAAAAAGTACATCCTTTCTCCTGCCAACCCTTGACAACCAACATTTTACTCTCTATCTTTAAGAATTTTACTATACTAAGTACCTCAGATGAATAAAATATAGTTTGGGTTAATGTGTGTGTGTATGTGTGTGTGTGTGTGTGTGTATGTGATTGGCTTATTTCACTTATCATTATCTCTTCAAGGTTCTTCCATGTAGTACTATAGTATGTAATCTCTGGTAAAGGCAAATACATGGACAATTACAAAAGCTATTTAATGCTCAATTTCATGTGTCAACTTCACTGGACTAAGGGATGCCAACATAGCTGGCAAAACATTATTTCTGGATGTGCCTATAAGGTGTCTCTGGAAAAGATTATCCTTTCCATCAATAGACTCAGCAAAGATGATCACTGTCACCAATATGAGTGGGCATTATCCAATCCGTTGAGGGTTTAAGTAGAACAAAATGTGCAGAAAGAATGAATTTGCTCTTTCTTCCTTTGAAGAGACATCTATCTTTTCTCCTGCCATTGGATATCAGTGTTCCCAGTTCTTGGGCTTTTGAACTGAGACCAGGATTTATACCATTGGCCCCCAATTTTCAGTCCTTTGGACTTGGTCTGAATTATATCACCAGCTTTTCTTGTTTTGCTTGCAGATCACAGATTGTGGGCTGTCTAGGCCTCCATAACTACAAAAACCAATTCCTATAATCTCCTTTTACATACGTAAGAGGTCCTAATAAGATCAGCAGATTTTTTTCATATGAAAACTTGGAGTCCAGAGACAGTGGACAACAAATATCATATATTTGTTTCAGTTTCTCTGGACAATTTTAGTACATCTAGTATTATACTGTAACTTTGTAAATCCCCATTGTCTTCTATATGATTTGAATGCATAAAAGGTAAAATTATTAGTCTATGTTTTTGGACTCACAATGTATAAAATTGTCATTTTACAACATCAACTGAAAGAGGGTGCAGACAAAGTTGAGTAGGAGGAGAGTTTTGTTTATTATTGAAGTTAAGCTTGTATAAGTTCTTATTAGAGTATCATAATTTTAGGAAGCTAAATGTAATGACCATACTAACTACAAAAATACCATTAGGATATATAAAAGGAAATGAGAAAGGAATTATAAGGTTTAACTACATAAACCCACTAAACACAAAAGAACACATAATGTAGGATATGAGGGGCAAAAATCTATATGAAATATAAGAAACAAAGGGCAAAATGACAGTCACTCACCAGTAATTACGTTAAATGTAAATGAGCACAGATATTAGTACATATATATTCATAGCAGCATTATTCACAACAGCTAAGAAATGAAAGCAAAATGTCCATAAATAAACAAAACATGGAATATTCATTCAGTGAAATTACTGACCTTTATAAAGGAAGCTCTCTTTGAGTTTATCCTATTTTTGGTGTCATATCTAAGAATTTATTGCCAAATCCAAGGCCAAATTTACTCTTATGTTTTATTCAAAATTCTATAGTTGTAGCTGTTGTATTTAGGTTTTTTTTTTAACCCATTTTGTATTAATTTTATATATGCTGTGATATAGAAGTACTACCTCATTCTTCTGCATGTGGATATCCAATTGTCCCAGAACCATCTGTGGAAACATTTCTTTCCCCATTAAGTGGTTTTGATGCACATCAAAAATTATCTGACCTTAAAAAAAAATTATCTGACTTTATAGACAGAGGGGTTTTAGGGGGGACTGTCAATTCAACTTAATTGGTCTATATGTCTATCCTTATGTCAGTACTACACTGTCTTGATTGTTGTAGACTTGTAGTAATTTTTGAAACCAATAATGCAAGTCTTCCAATTTTTTTCTCTTTCAAGATTTTTTCGATTATTTGCAATAACTTACAATTTCCTATAAATCTGAGGTTAAGCTTTTCCATTCTGCAAAAAATGTTGGTGAGATTTTGATAAAGATTGCATTGAATCTGTCATTGGCTTTGAGGGATATTGCCACCTTAACAATATTAGTTGTACCAATCAGTGAACACAAATGTCTGCATTTATTTAGGTTTTCTCTAATTCTCTTCACCAAGGTTTGAGTGTGCACATCTTGCACTACTGTTTAAAGTTTTTGCTAAGTACTTTTTGATAACACTGTAAATTGAATTATTAATATCATTTTTAGATTGTTTATTTTGTGTAGAAATATAACTGAGTTTTAAAAGTCTACCTTTACTGACTCCCTCTTGCAAGAGCACTGCAATCACAACTAACTGCTGAACAATCATTGATAGGAAGACACTGGAACTCACCAAAATAGATACCTCAGATCCAAGGACAGAGGAAAAGCCATAATGAGATGGTCATGGGGCACAATCACAATAAAATCAAATCCCATACCTGCTGGGTGGGTGACTCACAAACTGGAGAACACTTGTACCACAGAAGTCCACCCACTGGAGTGAAGGTTCTGGCCCCATGTCAGTCTTCCCCCGCAGGGGTCCGGCAATGGGAAGAGGAATTCCTAGAGAATCAGACTTTGAATGCTGGCAGGATTTGATTGTAGGACTTCAACAGTACTGGAGTGAGTGGAGACTCCACTCTTGGGGGGCACACACAAAGTACTGTGAACATTAGGACCCAGGGGGAAGGAGCAGTGACCCCATAGGAGACTGAACCAGACCTACCTGCTAGTGTTGGAGGGTCTCCTGCAGAGGCGGGTGGTGGCCGTGGCTCACCACAAGGACAAGGACACTGGCAGCAGAAGTTCTTGGAACTATTCCTTGTCATGAGCCCTCCCAGAGTCTGCCATTAGCCCCACCAAAGAGGTAGCCTCCAGTGCTAGGTCACCTCAGGCCAAACAAACAACAGGGAGGGAACCTAGCCCCATCCATCAGCATTCAAGCGGATTAAAGTTTTACTGAGCTCTGGCCACCAGAGCAACACTCAGCTCTACCCACCACCAGTCCCTCCCGTCTGGAACTTGAACAAGCCTCTTAGATAACCTCATCCACCAGAAGGCAGACAGCAGAAGCAAGAAGAACTACAATTCTGCAGCCTGTGGAATGAAAACCACATTCACAGAAAGATAGACAAGATGAAAAGCCATAGGACTATATATCAGATGAAGGAACAAGATAAAACCCCAGAAAAACAAAGTGGAGATAGGCAACCTTATTCTGAAAAAGAATTCAGAATAATGATAGTAAAGATGATCCAGGACCTCGGAAAAAGAATGGAAGCAAAGATTGAGAAGATGCAAGTAATAGTTAACAAAGACCTAGAAGAATTAAAGAACAAACAAACAGAAATATAATAACTGAAATGAAAAATACACCAGGAGGACTCAATAGCAGAATAACTGAGGCAGAAGAATGGATAAGTGAACTAGAAGAGAGAATGGTGGAATTCAATGCCACAGGACACAATAAAGAAAAAAGAATTAAAAGAAATGAAGACAGCCTAAGAGACCTCTAGGACAACATTAAATGCAACAACATTTGCATTATAGGGGTACCAGGAGGAGAAGAGAGAGAGAAAGGACCTAAGAAAATATTTGAAGAGATTATAGTTGAAAACTTCCCTAACAAGAGAAAGGAAATAGCCACTCAAGTCCAAGAAGCACAGAGAGTTCCAGACAGGTTAAACCCAAGGAGAAACATGCTGAGACACAGTGTAATCAAATTAAAAAAAAATTAAAGACAAAGAACACTTATTAAAAGCAACAAGGGAAAAATAACAAATCTCATACAAGGGAACTCCCATAAGGTTAAGAGCTGATTTCTCAGCAGAAACTCTACAAGCCAGAAGGGAGTGGCATGATATAATTAAAGTGATGAAAGGGAAGAACTTACAACCAAGATTACTCTGCCTGGCAAGGGTCTCATTCAGATTCAACGGAGAAATCAAAAGCTTAACAGACAAGCAAAAGCTTGGACAATTCAGCACCACAAAACCAGCTCTACAACAAATGTTAAAGGAACTTCTATAAGTGGGAAATACAAGAGGAGAAAAGGACCTACAAAAACAAATCCCTAACAATTAAGAAAAAGGTAATAGGAACATACATATCAATAATTACCTTAAATGTGAATGGATTAAATGTTCCAACCCAAAGACACAGGCTCACTGAATGGATACAAAAACAAGACCCATATATATGCTGTCTACAAGAGACCCACTTCAGACCTAGGGACACATACAGACTGAAAGTGGGGGGATGGAGAAGATATTCCATGCAAATGGAAATCAAAAGAAAGCTGGAGTAGCATACTGATATCAGATAAAATAGACTTTAAAATAAAGAATGTTACAAGACACAAGGAAGAACCCTACATAATGATCAAGGGATCAATCAAGAAGAAGATATAACAATTACAAATATATATGCACCCAACATAGGAGCATCTCAATACATAAGGCAATTGCTAATAGCTATAAAACAGGAAATAGACAGTAACCCAATAATAGTGGAGAACTTTAACACCTCACTTACACCAATGGACAGATCATCCAGACAGGAAATTAATAAGGAAACACAAACTTTAAATGACACAATAGACTGGATAAATTTAATGGATAATTACAGGACATTCCAACCAAAAACAGCAGATTACACTTTCTTCTCAATGCACACGGAACATTCACCAGGATAGATCACATCTTGGGTCACAAGTCAAGCCTGTGGTTTTCTGAACACGCTATGAGATTAGAAATCAATTATAGGGGAGAAACGTAAAAAATGCAAACACATGAACAATACATTAACAATGTATTGTAACAATGTGTTGTAACAATGTATTGTAAACAATACATTACTAAATACATTACTAAACAATCAAGAGGTCACTGAAGAAATCAAAGAGGAAATAAAAAAATATCTAGGGCCAAATTACAGTGAAAACATGATGATCCAAAACCTATGGGATGCAGCAAAAGCAGTTCTAAAAGGGAAGTTTATAGCTATACAAGCCTATCTCAAGAAACAAGAAAAATCTCAAATAAACAATCTAACTTTACACCTAAAGGAACTAGAGAAAGAAGAACAAACAAAACCCAAGTTAGTAGGAGGAAAGAAAACATAAAGATGAAAGCAGAAATAAATGAAATAGAAACAAAGGAAACAATAGCAAAGATCAAAAAATGAAAAGCTGATTCTTTGAGAATATAAACAAAATTGATAGATCTTTAGCCAGACTCATCAAAAAAAAAGAGAGAGAGGACTAAATCAATAAAATTACAATTGAATAAGGAGAAGTTACAACAGACACTACAGAAATACAAAGCATCAGAAGATACAAGCAACTCTATGACAATAAAATGGACAATCTGGAAGAAATGGACAAATTCTTAGAAACGTATAGCCTTCCAAGACTGCACCAGAAAGAAATAGAAAATGTGAACAGACCAATCACAAGTAATGAAATTGAAAACATGATTAAAAATCTTCCAAGATACAAATGTCCAGGACCAGATGGCTTCACAGGTGAATTCTATCAAACACTTAGAGAAGAGCTAACACCCATCCTTCTCAAACTCTTCCAAAAAACTGCAGAGGGAGGAACACTCCCAAACTCATTCTACGTGGCCACCATCACCCTGACACCAAAACCACACAGAGATACTACAAAAAAGAAAATTACAGACCAATATCACTGATGAATATAGATGAAAAAATCCTCAATAGAATACTAGCAAACAAAATCCAACAATACGTTAAAAGGTTCATACACCATGATCAAGTGGGATTTATCCCAGGGATGCAAGGCTTCTTCAGTATATGCAATTCAATCAATGTGATACACCCTATTGCCAAATTGAAGAATAAAAACCATATGATCATCTCAGTAGATGCAGAAAAAGACTTTTGACAAAATTCAACACCCATTTATGATAAAAACTTTCCAGGAAGTGGGCATAGAGGGAACCTACATCAACATCATAAAGGCCATATATGACAAGCCCACAGCAAACATCATTCTCAATGGTGAAAAACCGAAAGCATTTCCTCTAAGATCAGAAACAAGACAAGGATGTCCACTCTCGCCACTATTATTCAACATAGTTTTGGAAGTCCTAGCCATGGCAATCATAGAATAAAAAGAAATGAAAGGAATACAAATTAGAAAAGAAGAAGTAAAACTGTCACTCTTTGAAGATATGATACTATACATCGAGAATTCTAAAGATGCCACCAGAAAACTACCAGAATCAGTGAATTTGGTAAAGTTGCAGGATACAAAATTAATGCACAGAAACCTCTTGCATTTCTATACACTAATGATGAAAATTCAGAAAGAGGAATTAAGGTAACAATCCCATTCACCACTGCAACAAAAAGAATAAAATGCCTAGAAATAAACCTATCTAAGAAGGTAAAAACCTGTACTCAGAAAACTATAAGACACCGATGAAAGAAATCAAATGTGACACAAACTCATATATACACTACAAAAGGTAAAATAGATAGCAGTCGGAAGCAGCTGCATAGCACAGGGAGACCAGCTCAGTGTTTTGTGACCACCTAGAGGATTTGGATTGGGATGGTGGGAGGGAGGCACAAGAGGGAGGGGATATGGGGATATATGTGTAGGTATAGCTGATTCACTTTGTTATACAGCAGAAACTAACACAACACTGTAAAGCAATTTTACTCCAATAAAAATGTTAAAAAAAAAAGACACAAACAGATGGAGAGATACACCATATTCTTGGATTGAAAGAATCAATATTGTGAAAATGACTATACTACCCAAAGCAATCTACAGATTCAATGCAATCCCTATCAAATTACCAATGACATTTTTTACAGGACTAGAACAAGAATCTTAAAATTTGTATGCAGACCCTGAATAGCTGAAGAAATCTTGAGGGAAAAAACCGGAGCTGGAGGAATCAGGTTCTCTGACTTCAGACTATACTACAAAGCTATAGTAATCGAGACAATATGGTACTGGCACAAAAACAGAAATATAGATCAATGGAACAGGATAGAAAGCCCAGAGATAAACCCATGCACCTATGGTCAACTAATCTATGACAAAGGAGGCAAGGATATACAATGAAGAAAAGACAGTCTCTTCAATAAGTGGTGCTGGAAAGACTGGACAGCTACATGTAAAAGAATGAAATTATAACACTCCCTAACACCATACACAAAAATAAACTCAAAATGGATTAAAGACCTAAGTGTAAGACCGGACACTATAAAACTCTTAGAGGAAAACACCTTTGACATAAAACACAGCAAGATCTTTTTTGACCCACCTCCTAGAGAAATGGAAATGAAACAAAAATAAACAAATGGGACCTAATGAAACTTAAAAGCTTTTGCACAGCAAAGGAAATCATAAACAAGATGAAAAGGCAACCTCAGAATGGGAGAAAATATTTGCAAATGAAGCAACTGACAAAGGATTAATCTCCAAAATATACAAATAGCTCATGTAGCTCAATAGCAAAATAACACACAACCCAATCAAAATATGGGCAGAAGACCTAAATAGACATTTCTCCAAAGAAGACATACAGATGGCCAAGAGGCACATGAAAAGATGCTCAACATCACTAATTATTAAAGAAATGCAAATCAAAACTACAGTGAGGTATCACCTCACACCAGTTAGAATGAGCATCATCAGAAAATCTACACACAACAAACGCTGGAGAGGATGTGGAGAAAAGGGATTCCTCTTGCACTACTGGTGGGAATGTAAATGGATGCAGCCACTATTGAGAACAGTACAGAGGTTCCTTTAAAAACTGCAAATAGAACTACCATGTGACCCAGCAATCCCACTACTGGCTATGTACCGTGAGAAAACCATAATTCAAGAGAAACATGCACTCCAATATTCATTGCAGCACTATTTACAATAACTAGGTCATGGAAGCAAACTAAATGCCCATCAACAGATGAATGGATAAAGAAGTTGTGGTACATAAATACAATGGAATATTACTCAGCCATATAAAGGATAGAAATTGTGTCATTTGTAGAGACGTGGATGGACCTAGAGACTGTCACACAGAGTGAAGTAAGTCAGAAAGAGAAAACAAATATTGTATATTAACATATATATGTGGAATCTAGAAAAATGGTACAGATGAACCAGAGTGCAAGGCAGAAATAGAGACACAGATGTAGAGAAAAAAACGTATGGATACGAAGGGGGGAAAATGTGGCGGGGGTGGTGGTGGGATGAACTGGGATATTGGGATTGACATATATACACAATTATTTATTAAAAAAAATTAAACTCTACATTTACTGTGTTCTGTTCATTATGTCTGTTTCTTTTCTTTTTCCAATTTTGGGTCTTTTTGTGGTATAACAGGAAATATATTTAGAATTCTACATTTGTTTAAGTGTTTTAAAATTTATCTCTCTGTATACTTTTTTGATTGCTCTAGTTATTACGATGTGTATATGTTACTTATTATGGTCTAGTAGTATCAACACCTTACCACTTTGAGTGAGGTATAGAAATCTTACATCCTTTTACTCTCCTTCTCCTCACTTGTAAATATAAATGCCTTAATATTTCCTTTATATACTTTTATTGGTAGATCAGATAATGCTATAATTTTAGAGACAACTGTAAAATTATTTAAAAACTCATGCAGAAAATATGGCTATCAAATTTAATTCTAAAAAAATTTAAAAACTTACAGCATAAAATGTACCATCTTAACCATTTTATATATGCACTCCAGTACTGTTTACTACATTTTTGTGCAACAGATCTCCTGAACTTTTTGTATTTTGTAAAAATGAAGTTCTATACCCATTGAATGGAAATTCCCCACTTCCTCCTCCCCTCAGTGAAAATTACAGAGTTTTTGTGTGTAAATCTTGTATCACAAAATTTTGCTAAATTAATGTTCTTGTAAATTCTTTGATTTTTTTTTAAATAAAGAGAAATAGAGGGTTTTTTTTTTTTCCAATTTGGATTCCATTAATTTCTTTTTCTTTCCTAATTGCTCTGCCTAGCAATTTCAGTACAATGTGAGTAGCAGTGGTAAAAGCATGAAACATTATTTTGTTCCTAATCATATGGGGGAAATATTTCACTCTGTACCATTGAGTATGATGTTAGCTCTGGTTTTATTCCATAAACATTCTATTATTGGGGAGATTTCCTTGCTGTTTCTGCTTTGTTGAGTATCTATCTTGAAAAGATACTGTGTGTTGTCAAATAATTTTTCTGCACCAATCGTGTTTCCCCCTCTTCATTCAATTCCTGTGGTTTGTTACATTGGTTGATTTTTGTATGCTGAACTACCGTTCAATTAATAGGTAAAATGCACCTGGCCATGTTATGTCTTCTTTTTTTTTTTTTTTTTTTTTTTGCAGTACGCGGGCCTCTCACTGTTGTGGCCTCTCTCGTTGCAGAGCACAGGCTCTGACACGCAGGCTCAGCGGCCATGGCTTACGGGCCCAGCTGCTCCGTGGCATATGGGATCTTCCCGGACCGGGGCACAAACCCGTGTCCCCTGCATCGGCAGGTGGACTCTCAACCACTGCACCACAGGGAAGCCCTTATATAATTCTTTAAACATGCTGGTAAGTTCAGTTGGCTAGTATTTTGTTGAGGATTTTACATCAATATTCATCAAGGATATTTGTCTGTAGTTTTCTTTTCTAGTGGTATATTTGTCTGACTTTGGTATCAGAGTAATCCTGGCTGGGGAGGGCATGTGAGATTTTTTTGTTTAGTAGAAGGGAGGATTTTAAAGGGTTGATACCCCTGGCCATGTGCCATCAACCTCAAATGTTCAAGGGTCATCACATGCCATGGACTTGAGCTTGGTTACAGTAAAATTACATATGAATATATTGCCTATTTGTTACACAAATTCTGAGTTTGTAAACCACAGTATGTTTCCATTAGGCTCTTTGAAGGGAAAGATATTATACATAGGAAAATATAACTTGCAGAATATTTTCAACTGAACATTGTCAAATACTTACTTAAAACAAAATTTTAGGCACTGTGTAAAACAAGTAATGCAAACATTACATGAATGTAAAACACAGTTGATAGAATCTGTATTTTTAAAGAATAAATTTATTTATTTTATTTTTGGCTGTGTTGGGTCTTCGCTACAGTGCACGGGTTTCTCATTGTGGTGGCTTCTCTTGTTGTGGAGCACGGGCTCCAGAGCGCAGACTCAGTAGAACCTGTATTTAATGAAATGTTCATCAGTGACTGATGAGTGGAACAATCAAACAATCTACCAGCCAATTAGAAGCAATTAATACTAGTATTGACAGTAATGGCCAACCACAAGTTTGCTTGGTTATACTAAACTATTTTTAACGTCATTGGGAGATACTCTTAACTGCAATGGGGCAATCCAGTTAAACAGATATTGGTTCAAGTCCTGCTCCATTATTTAATATCCATTTGACTTTTGGAGTTAATTAACATCCTTTATAAAATTAATTTATTAACTTAATATGTCCTTTTAAAATACACTAAATGTATCCTTTAAAAATGTTTTTTAATTGAAGCATAGGTGCTTTACAATATTAAATTAGTTGCAGGTGTACTACATAAAGATTCAACAATTTTATACGTTATATTCCATTTAAAGATATTATAAGATTGGCTATATTACCTGTGCGGTACAATATATCTTGTAGCTAAGTAGTTTGTAAGTCTTATACCCTACTTCTACTTGCCCAGCCCACTTCCCTTTTTCCACAGGTAATCACTAGTTTGTCCTCAATATCTGTGAGTCTGTTTCTGTTTTACTACATTCATTCTTTTATTTTTGTTTTTTAGATTCCACATATAAGTGAAAACACACGGTATTCATCTTTCTCTGTTTGACTTATTTCATTAAGCATAATACTTTCCAGCCTCATCCATGTTAATGCAAATGGCGATATTTCATTCATTTTTCGCTCGAGTAGAATTCTGTGGTATATACCATATCTTTTTTGCCCATTCATTTGTCAGTGGATACTTAGGTTTCTTCTATAACTTGGCTGTTGTATTTAAAGCTGCTATGAACATTGGGGTCCATGAAACTTTTCAAATTAGTGTTTTCATTTCCAGAGGTAGAATTTCTGGGTTACATGGTAGCGCTATTTTTATTTTTTCAAGGCACCTCCATACTCTTTTCCATAGTGGATGAACCAATATACATTTCTGCCAATAATGCATGAGGGTTCTCTTCCCCACATCCTTGCCAACTGTTGCTACTTCTGGTCTTTTTGATGATAGCCATTCTGACAGGTGTGAGGCAATATCTCCTTGTGCTTTGATTTGCATTTCTCTGAAGACTTCCGTTGTTGAGCACCTTTTCATGTGCCTGTTGGCCATCTGTATGTCTTCTTTGGAGGAATGTCTACCTAGGTCTTTTGCCAATTATTTTAATGTAGTTATTGAATTGTATGAGCTGTTTATATATTTTGGGTATTAACACCTTATCAGTCATATCACTGGAAATATTTTCTCCCATTTCATCAATTGTCTTTTTGTTTGTCAATGGTTTCTTTTGTTGTGCAAAAGCTTCTAAGTTTAATTAGGTCTCATTTGTTCATTTTTGTTTTTGTTTCCTTTGCTCTAGGAGACAGATCCAAAAAATATTGCTATGATTTTTATCAAAGAGTGTTTTGCCTATCTTTTCTTCTAGGAGTTTTATTGTTTCCGGCCCTACATTTAGGTCTTTAATCTATTTTTAGTTTATTTTTGTATATCATATGAGAAAATGTTCTAATTTTATTCTTTTACATATAGTTGTCCAGTTCTTCCAGCACCACTTATTGAAGAGACTGTCTTTTCTCCATTGTATATTCTTGCCACTTTTGTTGTAGATTAATTAACCATAGTGGGTGGGTTTATTTTTGGACTCTCTATTGTGTTTCAACTCTGTTTCTGTTTTTTGTACCAGTAGCATACCATTTTGATTACTGTAGCTTTGTAGTACAGGCTGAAGTCAGGGAGTAATACCTCCAACTTTTTTCTCTTCTTCTCCAGATTATTTTGGCTACCTGGGAGTTTTATGTGGTTCCACATAAATTTCATAAAATTATTTTTCTAGTTCTGTGAAAAAGGCCCTGGGTATTTTACTAGAGATTGCATTAAATCTGTAGATTGCTTTGGGTCATATAAACATTTTAACAATATTAATCCTTCCAATCCATGAACATGCAATATCTTTCCATTTCTTTGTATAATTTTCAGTTTTTACTTCATCAATGTTTTATAGTTACAGAGTATAGATTTTTCAATTCCTTAGTTAAGTTTATTCACAGATATTTTACTCTTTTTAATGTGATTGTAAACAGGATTTTTTCTTGCTTTCTCTTTCTGGATGGTTCCTTATTAGTATATAGAAAAGCACCAGATTTCTGTGTATTAATATTGTATCCTGCAACTTTACCAAATTTATTTATTTGTTCTAATATGTATATGTATATATACACAACATATTATATATACATATATACATATATAAAAATATACACATTTTTTGGTGGAGACTTTAGGTATTCTATATGTTAGTATCATGTCATCTGCAAATAGTGACAGCATTACTCCTTCCCTCCCAATTTGGATTCATTTTATTATTTTTTTTTCTAGTTTGATTGCTGTGGCTAGGACTTCCAATACTACATTAAATAGAAGTGGCCAGAGTGGGCATCTTTGTCTTGTTCCTGATTTTAAAAACAAAGTTTTCAGCTTTTCACTTTTGAACATGATGTTAGCTGTGGGTCTGTCATATATGGTCTTTATTATGTTGAGATATGTTGCCCCAAAACCCACTTTGATGAGAGTTTTTTTAAAAAATGAATTAGTTAATTTTTGGCTGCCTTGGGTCTTCATTGCTGCACACAGGCTTTCTCTAGTTGTGGCAAGCAGGTGCTACTCTTCATTGCGGTGCACAGGCTTCTCATTGCAGTGGCTTCCCATGTTGCAGAACACGGGCTCTAGGCGTGTGAGCTTCAGTAGTTGTGGTGCATGGGCTTAGTTGCCCGTGGCATGTGAGATCTTCCCGGACCAGGGCTCAAACCCATTTCCCCTGCCTTGGCAGGCGGATTCTTAACTACTGTGCGACCAGAGATCCCCAACAAAACATTTTCTTAAACTGAATATAATTTGCCTTGGTAGGATTCATTCTTTCTTGGAACTCATGACTCTATTCTCCTTTCAAATTTATTTCTTTGAGAACATTTATTGTATACTTGTTCCACCATTGTATTTTTTTGCAGTTTTTTTTATTTTTAAAATATCTTTATTGGAGGATAACTGTCCCACAATGGTGTGTTAGTTTCTGCTTCACAACAAACCGAATCAGCTATACACATACATATGTTCCCACATCTCTTCCCTCCTGCATTTCCCAGCCGCCCACCCTCCCCATCCTACCCCTCTAGGTGGTCACAAAGCACCAAGCTGATCTCCCTGTGCTATGCGGCTGCTTCCCACTAGCTATCTATTTTACGTTTGGTAGTGTATATATGTCCATGTCACTCTCACACTTTGTCACAGGTTACCCTTCCCCCTCCCTATATCCTCAAGTCCATTCTCTAGTAGGCCTGTGTCTTTATTCCCATCTTGCCCCTAGGTTCTTCACGACCTTTAGTTTTTTAGATTCCATATATATGTGTTAGCACACGGTATTTGTTTTTCTCTCTCTGACTTACTTCACTCTGTATGACAGACTCTAGGTCCGTCCATCTCAGTACAAATAACTCAATTTCGTTTCTTTTTATGGCTGAGTAATAAACCATTGTATATATGTGCCACATCTTCTTTATCCATTCACCTGTTGATGGACACTTAGGTTGCTTCCATGTCCTGGTTATTGTAAATAGAGCTGCAATGAACATTTTGGTACATGACTCTTTTTGAATTATGGTTTTCGCAGGGTATATGCCCAGTAGTGGGATTGCTGGGTCGTATGGTAGTTCTATTTGTAGTTTTTTAAGGAACCTCCATACTGTTCTCCATAGTGGCTGTATCAATTTACATTCCTACCAACAGTGCAAGAGTGTTCCCTTTTCTCCACACCCTATCCAGCATTTATTATTTCTAGATTTTTTGATGATGGCCATTCTGACTGGTGTGAGATGATATCTCATTGTAGCTTTTTTTTTTTTTTTTTTTTGCGGTACATGGCCCTCTCACTGTTGTGGCCTCTCCTGTTGCAGAGCACAGGCTCCGGATGCGCAGGCTCAGTGGCCATGGCTCACGGGCCCAGCCACTCCACGGCATGTGGGATCTTCCCAGACCGGGGCACGTACCTGCGTCCCCTGCATCGGCAGGCGGCCTCTCAACCACTGTGCCGCCAGGGAAGCCCCTCATTGTAGTTTTGATTTGCATTTCTCTAATGATTAATGATGTTGAGCATTCTTTCATGTGTTTGTTGGCAATCTGTATATCTTCTTTGGAGAAACGTCTATTTAGATCTTCTGCCCATTTTGGATTGGGTTGTTTGTTTTTTTGATATAGAGCTGCATGAGCTGCTTGTAAATTTTGGACATTAATCCTTTGTCAGTTGTTTCATTTGCAAATATCTTCTCCCATTCTAAGGGTTGTCTTTTGGTCTTGATTATGGTTTCCTTTGCTGTGCAAAAGCTTTTAAGTTTCATTAGGTCCCATTTGTTTATTTTTGCTTTTATTTCCATTTTTCTAGGAGGTGGGTAAAAGAAAGATCTTGTTGTGATTTATGTCACAGAGTGTTCTGCCTTTTTTTTCCTGTAAGCGTTTGATAGTTTCTGGCCTTACATTTATCAAAATCAAAAATAAGTTTACCATATGTGCATGGGTTTATCTCTGGGCCTATCCTTCCTGATGCTTACATTTCAGAGGAATGGCTTTCAGGTCATTGAGAAAGACACTCCTGGGTTGTAGGAGGTACAGAAACATCACAGCAGAGAAAGGATTCACATTTGTAATTAGTTAATGCTCTATGAGAGGGAGGGCATGGGGCCTATATTCAGGTAAATTCTTTTGGCAGCATTCAACCTCCTCAAGCAGGTTTTTTAATGAGGTCATCCTAGGGACACTGCTTTATGCTGGTAGTAGCTATCCTAGAGAATGGTCTTTCTTTGCCCAAAGGTTTACATGGAGTTATGTTCTTGGTGTTCTGCAGGTCTTACCATAATTTTGGATGTGTTACAGAAAATGCCACTGCACAGATTCCAGACTTTAAAGAAAACTTACTCATTGGTCCAAATATCAAATCAGTCAGAATATTGCACTTTATAACCTTTTTTTTTTAAATTTTTTTTACCGTACGCGGGCCTCTCACTGTCGCGGCCTCTCCCGCTGAGGAGCACAGGCTCCGGACGCACAGGCCCAGCGGCCATGGCTCACGAGCCCAGCCACTCCGCGGCATGTGGGATCCTCCCGGACCGGGGCAGGAACCCGTGTCCCCTGCATCGGCAGGCGGACTCCCAACCACTGCGCCACCAGGGAAGCCCGTATAACCTTTTTTGTTTAGTTTCAGAAAAATTGTGGGAGACAGAATAACTCTAACTAGTGCGTCTCTTTGATTTTGGTGTTCTTGTGAGTGCTTTTTCCAAGTTCCACAGGACTTTAGGCCACAGAAATCTCACCACCCCTTTGGAATTTTTTACTTTTTTTGAAAGCTTCTACTGAGGCAGTACAGAACTAACTTCTAGATAAGTGTGATGCATTATGACCTCTGGCAAGATAACTGATCAAATATGGGATATCACATACTGAGATGGGGAAGTTTTGCTTCCTTGTGGTGTTCATGTTTCCAAAATTGGCATTAGGCACAAACATCATTTGGGAACCTTAGCTAAAAATTAGAACTTAACAAGTTTTATGAAAAGAATACCATTTTAACATTGCACTGTAGGATTTTTGTTTACATCCCTGACTCTACTTCTGTTTTGTAAATAAATTCATTTTTACCCTTTTTCTAGATTCCACATATAAGAGATATCTTATGATATTTGGTTTGCTATGTCTGACTTACTTCACTCAATATGACAATATCTAGGTCCATCCATGTTGCTGCAAATGGCATTATTTTGTTCATTTTTATTGCTGAGTTATATTCCACTGTAGATATATACCACATCTCCTTTATCTGTTTATCTGTTTTATGGTTTTTGTTTTTTTTTTTTTGCGGTACTCAGGCCTCTCACTGCTATGGCCTCTCCCGTTGCGGAGCACAGGCTCCGGACGCACAGGCTCAGCGGCCATGGCTCACGGGCCTAGCCGTGGCATGTGGGATCTTCCCAGACTGGGGCATGAACCCATGTCCCCTGCATCAGCAGGCAGACTCTCAACCACTGCACCACCAGGGAAGCCCTGTTTATCTGTTTTTATTAAAAAATAATTACCTAATTTTTATTTTTTGCTACATCAAATCTTAGTTGAGGCACATAGGATCTTTTGTTGCAGCACACGAGCTCTTTGTTGTGGCATGTGAGCTTCTCTCCAGTTGCGGCACATGGGCTCTGTGGTTGAGACGCTCAGGCTCAGTAGTTGCCCTGTGGCATGTGGCGTCTTAGTTCCCTGACCAGGGATTGAACCCATGCCCCCTGCATTGGAAGGTGGATTCTTAACCGCTGGACCACCAGGTAAGTCCCTATCCATTCCTCTGTTGATGGACATTGAGGTTGCTTCCATGTCCTGGCTATTGTAAATAGTGCTGTAATGAACATTGGGGTGCATGTATTTTTTTTCAAATTATGTTTTTCTCTGGGTATATGCCCAGAAGTGGGATTGCTGGATCATATGGTAGCTGTATTTTGCTTTTATAAGGAACCTCCATAGTGTTCTCCATAGTGACTGCACCAATTTAAACTCCCATCAACAGTGTAGGAGGGTTCCCTTTATGCCACACCCTCTCCAGCATTTACTGTTTGTAGATTTTTTGATGATGGCCATTCTGACTGGTGTGAGGTGATCCCTTATTGTAGTTTTGATTTGCATTTCTCTGATAGTGTTGTTGAGCATCTTTCCATGTGCATACTGGCCATCTGTATGTCTTCTTTGGAAAGATGTCTATTAAGGTCTTCTGCCCATTTTTTGATTGGGTTCTTTATTTTCTTTATTCAATTGTATGAGCTGTTTGTATATTTTGGAGATTAAGCCCCATTGGTTGCACTAGTTGCAAATATTTTTTTCCCATTCTGTAGGTTGTCTTTTCATATGATTTATGTCATATGATAATGTTTTGCCTATGCTCTCTTCCAGGAGTTTTATCGCGTTATTTCTTATGTTTAAGTCTTTAACCCATTTTGAGTTTATTTTTGTGTATGGTGTGTTTTATCTTCATTGATTTACATGCAGCTGTCATACCTTCCCAACACCATTTGCTGAAGAGAATGTATTTTTTCCATGGTTTATTCTTGCCACCTTTATTGAAGATTAATTGACTACAGGTGTGTGAACTTATTTCTGGGCTTTCTACTCTGTTCTTTGATTCAAATGGCTGTTTTTGTGCAAAAATTATGCTGTTTTGATAACTGTAGCTTTGAAGTATTGTCTGAAGTCAAAGGGTGTCACCTCTTGCTTTGTTCTCTTTCCTCAGGATTCTTTTGGCACTACTGGGACTTTTATGGTTCCATATAAATTTTATGATATTTGTTATAGTTCTGTGAAAAATGTCATGAGTATTTTGATAGATATTGCATTAAATCTGTATATTGCTTTGGGTAGTATGGCCACTTTTAACAATATTAATTCTTCCAATCCAAGAGCATGGGATATCTTTCTATTTCTTTGAATCATCTTCAATTTCCTTTATTAATGTTTTGTAGTTCTTAGCATATAAGTCTCTCACCTCCTTGGTGAGGTTTATTTCTATGTATTTTATTTTTTAATGTCATTTTAAAAGGGATTGTCTGTTTACTTTCACTTTTTGATATTTTATTGTTAAAGAAATGCAACTGATTACTGTAAGTTAATCTTGTCTCCTGCTACCTTGTTGAATTTATAGTTCTAGTAGTTTTTGTGTGAAGTTTTTAGGGTTTTCTACATGTAGAATCTTGTCATCTGCACAAAGTGACAATTCTATATTTTCCCTACCAGTTTGACCAAATGTCACTCTTGATGCCCTCAGGAGGGCACTCAGATATACTGCCATAGAGTAGGGAAAATGTGAGTTTGTCATGTGAGATGCTGAGGGTTCCCATAGGTCAGCTGAGGGTTTCTACAGGTGAGGCTTTCCCAATGGCTCATGCACTAGGCTTCCTGATGGAGTCCATAGCACAGTGAGCAGAAATTGTATCCCTTTAATGCCTTTTTTGCTGCTCTCCTAATCTTTTCCCTCCCCACAGTGATGGAGGCCCTAATTTAAAACTCTGGATGCTGTGAGAGACAAATGAGTTTATTTGGCAGAGTCACACAGAGCTGTGAAGCCACAATTTCATTTACCCTCTGAGGAAAAAAACAGCCTGAGAGGGTCTCATTTAGCCCTAAGCTGTGCCCCCTTATTGTAGGGATTGATGTGGGCAAAGTCAAGCTGTTCTTCTTACCCATTCCAATGCACCAAAACTTGTTTTTATTCCCCTCCAACAGAGTGCTGAAATTTCTCCTCTGGGAGCCTGGACTTCCACAAAGGCTCTCTTGTCCATGGGGACTGACCCAGTCAGTATTCTCCAGGTACTCCCAGACTGTGGCCAAGAAAGACTGGTACTTGTTTACACTCTCATCCATGCTCCACAGGTTGAATCAAAGTCCATCTACCTATAACTCAATGCACAGGTGGGCAAAAAATCCTCCCGGGTCCCTTGTTGTATGGTGAGGATCTCACATCTCTCAAGGATGCACTTTTTTTTGTTCATGGACAGATATCGACAGATAGCATATTTTTGTTGGTAAAGATGGGGACAAAAAAAGAGGAACATCTTATGCCTCCGTAAAGTTGATGTCACTCTTAAATCAGTTGTCTTAAGTAGGTCCAATGAGCTAAGGAAACAATGGGAAAAGAACTGAAGGAAATTGGGAAAATAATGTCCAAGCAAAATGAAAATAAAGGGATAGAAATTATATTAAAAAAAAAACCCAAAAAGAAATTCTGGGACAGCAAAGTACAAGACCTGAAGTGAAATACTGAATAGATGTGTCCACATCAGATTTGATCAGGCAAAATAAAGGATTAGTGAACTTAAAGATAACCCAATGAAAGTATTCTATCTGATAAGCAGGAAAAAAAATGGGGAAGAATTAACAAAGTCTGCGGTACTTATAGGACACAACCAAACATATCAACATACACTTTATAGGAGTTCCTAAAGGAGAAAAGAGAGATAAAGGAGCAGAAAATATCTTGAAAGAGTAGTGGAACAAAACTTCCCTAATTTGAATATGACAGGAATATACATGGTCAAGAAGCACAACAAACCATAGGCAAGATAAACTCAAAGAGACCCCAAACCAAAACATGTTGTAATGAAATTGTCTAAATCTAAAGATATAGAATTTTGAAAGCAGCAAGAAAGAAGATACTCATCACTTACATGGGATCCTCAGTAACAATAACAGGTAATCTCTCTTACTGCATGGAGAAAAACTAAAATTATTTCCCATCAAATCAGGATTAAGAATGCCCACTTTCACCACTTCCATTCAATACTATACTGAAAATTGAAGGCACAACATTTAGGCAAGAAAAAGAAATAAAAGTTATCCAAATTGGGAGGCCCGCGCACCACGATGAAGAGTGGCCCCCGCTCGCCGCAACTGGAGAAAGCCCTCGTGCAGAAACGAAGACCCAACACAGCCAAAAATAAATAAATAAATAAATATAAAAGTTATCCAAATTGGAAAGGAAGCAGTAAAATTATCTCTGTTTACTAATGACGTAAACTTATATGTAGAAAACCTAAAGATCCCAGACATAAAAAAAAAGTTAGAGCTAATAAACAAATTCTACCAATTTTCATTATACAAAATCAACACACACATTCAAAATCAATTGCATTTAGGTACTCTGGTAATGAACAAAAAGAAAATTAAGAAAACAGTTTCATTTAAAATAGCATCAAAAAGAATAAAATACTTAGGTATAAATTTAATCAAAGAGAGGAAAGACTTGTATGATAAAAAGTACAAAATGTTGCTAAAAGACAGTAAATAAGACCTAGATAAATATAAAGCCATACTGTATTCATGGATTAAAAGACAATAATGTTATAATGATAATTATAACATTATTATATTATGTTATATATATATAATATATATTATATATATAATGTTATATTATAACATACCCAAAGAATCTACAGATTTAATGCAATTCTTATCAAAATCTCAAAATAATTTTTTACAGATATAGAAAAATCAATCCTAAATTTTAACTGGATTCTCAAGGGATACTAAATAGCCAAAATAATTGAAGAACAAAGTTGGAAGATTCGTACTGCTTCATTGCAAATACGCTAAAACCTACAATAATCAAAACAGTATGATACTGGCATAAAGGCAAAATACCAATTAAGTAGAACAGCCAGCCAGTTACAGGATGCCAAGAACATTTGGTGGGTGAAGACAGTCTTTTCCAGAAATGGTGCCAGGGAGAATGAATACCTGTATGCAAAATAATGAAGTTGGACCCTTGTATACAAGAATTAACTCAAAATGAATCAAAGACCTAAATATAAGACATTAAAATATAAACTCTTGGAAGAAAACATCAGGAGAAGCTTCATGATATTGGATCTGACACTAATTTTTTTTGACGTGACCAAATCACAGGGAGCAAAATAAAAAAATAAATTGAATTTCAACAAAATTAAAATTTTTTTGGTATCAAGTGTACTATCAACAGAGTGAAAGGGCAACCCACAGATTGGGAGAAAATGTCTATGACTCATATATATGATAAGCGATTAATATCCAAAGATGTAAAAAATTCCTATAATTCAACAGTAACAACAACAAAAACTCAATTTTAAAAAAGGGTAAAGAGCGTAATAGAGATTTCTCCAAATAAGATACACTCATGAACAATAAGCACGTGAAAGGAGACTCAACATCATTATTCATTAGGTAAATGCAAATGAAAACCACTTCATAGCTATTATGATACATATATTTTTAATGGAAAATAAGCTTTGGGGAAATTGTGAAGAAATCTGGATCCTTGGAGGGAATGCAAAATGGGGCAGCCAATATGGAAAACAGTTTGGTTCTCCTCAAAATTTAAGCACAGCATTACAGCATGATCCAGCAATTCTGGTCCTAGCTATATATATAAAAAAATTTAAAGCAGGTATCAAGCAGATACTTGCACAGCAGCATTTACATCACTGTTGTTAACATTAGCTAAATGTGGAAACAACCCAAATGTCCATCAAGAGGTGAATAAACAAAATGTGGCCTGTGCATAAAACGACTCTTATTCAATCTTAAAAAGGAACAAAATTCTGACATTATGCTAAAACATGGATGAACTTCAAAGACATTAAGTGAAATAATCTAGTTATAAAAGGACAAATACTGGTATGGAGTACTTGAAAGTAGTAAAATTCATAGAAACAGAAAGTGGAATCGTGGGTTCCAGGATTTGCATATGGGGAAAATGAGGAGTTGTTTAATGGGTATAGAATTTTAGTTTTGCATGATGAAAAGTTCTGGAGATTGGTTGCCTAGCAATGTGAAGTTACTTAACGCTACCAAACTGTACATGTAGAAATGGTTTAGGTGTCAAGTCTTATGTTACATATATTTTACCACAACAAAAACCCAGATCCACTTAAAGAAAAAGATCCAATTGTGAATAATACTGTCCAGTAGAATTAATTTATCCCTGTATGACTATGAGGACTAGGAGGGCTCTATCCCTGTACTTTATCTCTGCTTCCCCATGGTTGGTCTTGACTCTGTTTTGAAATTCTGGCTTTTGTGCTACCTCTACCAGCTCAGAGTCACTCATAACAACCTCCTGGTATCAACTGGGAATGTACCATAAACCTCATTCAGGGTTCCCAGGCTGAACTTGTCCATGGTTTGATTTTAGGTACCACCAACTATGCTTTCATTGCTGTTCCACTGTTCCACTTCTACCATGAAGTTGGAGCTTCACCTCCAGGGCAGATGCCTACACTAATAGGCAAAGGAACACAATCATATGAACTTAGACTATGCCCTTTTAAGTGTTTACATTCCAGTCAAGGAGACCCATATATAAAATTGAAAGTTCTAGGCAAATTGTGAGTGTGGCTTGATAGGCAACTTGCATCTTAAACAACTACCCAGTGCAATTTTCTAGGAATTCATGAAAATTTCCACATCCAGTTGTTCTGACATATGATGACCTTCTGGATGATGACATTTTTTCCCCCTAACGTCACTTCTTTGTGTGGACAGGTTAGTGGCTATTCATCACTAAGTTTTGGCTCCCAAAATCTAAAATTTCCTACATTTGGGGAATTTCCTTCTTATGTAGCAGAATAACATCTCCCATTGTAGAACCTGATCTTGCCAGCTTCCCTTTCAGTCAGTGAGTGCATGCGTCCCACACTTTTCCAACTAGTGCATCTATCAGACACTGAGTTGGAGACAAAGTCTGGGATCTTGCTGGTGAGGCTAGTGACAGCCAGTGTCAGAGGCAGAAGCATAGCTTGCACTTCTCAGGGTAGCATCAGAGCTTAGCATCATTCATGCAAATGATGTGTAAGTGTGCCTGTGCTGGAAGCAAGCATTAGTGTCTTTATAAACTCCCCTTGTGGGGTGGTTCTAACCATTGTTCCTGGTGATTTCAGGAATCATTATTCCCTGATCTTTCCCAGATTCCAAAAATATTCATCTGTTAAATCCCATTCTGTTTAAATCAAATGGAGTAGGTTTCCATTGCTTCTAATTAGGAAACCTGATTGGTACAAATAGAAAGAGAATAGTTTCATACAGATTAGTCTGGTACTTGAGTTTCTCAGTGTGGTAGTTGGGTAAATTAAGAACTCCTTATACAATTGCTATCAGATACTTGGAAACAAAGATGAAAATACAAAGAGCAAAATCTACCAGCAGTACTCAAGAACAAAATCCATTTTGTAAAGTCCTGAGAGCCATAGATGGAACCACATCCAGGGGAAGACAAGAGTCCTTTCTGTTGCCAGTACAGCTATCAGAACAGCTCCCAACTGTGATACCTAGAGCAAAACACACCAGTGGCTTTTCAGTCTAGCTGCATATTAGATGTACTTGGGTAGCTTTAAAAATCCCGGTGCCCAAGCCTCACCCCAGACCAATTACATCAGCATCTTTGGAGGTGGGGTACAGCACCAGGTTTCTTGATGGATCCAGTGGTTCCAACGGTGGGGTAACTAACTATTCTAGTTTGCCTAGGACTAAGGAAAACTAAGAGGTTTCACCAGGACACCGGGCTTTCAGTAAAAATGAGAGTTGCAGGTAACCAAGACAGTTGGACAGCCTACTGGCAGCCAGTGTTGAGAATCCCTGCCTTATACCCGTAAAGACTAAGTAAAGCCAATCTGAGATGGGGTTGGAGGTTGGAGGATGCTAGTTTGCAGAAATGGCACATATGGGAGTCAAAAACTTTTCTTCTTTATGTGCCAGCAACTCCACTCCTCAGTATATACCCTAAACAATTAAAAATATTTGTCTACACAAAAACATTTACATGAATGTTCATACTAGCATTATTCATAATGTCAAAAGGCTAACACAACCAAAGTCCATCAACAAATGAAAGGATAAACAAATGGTGGTATAAACGAGTAACTGAAATATTATTCAGCCACAGTATGAATGGAGCACTAATACATGCTACAACAGTAATTTCTTGTATTTTTGTCTGAAATTGAGTATGCTCGGTTGTTTACTTTGACATGTTACTTGTAAAAATGAGTTGTTCACCTGTTTATTTTTCTGATGACTATATGTTCTTTGGAAAGTCTGTTTACTGGAGAAAATACATATCATTTATAGATAGTCACATTATTAAAAGACAGCCATGATTTAAAGCCTTGCTACTGCCTTCAATTTTAAAGGTAAGTGATGAAAAGAGGAATCTACACATTTTAAAACAAAATATGTTGCCTTTATACAAGTTTTTTCTAATTAATCTCTCAGTTCAAATGTATCTTGAGCATTTACCCATACTAAGTATTTTTTGATATAGTAAGTAATCTTTAAAGACTGGATGGTGTTCCAACCTGTGGATGCACTGTCCCTTGTTTAGCTTATTTAAATTGGTCATTTAAACTGTTTTGATTATTTATAAAATATGTCACTACCTAAATTTGACACACATTTATTTTCTGTTACCTTTCACTTCAGATTATATTTTAGGATAAAAGTTTACAGGGGAATTCCCTGGTAGTCCACTGGTTAGGACTCCATGGTTTCACTACCAAGGGCCAGGGTTCAATCCGTAGTTGGAGAACTAAAATCCCACAAGCAGGTTGGTGTGGCCAAAAAAAGAAAGAAAAGTTTACATATAGAGTTGAAGCTTTATCCAATTATTCCTACCCTGCCATCCCAAAATTAATCCCTAATCTTAAATTGGTGATTGTTCTTCCTATTCTATTTTTTTGGTTTGTTTTCTTATTCTTTAGTTCATTATTTAACTACAAACTGTGTATCCATAAATAATATAAATTTTCTCTGTGTTTTTAAAATTCTACACATAAAATGCAAGTACATACCTTTAATTCTCTTAACACTATGATTTTGAAATTTTTTTTTTTTTTCGGTATGTGGGTGTCTCACTGTTGGGGCCTCTCCCGTTGCAGAGCACAGGCTCCGACGCACAGGCCCAGTGGCCATGGCTCATGGGCCTAGCTGCTCCGTGGCATGTGGGATCCTCCTGGACCGGGGCACGAACCCGTGTCCCCTGCATCGGCAGGCGGACTCTCAACCACTGCGCCACCAGGGAAGCCCTGATTTTGAAATTTACTCATGTTGACATACATGGAGTTCATTGTAACCCTTATATTATAATTTATAAATATATTAATGTAATTTATTCACAGTTTTTCTACTAATAAACACATAGGTTGTTTCAAGTAATTTAGAATCAATGCTCTTATGATTGAACACGTGTTCAAGAGTTTACCTAGACTTTCTCTAGGGGATATGCCTGGAGAAGAATTAACTGTACCAATTTAAGGAATCTGAGATTCCTGGAAGAGGAATATCTTGTTAGAGGCATGTGCTATTTCAGTTCCTCTAGATACTGGCAAATTGCACACTTCAGCCAGTAGTGAATGAAAGTTTCATTTCCTCACAACCTTGCCACCACTGTGTGTTGTGAGATGTTGTGTTAAGCATCTTTGCGGTTAGACATCTTTTAATGCTTCTTGGCCAACAAGATTCCATCTTTTGTGAATTTCCTGTTCATAGCCTTTGTTTATTACCCTGTTGGATTGTATATCTTTTTTCTTATTGATTTCTAAATGTTTTGAATATATGCTTAATTAAGACAAGGTCTCTAAGTGTGTGTGCCATGCACAAATGGGTAATTAAGGAGATTTTGATTATTACAAAAGTAAGAGCAGATGTGGAGGAAAACCAATAAGGGATCATGCAACAGTCAAGGCTGGTAACACTGGTGAGTCCTCACCACTTTCGGTTTGATGTGAAAAAGAAGCTCTGAGGACAATTATTCAGAGATTTTTGGTGTTCCTGTATATGGTCCGAATCTTCTGAGCAAAGGACGCTGAGAGGCTTTGTTAGAGGATGATGGGACAGCAGCCAGCCCAGAGAGCTGAAGAGAGTGGATATTGCAGACTAAGAACGTGGCACTTCCGGAGCCATCCGGGTCCCTCGGCCTTCTCCTTCTCAACCGGGAGAACTTTGCTCGCCTTCCAGGGCAACAAAGCTGGAGAGCCTCCGGCTCAGGCCCTGGGAGTTTGGCTTGCATCCCAGGGAAAGTCATCTCTCCGCAGGAGAGGAGGGCGGGCCAGCAGCAGCCCTGCTGACAGCTCGGCTCCTAACTCAGGGCTCCTGTGCTCTGCCGCGTCCCCACCACGGGCAGGTGACAGCGCTCTTGTTACGTCGCCCTGTGGGAACCGGCGAGCTGGGTATCAAGTAAAGACACTGCTCTGGCTGCTGCATTTTGCTGTAATAAAGTCTGTGCCTCTGACCAGGGCTCTGGTGCCTTCCATCAGGATATGCGCATGAAACCGGGGCAAGCTGACTTCTGAGCTCGCGGGAGGGTAAAAACTTCGAAGTTTCTGACGCCCAGGAGCCAAGCTCTGGTGGAGGGTCACAGCCAGCTCCCTCCACAGACCGGGAGTCAGGGCAGTAAGCCCACACTTCCTGCCTTCTTAGCACCCCCTGTCCCCCAACCTCTCCAGAGTCCCCACCGTTAAGCCAGGGTGGGGCCGGAGCACCAGCCTCAGTTCATACTGGTTGCCAGCGATGATTAAAAGAACAATTCTCAAAAAAAAAAAAAAAAAAAGAACAATTCTCAGTTTTTAAATCGTAGTATGCAATACACTTGTAGCTGTACCTGGCTCTTTCACTTAAAATGTTTTACAAATGGCTTCAAACACGTGCACACAGAACACCTTATTCTTTTTAATAGCTTCACAACATTCCATTGTGTGGAGATAACTTATTTAACAAATATCTTACTGATAAATATTTAAGTTGATTTCAACTCTTTACTACAACAAATAGTCTTTGTACATAGGTATTTCTGGACATATATGTTGCAAGGCAATCTGCAAAATATATTTGCAGAAATAGAATTTCTAGGTTTAGAGAGTACTCCCAATAGATAAACTGTTCTTCAGAGCAGTAATGTCAATTTATACTCCAACATCTATACCTTATGTTATATAACATTTTTAGCCCAATCTCATAAATGGACGATAACTTCAGAGTTTAATCTGTATTTCTTTTACTATGGGTAAGACCGAATCTTTGTTCACATGTTTAAGAGCCATTTCTATCTCCTTGCCCATTTTCCTAATTTGTGGTTGTAATTTTCTAATTGTTTTATAGAAATTCTTTATGTAGAAAATTGAAAATTGATTCGTTTTTTGGTCATATCAGTTACCAATTACCCCCAGTTTATTAACTTCTGATATTATTTATGTTGTTTTTCTTCTTTTAGGATTTATTTACTAAAAATTAATAGTTTATCCCCTGAGATATATTTTTATTTTTGTGTGATCACATATTTTCAATTATTTACTTTACAGCATCTGGATTTTTACAATTTGAAAAAGACCTTCCCCACTCTGAGACTCCATATGCATACAAACAGAGCAATTTTACACAATCTTTTCCAAAAAATAGAAGAGGAAGGAATATTTTCCAGTTCATTTTATGTTACTATGATACCAAAACCAGACAAAAAAGTATATTTAAAAAAATTATAGACCAATATCTCTCATGAACTTAGAAACAAAAATGCTCAGGAAAATATAAGCAAATCAAACTCCAAAATGAATTAATAAATTATATACATGACTAAGTGGGTTCATTCCAGTGAGGCAAGGCTGGTTCAATATTGTTTAAAAATCACTCAATTTAACTGACATATTAACAGGGTGGTTAAGAAAAGTCATGTGACTACACTGGTTGATACAGAGAAAGCACTTGACAAAATTCGTCAGCAATTTATGATAAGGACTTTCACTAAACCAGAAATAGAGGGGACCTTCCTGAACTTGATAAAGAATATCTACAAAACCCCTATAGCTAACATACTACTGGAGAAGAAAAAAAGGAAGGATGTCCTACCTCATCACTGCTATTCAGCATAGTACTTCCTAGTTCTCACCACTGCATAAGGCAGGAAAGGAAATAAGACCTACACAGATAGGAGAGAAATAAAATATTTGCAAATGTCATGGTGGTCTATGTAGAAAATTCCACTGAGTCTATATAAAACCTCCTAGAATTGGTAAGTTAAGCAACTTTGCGATTTGAAAGATTAACATGCAAAACTTATTGTATTCCGATATAACAGCAATGAATACATATAACAGCAATGAATACATGAAATTAAAAAATATAATACCATTACAGTCAATCTAAAACTGAAATATTTAGGTGTGAATCTAACAAAGTATATTCATAACTTGAAAGCTGCAAAGCTACAAAAAGGATCTAAATAAATGGAGACACATACTGTATTCATGGATAAGGAGTCTCAATAGAGTAAAGATGTTAATTATCCCTAAATTGACAGGATTAACTCAATTCCTATAAAATCTCAGCAAGACTTTTTAAGGATTTAGGGAGAACTATTTTAAATTTATGTGAAAAGGCAAAGGAATTAGAGTTGTTAAATTGAAAAGTAAGTATAAAGAAGAATCAGACCACATGATTTCAAGACATTTAAATAGCTATATTCATTGATTTGGAAGTACTACTGGTATTGGAGGTATAGTATTAGAGGAAGGATAAACACACATATAAATAGAACAGAATAGAGACCTCAGACAGGGAAGTAGGTATGACTATGAAGGAGTAGAAGGAAGGAGATATTCACAGTAATAAAATGGTTCTGTGTCTTGATTGTAGTTGTGGTTAAATGAATCTATATATGTGATAAAATGTCACTCTACCAATGTTAATTTCATATTGTACTACATCTATGTAAGATAACTCATTGGGGGAAACCTGAATAATGCACACAATGATATCTCTGTTGGGCACAGAAAAGCTCGCGGTACTAACTTTACAACTTCCTGTGAAACTATGCTCATTTCAAAATAAAAAAAAATTTAAGTCTCCCATATATCATTTATTAAATTTAAATTTTAATACACCTAGACTTTGTTAAGCTGGGATGTGAGTTAAAGATCTCTATGAGAAACTGTGAAGGTTACTCTGCTTTAGAAATAAAATTCTAAAATGTTCAGTAGCTGAAAATATAAATCTCACAAGATGTCAGTTTGGGCTACTATAATAAAATACCATAGACTGGGAATCAAACAACAATCATTTATGTCTCACAGTTCTGGATTCTGGTAAGTCCAAGGTCAAAACTTTGGCAGATTCTGTATCTCATAAAGGACTTCCTCCTGGTTCATAGATAGCTGTCTATTCTCTATGTTCTCATATGGTGGTACAGGTTAGGGGTCTCTCTGGGATCTTTATAGGAGCCCTAGTCCCATTCATGAGGGCCCTATCCTCATGACCTCATGACCTCCCAAAGGGTCCCACCTACAAATAGCATCATATTGGGGGTTACGATTTCAACATATAAATTTTGGGGAGATAACAAACATTCAGCTCACAGCAATGACTAAGGTGGTCATTCCAGACCAGTGGGCGGTTTGCTTCCAAACATCATTTAGGGGTCCAGTTTCTATTTTATCCTCCCTCCATCCCCTCAGATGTCACCTTTGTCAATTCTGGGGTGATTCTACCTCTGGGTGGCAACAAATTGGAAGAAATATGAGAGTAAGGAGGAGTTAAATTCAAGGTCTTAAATCTAGGCTGGAAACTCACCTATTACTTATACTCATTCTCTTTTGGCAACAACTTTGTTGTATAGTTACACCCAACCATGAAAGGGGCTATTAAATGTATCTATGTACCCAGGGAGAAGGAGAAAATGGAGTTTGGAGGACAACTACCACTCTTTGGATAAGATCCACATGATTTTTTTCTAAGTGACTACAAATTTGTCAAGTTTGCTATTTATTAAATAATCCCATTCTCCATACACTTACACAATATCACTTTCTTATATAATAATTTTTATGCTATGTACTAATTTCAGGCAGTTTTACCCATTAATCTGTCGATGTTTCAGAACTGTACCCATAAAATTAACGCATTTATAATGTATTTAATATTTAATAGTCCTAGTACTGCCTGCGACCATTTACTCTTTTCTTAATTTTTTCCCTGCCTTTGTTTGCCAATTTTTCCATATTAACTTTAAAGTAATGTATTTCTAAAATATATTCTCATTACTTTTGAAAACTTTAATCTGGGGATTTCCTAAAGAACGTGTATCTGATATGTTCTTCCATAATGAATGTATATCTGATATGTTCTTCCACCTTTTCAAGCTTTTAGGTCTTCTACTAATATTTTAAGATTTTGTTACATATGTTTTGCACATTTCTTTTTAACTTCTCAGTTGTCAGAATTCTAAGTTGGTGGCGCTTAGAGATATTTCATTGTTTTCCTGCTTTTTTTTTTTCCTGCTGATGTAATTCATATTGTTAAACTACTTCATTTTTCACTGTTGGTAATTTTTTCCCTGTTCTCAAAATTTTCACTTGGCTTTTGTGTTCAGAAATTTTAATTTCACTTCTATATGCTAGAGTTGGGTCTCGTTTATCTGCTCTGAGCATTCATGTCTTTCTATGCTGATATATTCTCAGCTGTTCTTTTACTACTCGATAAGGATGTTGTACATTCAGACTCCTGTGTTATACACGCTTGAGGTTTTGTTTTCTCAAGGGATTGTTTACCATCTCCTTCCTTTGGAGCGACATCAAGAAACAACCTTCCTTTCTACCTCAGTGGGAGTTTACCTAGCCCTCCCTTTCATGAAGGCAGAGTCTGCCCATGATCATAAAATCCCTTTAGATTTTATGTTTTCCTGTGCCCTCACAAACATCTGTAAATTAAAAAAAAATTTGCCATTTAGTTAGATAAAAAGTAGAGCATGGAGATGATTTTTAAAAAGGTTTTAAAGAAAACTTAAGTTACATGTACATATAAGAGAGTGCACATATCCAAACTGTAAAGAGTGATCAGTTTTCACAAACTTGTTAGGACCATTTAACCAACACCCAGATCAAGATAAAACATTAGGTCCAGAAACAACCATAAGGCCCTCTTTCAGACATTACCCCCCAACTGCTATATACCATATGCCATTGTATTAATGTGCTACAATTTCTGTATCCATTCTGCTGGTTATAGGCATTTGAGTACTTTCCAGTTTGAGGCCACGATGTACAGTACTGTGTAAAACCCGTGTAATGTGTTGTGGTGCATATATTTTGCATTTCTGTTGCATATATATCAAAGGATAAAACAAATGCATAGTAAGGTATGCATCTGTTAAACTCTAATATAAAATGCTAGTTTTCCAAAATGGTTTTACTCTCAACACTGCTGTCGTGTTTATTTCCTTAATTAAATTACTAGTAAAATTGGAAAATTTTTGGAGTATAGGCCTTTAAAAAGTATTTTCCCACAAATTATGAGTCATGACTAAACACAGATCTGGAAGAATATGTGGGTAGTTGTTTATTTAATTTCTTACTGCAAATTAAGATACTATCAAGACAGAATTTCTTATATTTCCCACAGAAACTGAAGCTTCTGTATACACATGTATATATAAAAAATTTTGAAGCAGACAAAATGTTGGAGAAGTATCTCAAGCAGGCTTACTATAAAATGAGTTGCTACCTTTTAATTATAAAGAATTCTTGCAAATCAATAAGAAAAAAATGAACCTTGATGACACAATGGTCAGAGATCATGGGCATTCAGGTTAAAAACTAAGTTATTTTTGTTAGATACTATTAATAATTTTTGAAGAATGATAAATGCCTTCAGGAATGACCTTGTGCACAAATATCACTAGTCAAGTATTTTCTCTTGTAGCTGCTGGTAAAGGAAAGGTAGCTGGTAAAGTACATGGTAATTAAACATTGTTGACTGAGTAGCAATAAGTCAAAAGAGAACAAGAGAAGGAAAGAAAAAGTTTGGTGAGAACAGGAGGATACTAGGAAGAGAGCAGAAGATATGCAATATTAAAAACTCTCTCAGGGGCAGCAGATGACTTTAGTGCCAACACCTATTATGTAGTTGTGCAGGCTGTGTTGCTAGATTGTCTGGGTTCAAATCTCAGCCCACCACATAACATCAGTGTTACCTTGGCTTGTTATTAACCCCTATATACCTAAGTTTCCTCATCTTAAAAACTGAAATAATAATTAGTACCAGCCTCATAGAAATGTCAGGAGGATTATATGAGAGTATATTTGTAAACTCTTCAGAACAATGTCCATTGATTTAAAAATATTAAATTAAGATGGCAACAATAGTTAATCATACTGCATTATATATTTGAATGTTGCTAAAAGAGTAGATCTTAAAAGTTCTCATCAAAAGAAAAAAATTCTGTATCTACGTAGAGTGACAGATGTTAACTAGATTTACTATGGTGATCATTTCATAATATATACAAAGATCAAATCATTATGTTGCACACCTGAAACTAATATAATGTGTATGTCAATTATATCTCAATAAAAGAGAAAAAATATCAAATATAAATTAAATATATATTATTTCTACCCCAGGAAAACGGAGGCCTACCTTGTGTAAAACTGTACAATCTTTTAGAGAAAGAGATAGTGGCTGCTCTTCAAGGAAAAGGGCACATTTCTTACAAAATAGTAAAAACAATTCATACAAGGGTCTGGGAAAGACAGGCCATCCATACAGAAGAAACAGGACACAGAAAAAATGTGGGATATAAAATATAGTGGGATATAAAATATAAGTCCCCCAAAGGATTTAATCTGGCACAGAACAAAATAAATTTTTAGATGGCCAATATATATTTGAAAAGATCTCATTCTCATTTGTTATCAAGGAAATGAAAAGTAAAATACACAAGATACAGTAAACACTGATAGGAAGTGATAAAATCAAGAAGAATCGTTGGATGGATAATTATCTTAAAAATTTTTATATGACATTTAGTAATCAGTCATATGTACAGAGAAATGGAAAAAAGCATACACAGGCACAAGCAATACTTAATGTTCAGAAAAGAGCTAAGAAACTTTCTCCTCAGGATGACATCAAGGCTATGTTATACACAGCTAATTAGTGAAGAGTGTCCATGGTAAAAAGTCAGTCTGGAAAGGTGAATGTTTCTCCAAATGCCCAATTATCAGCAAAAGATCACAAGGCATACTAAGAAACAGGGAAACATGACCCATTCAATGGAAGAAAATCAAGCGGCAGAAACCATCCCCAAGAAAACAGGAATTGGACTTACTAGGAAAAGATATTTAAAACAACTGTCTTAAATATGTTTTAAAAAAATTAAAGGAGAGCAGGAAGGTGGTATATGAACAAAAAGAGAACAGCAACAAAGAAACATAAATTCTAAAAAGGGAATCAAATTCTGAAGCTGAAAACTAAAGGAGCCAGATTGAATATTTCACTGGAGAAGTTCAATAGCAGACTTGTGCATGCAGTAAGAAAGAATCAGTGAACTTGAGCACAGAACATTTAATATTATTTAGGAAAGAAACAAAGAGAAAAGAATGAAGAAAGTGAACAGAGCTTAGAAACTTGTGGGATACAAGCAACAGGACCAATATATGCATTATAGAAGTCCCAGAAGGAGAAGAGACAGAGACAAAAGCATATATATAAAGATTATTTGAAAAAATAATGAATGAAAACTTTTTAAATTTGAGAAAAAAAGACATAAATCAACAAATCCAAGAAACTCAGTCAACTCCAGTTAGGAAAAAGCCAAATAGACCCACACTGAGACACATTATATCAAACAGTCAAAAGTCAAAGACAAGGAATCTTGAAAGTAGCAAAAGGAAAAGAATCAACAAGTTATAAGGGAGCCTCTAAAAACTACCAGGTAATTTCTCAGCAGAAATCTCATAGCCTGGAAGGCAGTGGGATGATATATTTAAAATGCTAGTGGAAAAAAAAAAACAAAAAAAACTTTCAACTAAGAATTCTATATTTGACAAAATTTTTCTTCCAAAATTAGAGGGAAAAATTAAGCTAATAAAGACTTCCAGATTCCATAAAATCTCTATAGAGAAGCTGGCCAGATTGTCCTTATTTTTAGGCAGGCTTACATCATAGGTGGTGGTGTTTTCTTCCACAGAGGCACATCATATACGATTGTCTCTCTTTGTGATGTATGTGATTGTGAGCATAATAATTTATTTAGTCCACAAATATTTATTACTTGCTTTTTGCCAGATTATGCAGTGGTGAAAAAACAGACATGCTTTCTTAATGTTGCTTTTAGTTCAAGGTTTCACATCTTCAGTACTACTGATATTTTAGGCCATAAATAAAATAAAGACTTACTGTATTGTGCTGTGGTTTGAAATCTGTAGGCTATAATCATAAGATGCCAATATCACTCCTGTCTCCCATATACAAATTAAAAATAGGATAATGAACTTCTGTGATCTACCATCAAATTCAACATTAAGTCTTGGCAAACTTGCTTTATATCCAATTCTTCCCATTCCCTTCTATCCAATTATTTTGAATTAAGACTTAAATATGTCATATTTTTATAATTATTTCCAAATGTGTGTGGACACTTAAGAAAATAAATGAAATACCACTATTAAATCTAAATTTTTAAATTCAAATTTACAAAAAATTACTTCTTAATATCATTAAATATCCAGAGAGTATTCACATTTCCAACTGTCTCATAAGTATCACAAAAGTATGCCCAGCTTGTTTGTATGAATCTGATTCCAAATATGGCCCACATCATGTTATATCTCTTAAGTTCCTTTTTAAAAATTGTTTTAATTTTATATTTGGGTATAGACTTAGAGAGCGAACTTTTGATTACCGGGGGAAAATGGGGAGAAGGGATAGTTAGGGAGTTTGGTATTGACATGTACATACTACTATATTTAAGATGGATAACAACAAGGACCTACTGTATAACACAGGGAACTCTGCTCAATGTTATGTAGCAGCCTGGATGGGAGGGGAGTTTGGGGTAGAATGGATACATGTATATGTATGGCTGAGTCGCTTTGCTGTGCACCTGAAATTAAGTTCCTTTTTAATGCACAGTTTCTTCTCTACCTCCCTCTCTTCACTGGCTATTTGTCAAAGAAAAACGATCATTTGTTGGGTAGTTTCCACAGTCTAGATTTTACTAATTGCATCCTGATGTTTTAATCTTTTCTCTGATATCTGTGTGTCCTGCCAGCTGTTACAGGGTCCAAAAGCTTTGATCAAATTCAGGTTTGAGTTTTGGACAATACTATGTCCTAAGTGGTGGTGTTTAATTCCACGGAGAGGTAACATATTCTTATAATTGTAGCAGCTACTGCTGCTCAAAGCTGAGCTCCATTTTAATTCTTGTAGAATTGAAAATGATGACATTGTACTTCTATGATTCCTTCTTCATGATTTGCTGGAATGATTCCATAAGGGAATACTTCCCCTCAAGTACAGACTGGTTATCAAGAGGTGCAAGGTAAATCTGAACTTCGAGCATTACATTTCATTTATGGAAATTTCTGGATCGCCTTTGGCCTACTAGCTAGTACTGTTTATGGAAGGTGGTCACAGACTCAGGTGTTTTATACTGGAGCTCTTGGATTTGTTGTTATTTCTGAGGCTGTCATGGGAGAATTCTCTTTTTTGGGATTTCCTAGCTCTAACTGGGATGTCATGAACACAATTCTATTGTAGTGTTAAGTGCCTGACACTAAGCTTTTGATTTCTGGAGCATTGATTTCAGACAGCCATCTTGACTAAATATATTGCATTGCCAGTTATATGACACAGCCTCTAGTAAACAAACTAAAAAGGAAACCAGGCCACCCCACCCATGAAATTCCCCTTTTAGAAAGTCCTGGCTTACCTAGATAACTGACCACTTGAGTGAACCCGGTTTTCCCTTCCTGCACTTTAATTCCTGTTCTTATGTTTTAAATTCACTAATAGTGAACCTCAAAACCTGAGGCACCCCACCCTTAGGCAACAATAAAGGCAGAACTGCAGGTCCATGTTGTTCCCCTCTCTACTCTCAACTTTGCTGTGTGGCGCTGGGTGTGCTATGGTGCGCTCCAGGACCTGTGAGTAAGAAAGCTTGTTTTTCCAAAGCTTTCTGAGGGCTGTTGCCAGGCATGTTCTGCAAGCATAATAAGAATTACAAGGGCTGGTCCATTGTCTCTGGTTGGGAACATGTCCATGCAAACTTATGACCAGAAATGCAGGCCCAGGTGAGTGCCTCAGGCATTCTGAGCCAATAGCACCGCTATTGAGGGGCTGAGACTGACCTCTGAGACACAACTGGCTGGCAGAGGAGTCGTCAGTAACAACTAATTTAATAACAAATTCTTTGTCCAAAATGATTTTTTTTTTTTAGGCTGGCTCTGTTTATTTTGAAAAGGTTTGTTGAAGTTTTAAAAACACATTTAATTCTTTCAGTAACTAAAAATTTGCATCCAAGCCATAGGAAATTCACTCGTTTTTTTTTTTTTACGTCTTTATTAGAGTATAATTGCTTTACAATGGTGTGTTAGTATCTGCTTTATAACAAAGTGAATCAGTTAGACATATACATATGTTCCCATATCTCTTCACTCTTGCGTCTCCCTCCCTCCCACCCTCCCTATCCCACCCCTCCAGGCGGTCACAAAGCACCGAGCTGATCTCCCTGTGCTACGCGGCTGCTTCCCACTAGCTATCTACCTTACATTTGGTAGTGCATATATGTCCATGCTTCTCTCTCGCTTTGTCACAGCTTACCCTTCCCCCTCCCCATATCCTCAAGTCCATTCTCTAGTAAGTCTGTGTCTTTATTCCTGTCTTACCCCTCGGGATTTTCTTTTTGAAAATTACTATTTGTTTGGAATTTTTAAAGGACACAAGTCAGAGGACAAGGCCAGCTTAACTGGCATCTGACCTGTGTTGTGCACAGAGTCCCATACAGATGGCTTCTGTACTTGATTTAAAGCTATATTGTCACCAACATGAAACTCAATATTTTTTGAACAAATATCCCCACACTTTCATTTTGCACTGGTTTACACACAAAATATGTAACCAGTCCTGGATAGAGATGCATGGGAAAAAAAGGCAAAAGTCAATCTTTGCTTAAAGATGGGTTGGTCTAGTATTAGCTCTACTAAAGGAATGCAAACTGCTGTGAGCACTTCCTGACATTGTTCTCTATGCTTCCTTCCCCTGTAAATCTGCATTTGTTACAGTGTTAAGAGTTTTTACTAGCTATTTTTGTATCACTTTAACAGTGTTTCAAAAACATTGAGGAGGATCTTGTCGAAATGGTGATGTAGGATAATCTGGACTCACACCCTCCCACAAACATACACAAATCTGAAAGTAACCTACAAGCTAGCTAAGTAATTCCTACACATTGGGGAAACAAGAAAAAAAATACCCACATCAAAGCAGGCAGGAGAGGGTGACATAATTTTGCCATAAACCCATTCTAGTACAGTACTTATCTCATGAGAAAACTTAAAACTTGGAGCTTCTCCCTTAGGAGTAAAAAAGTTTGAACCCCACATCCAGTCCTGCCTACTGCTCTAGCCTCATCCTCCACCAACAGTCCATTCTAGAAAAGCACACCTTGTGCCTGAGAATGACTGTTTCTCTTCTCACCTCCCTTATAAATTGGGGCCTCTACAATGCAGTCCTGGGTCACTGAGGAGTCCCCCAACCCATCATCTGAACCCCACCATCCATGGCAGTTGTGATTCTTTTAACTCAAAATGAGGTCATGCATGATGCTAGGTAGCAAACTTTACCAGTGTGCAACCTCATAGGTAAAAAAATTTTGAGAAGCATTTAGAAACTTTTATAAGTAATTTGGCAAACAATTTTTTGTTTACTGAAACTGATAATGAAAAATGGGGAACTTTGAATGTTCTTTTCATTTCATTTGTCTACTAATTAAGTTTCATTGTATTTTACCAGACAATCTACCCATGACTAATTGCAAAGAGAAAAGAAAAACAACAACAGCCTTTTACCAGATAGTTTGAGAAGCACTAGTTTATCTGTTTCCTGAGAACACAAGACAGGTTCTGTCACTAAAAAGCACTGAATAAATGGAGGATGAATGAATAAATAAGTGCAATAGACAAATATGAGCAGTGCTAAGGTAATGGAACAGACAGAACTTGATACTGCATTGGATTCATGTTAGATAAGAGAAAGAATCAAGGAAAACTCCAGCTGTTCCTGGAAGATTGCTGATGGCACTCCCTAAGATAGGCAATATTAGAAGAGGAGCAGTTAAGAGCATGTTTACAGATGAGAAATTAATTTTTGAATGGGTTGACTCAGATTACTTATGAGATATCCAAATGCAGATGTCCAGGAAGCAGTTAGATATATAGGCTAGAAGCTCAGAAGCAAAGTCTGGCAAAAGGTGTAATTTCTTAGTTGAAACAATTAGAATAAATGAGATCCACCTGGCATGTAAAATTGGAAGAGAAGAATTTAAGGAAAAACCTCTGGGTACCTAGCAGTTTCTGGCATACAGGAGATGATTAGTAACTCTTTGTCAAATGAAGATATAGAAAGATATGAACTTAACGCTATTTCATTCCAAGTCCAAGTTTTCCTGAACTTTCCTAAGCTTTCACATTCTTCTCTTAAACTGCAGAGCATTCTAACAGACACGGCTGTCGCTAGGGGTGGCGTGAGGAAGATGACTGACTAGAAAAGGCAAAGCTGGAAAACAAAAGCAGTGGGGAGGTTTTGAAAACACTGAAGAAAGGCTGGGCTGAGGATAAGAGGATAAGCCTAGGGAAAAAAACATCAGAGTCAGATTTTGAAGTTAAAGGTACGGATTTTACCATAAGTCACAGGCTTTTTCTATGTTTCCTAATAGGGTAAATAATACATGGTATAGACTGTACCATGGTGTTTGGAAACAACCAACAGCAATAGCAGAATAAATTCTTACTTCAGTTAAAGTGCATGAATTAGAATACTATGTGTCATTATAAATCTTCAGAATGTAATCTGCTAAATGCAATGTGGTGCCCTAGACTGGAACCTGGAATAGGAAGACAGAATTACTGGAAAAACAGGTGAAATCTGAAAAAAAGTGTGTAGTCTAGTTAGTAGTACTGTGCCAATGTTTATTTCTTAGTTTCAACAATTGTATGTGGTTATGTATGATGTTAACATTAGAGGAAGCTGTCCTGCATTACAACTTTTCTGTAAATCTAAAATTATTCCCAATAAAAAGTTTAGTTTTAAAAAAGTAAGCTCAAATTAAAAAAAATAGTAATTAACAAAGGAATTCATGCAATACAATAGTGTTTATAAATAGTTTCAAAACATGCAAAGTAAAACTAGATATTGCATATCAATTCATACATATGCAGTGAAAATATAAAAACATGCAGTGGGTTTCAAGAATATCTGTATTATTGCCTTCTCTTTAAAAGAATCTGGGAAAAGGACATGGAAGCAACCTAAGTGTCCATCAACAGATGAATGGATAAAGAAGATGTGGCACGTATATACAATGGAATATTACTCAGCCATTAAAAGAAACGAAATTGAGCTATTTGTAATGAGGTGAATAGACCTAGAGTCTGTCATACAGAGTGAAGTAAGTCAGAAAGAGAAAGACAAATACCGTATGCTAACACATATATATGGAATTTAAGAAAAAAATGTCATGAAGAACCTAGGGGTAAGACAGGAATAAAGACACAGACCTACTAGAGAATGGACTTGAGGATATGGGGAGGGGAAGGGTAAGCTGTGACAAAGTGAGAGAGAGGCATGGACATATATACACTACCAAATGTAAGGTAGATAGCTAGTGGGAAGCAGCTGCATAGCACAGGGAGATCAGCTCGGTGCTTTGTGACCGCCTGGAGGGGTGGGATAGGGAGGGTGGGAGGGAGGGAGATGCAGGAGGGAAGAGATACGGGAACATATGTATATGTCTAACTGATTCACTTTGTTATAAAGCAGAAACTAACACAACATTGTAAAGCAATTATACTTCAATAAAGATGTAAAAAAAAAGATGTGGCACATATATACAATGGAATATTACTCAGCCATAAAAAGAAATGAAATTGAGTTATTTGTAGTGAGGTGGATAGACCTAAAGTCTGTCATACAGAGTGAAGTAAGTCAGAAAGAGAACAACAAATACCATATGCTATCACATATATATGGAATCTAAGAAAAAAAAAAAGATCATGAAGAACCTAGGGGTAAGACGGGAATAAAGACACAGACCTACTAGAGCACGGACTTGAGGATATGGGAAGGGGGAGGGGTAAGCTGTGATGAGTTGAGAGAGTGGCCTGGACATATATACACTACCAAGCGTAAAGTGGATAGCTAGTGGGAAGCAGCCGCGTAGCACAGGGGGATCAGCAAGGTGATGTGTGACCGCCTAGAGGGGTGGGATAGGGAGAGTGGGAGGGAGGGAGACACAGGAGGAAAGAGATATGGGAACATGTGTATATGTATAACTGATTCACTTTGTTATAAAGCAGAAACTAACACACCATTGTAAAGCAATTATACTCCAATAAAGATGTTAAAAAAAAAACCTGGGACAGATACTAAGCGGGTAATTTACTAGGGTAAATGCTATACTTAACTGTGCAGCAAATTCTCAGTAATGTCATTTTAAGCCTTAACCCCAAAGTCCACGTTAACTCGTGTCAAAGAAAAATTTTTAAAAATTAAATCATTAATCAGAAGCTGATTCTAAGAGAATGTAAGAAATAGAGATTTATAACCAGATAGAAAGGGAATGCTTGAATAAGTTTGCTAATTAAGAGGTGAAACTAGTTAATGTCCTAAAGAACAATAAAACTGTAAACTTTAGGGTTATTTTCTCTCCTTGACAAAAATAATTTTCACCTAAACCAGGCAAAACCAGGCAAAAAAACATGTAACTTCAGAGAGTCTGGGCCTTAACTAGTAGTAACAGCAAGTCAAACAAAGGTATATGCCTACATAATTAAATAATAAAGTCTGTTGAACCATACTCCCTTATAACATTAAAAGGATATGCAGTCATCCTTTTGCCTAATGACCAATTTTACATAATTTTTCTTAAAACTCCCTCCCCCTTAACATTTTCCAAAGATCCTCTTAATCATACACAAAAAGGACTGACCTTATTGTGTTCTGGCCTGATTAATTTACATAAGGCAGCCATAACTCTTCTTTATAGCATGGTCACTAAATCTAGAGGTATTGGGCAAAAATCTTTTTACCTAAAGAGATTTTATAAAGTATCTTTTATAAAGAGATAAAAGAATTTTAAAGACTTTGTTATTTGTTTTTGAATATCATGACTAGGAAACCCAAGAAATTTGGTTCTAGTATTTCAACTATAGTGCCTACAAATGTGGTAAATCATGTCTCCTCAAGGTTCCCCAAATCTCCTAATGTTCCCGGCATGCCAGTAAGTGACCTTCCTTACTATCTGAAAAGCTGCTATAAATATATATCATAAAACATATAAAAGACACTTTAGTTTCTGGCAGGCTTTTTGGAATTTGATTTCACATACAAAATGAAACCTTTCTCCTTAATCAGTTTGCCTGATGTAATGAAATTTCTTTTCTTTCCTTTTTTTAAAAATATTTATTTATTTATTTAGGCTGTACCAGGTCTTAGCTGCGGCCTGGGAGATCTTCAGGTGCAGCATGCGAACTCTTAGTTGCGGCATGCAAGTGGGATCTAGTGCCTTGACCCAGGATAGAACCTGGGCCCCCTGGATTGGGAGTGCAGAATCTTACCCACTGGACCACAGGGAAGTCCCAAGATTTATTCTTAATAATGATACTCCATGGATTGCCTTGACTACACAATAGGTTTATCCAACTATATGCTGGTAAAAAGGAGGACACATACTTTTTGAACCTGTGCCAACATCACATTCATGGATACTTACATGCCAATGTTCAGTGGAGCATTATTTACCATAGCCAAAAGATGGGGAAAAAACCCCCAAATTTTCATTGAATACAGGAATGAATAAACAAAAAGTGTATATTCATATAATGATACATTATTCAGTCATAAAAAGGAATGAAATTGAAATATGCTACATGGATTAAACTTGAAGACATTTTGCTTAATGATACACTGGACAAAGTCAATGTAAAACAACATTTACAAACCATCCCCTCCAAAAGCAAGAGAATATACACTCTTCTCCAGTGTATATAAAACATTCTTCAGGATGGATTATATGTCAGGCAACAAAGCAAGTCAATAAATTTAAAGAAGACTGAAAACACATCAAGCATCTTTTCTGACTATAATGGTATGAAACTAGAAATCAAATACAAGAAAAAAACTAGAAAATTCACAAATATATGAAGATTAGACAATGGTACTGAACAGCCAATTGGTCAATGAAGAAATCAAAATAGAAATATGTGTTTGGGATTAACAGATACATACTACTATACATAAAATAGATAAATACCAACTGTATAGCACAGGGAACTATATTCAGTATCTTGTAACAACGTATAGTAGAAAAGAATTTGAAAAAGAATATATATACAGGTATATATTTATATATGTATATATATATTTATAATCGAATCAATATGCTGTATACTTGTAACTAACACAATATTGTAAGTCAATTCTACTTCAATTTTAAAAAGAAGGGAAATAAAAAATTTACCTTGAGACAAGATGAAAATACCACATACCACAACTTAAGGCATTTATCATAAAACAAAAAATATTTCAAATAAACAACCTAATTTAGTACTTCACAGAACTAGAAAAAGAGACAAACTAAGCTCAAAGATAGTAGAAGGAAGGGAATAATAAAGATCAGAGCAGAAATGAATGTAATAGAGACTAAAAAAAACCCAAAACAAACTGTAGAAATACTACAGAAATACAAAGGTCATAGGAGACTGCTATGAACAATTATATGCCAAAAATAGGATAAACCTAGAAGAAATATAGAAATCCTAGAAACGTACAACCTACTGAGACTGAATCATAAAGAAGTAGAAAATCAGTACAGTCAGAAAACTAGGAAGGAGATTGAATCAGTAATTAAAAACATCCCACAATGAAGCCGAGGGCCAGCCTGCTTCATTAGTGAATTCTAACAAACATTTAAAGAATTAATAGTAATTCTTCTGGAACTATTCCAAAAAATAAAAGAAGAGAGAACACAAACTCATTTTATGATGCCAGCATTGCCGATACCAAAACCAGACACTACAAGGACACTACAAGGAAGGAAAATTACAGGCCAATATCTCTCATAAACATAGATGTAAAAATCTTCTAAAAACATTAGCAAACAGAATCCAACAACATATTAAAAGAAGCATACATCTTCATCCAGTGGGACTAATTCCAGGGATGCAAAAGTGGTTTAACAACCAGAAATCAGTCAACGTAATACACCACATTAACAAAATGAAGGATAAAAATCATATGATCATCTCAAGAGATGCAGAAAAATAATATGACAAAATTCAACATCCTTTTATGAAAAAAACTCTCAACAAAGAGGGTATACAGGGAACATATCTAAGCATAATAAAGACTACATGTGACAAACCCACAAGTAAATTTACACTGAATGGTGAAAAGCAGAAAGCTTGTCACCAAGATCAGGAACAAAACTGTTGCTGCTTTTATTCATTGTATTATAGGAAGTCCTAGCCAGAGCAATTAGGCAAGAAAAGAAAGGAAGAAGTAAAACTGTCACTCTTGCAGATGACAGGATATTATATATAGAAAACCCTAAAGACTCAACTAAAAAACTGTTAGAACTAAGAAACAAATTCAGTAAAGTTGCAGGATAAAAAATCAATGTTGCATTTCTATACTCTAGTAACAAACCAACAGAAAAAGAAATTAAGAAAACAATCCCATTTACAACTGCATCAAAAAGATAAAATACTTAGGGATAAATTTAAGCAAGGAGGAGAAAGACCTGCACACTGAAAACTGTAAGATACTGATAAAAAAAAACACAAACACATATAAATGGAACGATATTCTGTGCTCATTGTTTGGAAGAATTAATGTTGTTAAAATGTCCATACAATCTATGAATTCAATGCAATCCCTATCAAAATTCCAATGACATTTTTCAAATAAATAGAACAAACAATCCCCAAATTTGTATGGAACCACAAAAGACCCCAAATACCCAAAGAAATATTGAGCAACAAGAACAAAGTTGGAGGCATACTATTTCCTGATTTCTATTTATACTATAAAGCTATAGTAATCAAAACAGTATGATAGAAGCATAAAAACAGACACACAGATCAGTGGAACAGAACAGAGAACCCAGAAATAAACTCACAGTTACATGATCAATTGCTTTGTGACAAAGGAGCCAAGAAGGTACAATGGGGAAAACACAGTCTCTTCAATAAATGGTGCTGGGAAAACTAAACTATATGTAAAAGAATGAAACTGAACTACTATCGTATACCATACATAACAGATGAATGAATAAAAAAGATGTGGTGTATATATACAATGGAATTTGGCCATTAAAAAAGAAGGAAAACTTACCATTTGAGATGCCATGGATGGACTTAAGGGCATTATGCTAAGTGCAATAAGTCAGAAAGAGAATGATGAATACTGTATGATTTTATATGTGGCATTATAAACAACAACAACAACAAAAATAGAGAACATAGGTGCTTGCCAGACACCAGGGCATGGGGAGATGGGTGAAATGGGTCAAAAGTTAGAAAGTTCCAGTTATAAAATACATAAGTCATGAGGATGTAATGTACTGCATGGTGACTATAGTCAATGCTGTACTGTGCATTTGAAATTTGTGAAGAGAGTAAATCTTAAAAATTCTCATCACAAGAAAAAATGTAACAATGTATGGTAACTGATTTAACTCCACTTATTGTGGTGATCATTTCCCAATATACACAAATATGAAATCTTTATGTTGTATACTTGAAACTAACATAATACTATATGGCAATTATATTTCATTAAAAAAATAACAAAACAAAACGTCCATATTTTCCTGCGATAAAGTATTGCAATCAGGACTCTGGTATTAGTTTGCTAGGGCTGCCTTAACAAAATAGTACAGACTTCGGTGGCCAAAACCACAAAAATTTACTTTCTGACAGTTCTAGGGGGTGGAAGTTGAAGCCCAAGGTGCTGGCAGGGTTAGTTTCCTCTATTTAGCTTGGAGATGGATACCCTCTCTCTGACTGTATTCTCTTTGTATGTACAAACCTGCCTGCAAAAATTTCATCTTCTTAAAATTAAGGGACCAGTCAGATTGCATTAAATGGTAGGCTCCATTCTGAGGGCCTCGTTTTAACTTAAACAGAGATTTGAAAACTTACCTCCAAATATCCTTACCTTCTGGTACGCATATGGGAGGGGGGTTGGCATGACAGTCTTCAGTCCGTAGCATGCCTGAAGAATAAAGCAGCTGAGCGATTTAGAGCAAGACAGAGCCCGAGGCGGAACAGATCGCTGCTGGAGGAGTAAGAACACTCCATGAAGATTGTGGGAGGAGCCACCGGGCGTAGGAAGGAGGTGGGGTCTTTTGCTAACTACACTCCCGCCCACACCCAGTACGGCTGCAAACTGTGCGAAAGCGGTTGTGCGTTCCTTGAAAATAGGCATTCAGGAGGGGCCGTGGCTTTGACTCCTAGCCTGTGACTCCGCGCAAGTGTCGGCTATCCAGGCGAAGCAGAGAAGCGGGCGTCGGCTGGCGGGCTGCAGACGGGCGCCGGTGCGCGGGCACCGGGCGGAGGATGCACCGGGCGCTACGGTCGGTTCCCCGCGGCCGCCCCCGCGCCCCAGACGCTGGGCCTTAGGGCTGGCGGAGGAGGCGGCGAGAGTGGGGCTGCCGGGCGGCAGCAGGGCCCTCGCCGTCATGCCGTGGATGAGCGGCGGCAGGCGGCGGCGGCGGGGACAGCCGCGCGAGGCCCCGCGGGAGCAGCCGTTGCCCGCGGCCCCCGCGCCCTCCGCGCAGCCACCCTTGAGGGCCCGGGAGAGCGCCGAGCTGCAGCTGCCCGCCGGCTGGGAGGAGGCGCGCGACTACGACGGCCGCGTCTTCTACATCGACCACAACACGCGCCAGACGTCGTGGATTGACCCCCGCGACAGGTAAGGGGGGCGCGGGGGCGGTGTGACTCTGAGGGAGTGCCACCTCCGGCGGCTGAAGCACTGGCGGATGCACTGGCGATATGCTCCGCCCAGCTCGGAGCCGTCCGGAGCCCCTAAATTTGGGTCCGGTCCGTGGATTACCCGATAGGTCGAAGGAGTTAATTGGGTCGTACGCTCTGCAAGCTTGTGACACTACTGAACGCGGAGTCTTGACCTCTGGGATTCCCTCTGCACAGCGAAGTCTCTTCCTTGGTCACGTCACCCGCTGACCGACGGCTGGGAGCTGGGCGCCTGGAATTTCCTCTCCAGGGGCTGACGGATGGCCCTCTCTTCCTTTTTCCTCCGCGGTCTCGCCTATCCCTGTCGGGCCTCCGCGGCCCACCACCCCCAGGCTGTGGCCCTACAGGCGCCCCACGACCTCGCGGTGGCCAGATGAGCTATCATCTTGGAGCACAAACGTGCGCCCCAGCCTCGTGGTGTGGGTTCCTTGTCTGGCGGGCTGAGCCTAGTTTCCATTCGAAGACTGTGCCAGATGGGACACTTCAGGGATTCCCGATTCTTTGGAGTAACCTTAAAAGTTAAAAGTTGAGTTAAAAATCTGATTGAAAAAGCCTGTGTACTGCGGCGAGAATGGATTGTGATTAGACCCATATGCTTTTTGAACAAAGGGAAAAAAAGAGTTAAATTTTAGGTTACCGTTTTGTGCAAGATACGAAAAGACCACTAAGTCTTATTATTCATATAAATAAATCTTATGGAGTAAAAACGAATACCTTTAAAACTACTACCATATTAAATTTAAGTTCATCTAATGATGCTTTCTCTTAATTTTTGCTCAATTGTCTGCTGCTTTCAATGTTCAGCCGCTTTTAGAGAGATGGATTTTTTTGTGGAGTTGGAATTCTGTTCAAACTGAGCCTTTCCAGTGATTATCTGATATCTTGTTCTGTCTGGAGCAACTTCTCTCCACCCTGGGCCTGAATGCCAGAAAGGAAATACTGCAAGCTTCCCAGTGATTTTCAGAAGAAAATCTGAAAACGCCCAGTGTGGTGACAGGCTCCTGATTCCTCCTACCTGCACTGGAAAGGCAGTGCTTCTGGCACAGGCATTTCAAAATACGCTCTTTTATTTTATAAAAAAGGAGACAATCTGCTGAATTATTGTTTAAGGATTTCTCTGGGTTCTGATAGGGAAAAACCAAGCAAAAGGATCGATTCCCTAACATTCATTCTCAGTGTTGCAACCTTCTGGACTCAGAAATTTATATGAATCCTAGCAGAAATTTAAAGGTTAGTAAGATTGTTAGTTATGTTGAAAATGTAACTATGAGATGAGATCATATAATTTTAACCAAAAGCTAGAGCCACAGCTGTCTGATCAAGACTTGGATGGTTCTGGAGTTACTAAAACTGCTTGGAATATGGTGTCTTTTTATGCTGTAAGTCTGTTAAAAATCCAAACAACTGGAAAATGAGCCAATTAAACGTACTGTTTTTGCTTAGAAGAGGCCACGGGTGATTTTATGAGGGTAATATAAAAATTTGTCTTGGAGTGGGGATTCATAATGAAACTACGAATGTGTAAGTTTCTGTTTTAATGATAAATCAAGCAACATAAGTGAGCAGACTATAGAAATCAGGTTGTATAATCTTCATTTCCATGTCATTCAGATACATTTCCTAGCTTCCTTTCTATGAAGATTAGTTTGTGTAATTGAATAGCATTTTACACTTCTTTTTCAACATCACTTAGCTACAGGTTCAAAAAAAGTACCACTTAAATGCTAAAAGTACCAATCCAGTGAACAAAAGTGAATATGTTGCTACTTTTTTTTTTTTGCAAAGTAACAACACATGAGTCTTCTATGAGATAATTTTTTTACCTTTTTTTTTTTTTTTTTTTTGCAGTATGCGGGCCTCTCACTGCTGTGGCCTCTCCCATTGCGGAACACAGGCTCCAGACTCTCAGGCCCAGCGGCCATGGCTCACGGGCCCAGCCGCTCCGCGGCACGTGGGATCCTCCCGGACCGGGGCACAAACCCGCGTCCCCTGCATCGGCAGGCAGACTTTCACCCACTGCGCCACCAGGGAAGCCTCGAGATAATTTTTTTAAAACATCTTTATTGGAGTATAATTGCTTCACAACGTGTGTTACTTTCTGCTTTATATCAAAGCGAATCAGCTATACAAATACATATATCCCCATATCTCCTCCCTGTTGCGTCTCCCTCCCACCTTCCCCATCTCACCCCTCTAGGTGGTCAGGAAGCACCGAACTGATCTCCCTGTGCTATGCAGCTGCTTCCCACTAGTTATTTCACATTGGGTGGAGTATATATGTCAATGTTACTCTCTCACTTCGTCCCAGCTTACCCTTCCCCCTCCCTGTGTTCTCAAGTCCATTCTCCACATCTGGGTCTTTATTCCTGTCCTGCCCCTAGGTTCTTCACAACCTTTTTTTTTTTTAATTCCATATATATGTGTTAGCGTACAGTATTTGTTTTTCTTTCTGACTTCACTCTGTATGACAGATTCTAGGTCCATCCACCTCACTACAGTAACTCAGTTTCATTTCTTTTTATGGCTGAGTAATATTCCATGTATGTATGTGCCACATCTTTTTTTTTTTTTGCTGTATGCGGGCCTCTCACTGTTGTGGCCACTCCCGCGGAGCACAGGCTCCGGACGCGCAGGCTCAGCGGCCATGGCTCACGGGCCCAGCCGCTCCGCGGCATGTGGGATCTTCCCGGACCGGGGCACGAATCCGTGTCCCCTGCATCGGCAGGCGGACTCTCAACCACTGCACCACCAGGGAAGACCATCTTTTTTTTTTTTAAACATCTTTATTGGAGTATAATTGCTTTACAATGATGTGTTAGTTTCTGCTCTGTAACAAAGTGAAGCAGTTATAGATATACATATGTTCCCATATCTCTTCCCTCTTGCGTCCCCCTCCCTCCCATCCTCCCTATCCCACCCCTCTAGGTGGTCACAAAGCACCGAGCTGATCTCCCTGTGCTATGCGGCTGCTACCCACTAGCTATCTATTTTATGTTTGGTAGTGTATATATGTCCGTGACGCTCACTTTGTCACAGCTTACCCTTCCCCCTCCCCATATCCTCAAGTCCATTCTCTAGTAGGTCTGTGTCTTTATTCCCATCTTACCCCTAGGTTCTTCATGATCTTTTTTTTTTCTTAGATTCCATATATATATATATATGTGTTAGCATACGGTATTCATTTTTCTCTTTCTGTCTTACTTCACTCTGTATGACAGACTCTAGGTCCATCCACCTCACTACAAATAACCAAATTCGTTTCTTTTTATGGCTGAGTAATATTCCATTGTATATTTGTGCCACATCTTCTTTATCCATTCATCTGTTGATGGACACTTAGGTTGCTTCCATGTCCTGGCTATTGTAAGTAGAGCTGCAGTGAACATTTTGGTACATGCTCTCTTTGAATTATGGTTTTCTCAGGGTATATGCCCAGTAGTGGGATTGCTGGGTCGTATGGTAGTTCTATTTTTAGTTTTTTAATGAACCTCCATACTGGTCTCCATAGTGGCTATACCAATTTACATTCCCACCAACAGTGTAGGAGGGTTTTCTTTTCTCCACACACTCTCCAGCGTTTATTGTTTGTAGACCTTTTGATGATGCCCCTTCTGACCAGTGTGAGGTGATACCTCATTGTAGTTTTGATTTGCATTTCTCTAATGATTAGTGATGTTGAGCATCCTTTAATGTGTTTCTTGGAAGTCTGTATATCTTCTTTGGAGAAATGTCTGTGTAGGTCTTCTGTCCGTGTTTGGATTGGGTTGTTTGTTTTTTTGATACTGAGCTGCATGAGCTGCTTGTAAATTTTGGAGATTAATCCTTTTTCAGTTGCTTCATTTGCAAATATTTTCTCCCATTCTAAGGGCTGTCTTTTGCTCTTGTTTATGGTTTCCTTTGCTGTGCAAAAGCTTTGAAGTTTCATTAAGTCCCATTTGTTTATTTTTGTTTTTATTTCCATTTCTCTAGGAGGTGGGTCAAAAAGGATCTTGCTGTGATTTATGTCATAGACTGTTCCGTTTTTTTTCCTCTAAGAGTTTGATAGTATCTGGCCTTACATTTAGGTCTCTAATCCATTTTGAGTTAATTTTTGTGTATGGTGTTAAGAAGTGTTCTAATTACTTCTTTTACATGTAGCTGTCCAGTTTTCCCAGCACCACTTATTGAAGAGGCTATCTTTTCTCCATTGTATATTCTTGCCTCCTTTATCAAAAACAAGGTGACCATATGTAGTGGGTTTATCTCTGCGCTTTCTATCCTGTTCCATTGATCTATATGTCTGTTTTTTTTTTTTTTTTTTTTTTTTTATTGTGGTACACGGACCTCTCTCTGTTGTGGCCTCTCTGTTGTGGAGCACAGGCTCCGGATGCGCAGGCTCAGTGGCCATGGCTCACGGGCACAGCTGCTTCACGGCATGCGGGATCTTCCCTGACCAGGGCACGAACCCGTATCTCCTGCATCGGCAGGCGGACTCTCTACCACTGCGCCACCAGGGAAGCCCCTATATTTCTGTTTTTGTGCCAGTACCATACTGTCTTTTTTTTTTTTTTACATCTTTAGAGTATAATTGCTTTACAATGGTGTGTTAGTTTCTGCTTTTTTTTTTTTTTCATTTTTTTTATATATATGTATTTTTTTAACATCTTTATTGGGGTATAATTGCTTTACAATGGTGTGTTAGTTTCTGCTTTATAAAAAGTGACTCAGTTATACATATACATATGTTCCCATATCTCCTCCCTTTTGCATCTCCCTCCCTCCCAATCCCAGCCCTCCAGGCAGTCACAAAGCACCGAGCTGATCTCCCTGTGCTATGTGGCTGCTTCCCACTAGCTATCTACCTTACGTTTGGTAGTGTGTATATGTCCATGCCTCTCTCTCGCGTAGTCACAGCTTACCCTTCCCCCTCCCCATATCCTCAAGTCCGTTCTCTAGTAGGTCTGTGTCTTTATTCCTGTCTTATCCCTAGGTTCTTCATGACATTTTTTTTCTTAAATGCCATATATATGTGTTAGCATATGGTATTTGTCTTTCTCTTTCTGACTTACTTCACTCTGTATGACAGACTCTAGGTCCATCAACCTCATTACAAATAGCTCAATTTCGTTTTTTTTAATGGCTGAGTAATATTCCATTGTATATACGTGCCACATCTTCTTTATCCATTCATCCGATGATAGACACTTAGGTTGTTTCCATCTCTGGGCTATTGTAAATAGAGGTGCAATGAACATTTTGGTACATGACTCTTTTTGAGTTATGGTATTCTTAGGGGTGTCTGCCCAGTAGTGGGATTCCTGGGTCATATGGTAGTTCTATTTGTAGTTTTTTTAAGGAACCTTCATACTGTTCTCTATAGTGGCTGTACCAATTCACATTCCCACCAGCAGTGCAAGAGTGTTCCCTTTTCTCCACACCCTCTCCAGCATTTATTGTTTCTAGATTTTTTGATGATGGCTTTTCTGACTGCTGTGAGATGGTATCTCATTGTAGTTTGACTTGCATTTCTCTAATGACTAATGATGTTGAGCATTCTTTCATGTGTTTGTTGGCAGTCTGTATATCTTCTTTGGAGAAATGTCTATTTAGGTCTTCTGTCCATTTTTGGATTGGGTTGTTTGGTTTTTTTGTTATTGAGCTGCATGAGCTGCTTATAAATTTTGGAGATTAATTCTTTGTCAGTTGCTTCATCTGCAAATATTTTCTCCCATTCTGAGGGTTGTCTTTTGGTCTTGTTTATGGTTTCCTTTGCTGTGCAAAAGCTTTGAAGTTTCATTAGGTCCCATTTGTTTATTTTTGTTTTTATTTCCATTTCTCTAGGAGGTGGGTCAGAAAGGACCTTGCTGTGATTTATGTCATAGAGTGTTCTGCCTATGTTTTCCTCTAAGATGTTGATAGTTTCTTGCCTTACAGTTAGGTCTTTAATCCATTTTGAGCTTATTTTTGTGTATGGTGTTAGGGAGTGATCTAATCTCATACTTTAACATGTACCTGCCCAGTTTTCCCAGCACCACTTATTGAAGAGGCTGTCCTTTCTCCACTGTATATTCCTGCCTCCTTTGTCAAAGATAATGTGACCATATGTGCATGGGTTTATCTCTGAGCTTTCTATCATGTTCCATTTATCTATCTTTCTGTTTTTGTGCCGGTACCATACTGTCTTGATTACTGTAGCTTTGTAGTATAGCCTGAAGTCAGGGAGCCTAATTCCTCCAGCTCCATTTTTCGTTCTCAAGATTGCTTTGGCTATCCAGGGTCTTTTGTGTTTCCATACAAATTGTGAAATATTTGTTCTAGTTCTGTGAAAAATGCCAGTGGTAGTTTGATAGGGATTGCATTGAATCTGTAGATTGCTTTGGGTAGTAGAGTAATTTTCACAATGTTGATTCTTCCATACAGGAACATGTTATATCTCTCCATCTATTTGTATCATCTATAATTTCTTTCATCAGTGTCTTATAATTTTCTGCATACAGGTCTTCTTTCTCCTTAGGTAGGTTTATTCCTAGATATTTTATTCTTTTTGTTGCAATGGTAAATGGGAGTGTTTTCTTGATTTCACTTTCAGATTTTTCATCATTAGTGTATAGGAATGCCAGAGATTTCTGTGTATTAATTTTGTATCCTACTACTTTACCAAATTCATTGATTAGCTCTAGTAGTTTCTTAGTAGCATATTTAGGATTCTCTATGTATAGTATCATGTCATCTGCAAGCAGTGACAGCTTTACTTCTTCTTTTCTGATTTGGATTCCTTTTATTGCCTTTTCTTGTCTTATTGCTGTGGCTAAAACTTCCAAAACTATGTTAAATAAGAGTGGTGAGACTGGGCAACCATGTCTTGTTCCTGATCTTAGTGGAAACGGTTTCAGTTTTTCACCATTGAGGACGATGTTGGCTGTGGGTTTGTCATAAATGGCCTTTATTAGGTTGAGGAAAGTTCCCTCTATGCCTACTTTCTGCAGGGTTTTTATAATACATGGGTGTTGAATTTTGTCAAAAGCCTTCTCTGAATCTATTGAGATGACCATATGGTTTTTCTCCTTCAAGTTGTTAATATGGTGTATCATGTTGATTGATTTGCATATATTGAAGAATCCTTGCATTCCTAGAATAAACCCCACTTGATCATGGTGTATGATCCGTTTAATGTGCTGTTGGATTCTGCTTGCTAATATTTTGTTAAGGATTTTTGCTTCTATGTTCATCAGTGAGATTGGCCTGTAGTTTTCTTTCTTTGTGACATCCTTGTCTGGTTTTGGTATCAGGGTGATGTTGGCCTCATAGAATGAATTTGGGTGTGTTCCTCCCTCTGCTATATTTTGGAAGAGTTTGAGAAGGAGAGGTTTAGCTGTTCTCTAAATGCTTGATAGAATTCGCCTGTGAAGCCATCTGGTCCTGGGCTTTGTTTGTTGGAAGATTTTTAATCACAGTTTCAATTTCAGTGCTTGTGATTGGTCTGTTCATATTTTCTATTTCTTCCAGATTCAGTCTTGGCAGGTTGTGCATTTCTAAGAATTTGTACATATCTTCCAGGTTGTGTATTTTATTGGCATAGAGTTGCTTGTAGTAATCTCTCATGATCTTTTGTATTTCTGCAGTGTCAGTTGTTACTTCTCCTTTTTCATTTCTAATTCTATTGATTTGAGTCTTCTCCCTTTTTTTCTTGATGAGTCTGGCTAATGGTTTATCAATTTTGTTTATCTTCTCAAAGAACAAGCTTTTAGTTTTATTGATCTTTGCTATTGTTTCCTTCATTCTTTTTCATTTATTTCTGATCTGATTTTTATGATTTCTTGCCTTCTGCTAACTTTGGGGGTATTTTGTTCTTCTTTCTCTAATTGCTTTAGGTGCAAGGTTAGGTTGTTTATTCAGGATGTTTCCTGTTTCTTAAGGTAGGATTGTATTGCTATAAACTCCCCACTTAGAACTGCTTTTGCTGCATCCCATAGATTTTGGGTCGTCGTGTCTCCATTGTCCTTTGTTTCTAGGTATTTTTTGATTTCCTCTTTGATTTCTTCCGTGATCACTTCGTTATTAAGTAGTATATTGTTTAGCCTCCATGTGTTTGTATTTTTTACAGATCTTTTCCTATAATTGATACCTAGTCTCATAGCGTTGTGGTCAGAAAAGATACTTGATATAATTTTGATTTTCTTAAATTTACCAAGGCTTAATTTGTGACCCAAGATATGATCTATCCTGGAAAATGTTCCACGAGCACTTGAGAAAAATGTGTATTCTGTTGTTTTTAGATGGAATTTCCTATAAATATCAATTAAGTCCATCTTGTTTAATGTATCATTTAAAGCTTGTGTTTCCTTATTTATTTTCATTTTGGATGATCTGTCCATTGGTGAAAGTGGGGTGTTAAAGTCCCCTACTATGAATGTGTTACTGTCGATTTCCCCTTTTCTGGCTGTTAGTATTTGCCTTTTGTATTGAGGTGCTCCTATGTTTGGTGCATAAATATTTACAATTGTTATGTCTTCTTCTTGGATCGATCCCTTGATCATTATGTAGTGTCCTTCTTTGTCTCTTCTATTAATCTTTATTTTAAAGTCTATTTTGTCTGATATGAGAATTGCTACTCCAGCTTTCTTTTGGTTTCCATTTGCATGAAATATCTTTTTCCATCCCCTTACTTTCAGTCTGTATGTGTCTCTAGGTCTGAAGTGGGTCTGTTGTAGACAGGAAATATATGGGTCTTGTTTGTGTATCCATTCATCCAGTTTGTGTCTTTTGGTGGGAGCATTTAGTCCATTTACATTTAAGGTAATTATCGATATGTATGTTCCTATTCCCATTTTCTTAATTGTTTTGGGTTCGTTATTGTAGGTATTTTTCTTCTCTTGTGTTTCTTGCCTAGAGAAGTTCCTTTAGCATTTGTTGTAAAGCTGGTTTGGTGGTGCTGAACTCTCTCAGGTTTTGCTTGTCTGTAAAGTTTTTAATTTCTCCATCAAATGTGAATGAGATCCTTGCTGGGTAGAGTAATCTTGGTTGTAGGTTTTTCTCCTTCATCACTTTAAATATGTCCTGCCACTCCCTTCTGTCTTGCAGAGTTTCTGCTGAAAGATGAGCTCTTAACCTTATGGGGATTCCCTTGTGTGTTATTTGTTGTTTTTCCCTTGGTGCTTTTAATATATTTTCTTTGTATTTAATTTTTGACAGTTTGATTAATATGTGTCTTGGCGTATTTCTCCTTGGATTTATCCTATATGGGACTCTCTGTGCTTCCTGGACTTGATTAACTATTTCCTTTCCCATATTAGGGAAGTTTTCAACTCTAATCTCTTCAAATATTTTCTCGGTCCCTTTCTTTTTCTCTTCTTCTTCTGGAACCCCTATAATTCGTATGTTGGTGTGTTTAATGTTGTCCCAGAGGTCTCTGAGACTGTCCTCAGTTCTTTTCATTCTTTTTTCTTTATTCTGCTGTGCAGTAGTTATTTCCACTAGTTTATCTTCCAGGTCACTTATCCATTCTTCTGTCTCAGTTATTCTGCTATTGATCCCTTCTAGAGTATTTTTAATTTCATTTATTTTGTTGTTCATCATTGCTTGTTTCATCTTTAGTTCTTCTAGGTCCTTGTTAAATGTTTCTTGCATTTTCTCTATTCTATTTCCAAGATTTTGGATCATCTTTACTATCATTATTCTGAATTCTTTTTCAGGTAGACTGCCTATTTCCTCTTCATTTGTTAGGTCTGGTGGATTTTTATCTTGCTCCTTCATCTGTTGTGTGTTTTTCTGTCTTCTCATTTTGCTTATCTTACTGTGTTTGGGGTCTCCTTTTTGCAGGCTGCAAGTTCTTAGTTCCTGTTGTTTTTGGTGTCTGTCCTCAGTGGTTAAGGTTGGTTCAGTGTGTTGCATAGGCTTCCTGGTGGAGGGGACTAGTGCCTATGTTCTGGTGGATGAGGCTGGATCTTTTCTTTCTCGTGGGCAGGTCCATGTCTGGTGTTGTGTTTTGGGGTGTCTGTGGACTTATTATGATTTTAGGCAGCCTCTCTGCTAATGGGTGGGGTTGTGTTCCTGTCTTGCTAGTTGTTTGGCATAGGATGTCCAGCTGTAGCTTGCTGGTCGTTGAGTGAAGCTGGGTGCTGGTGTGAGATGGAGATGTCTGGGAGATTTTCGCCATTTGATATTATATGGGGCTGGGAGGTCTCTTGTTGACCAGTGTCCTGAAGTTGGCTCTCCCACCTCAGAGGCACAGCAGTGGCTCCTGGCCGTAGGACCAAGAGCCCTTCATCCACATGGCTCAGAATAAAAGGGAGAAAAAGTAGAAAGATAGAATTAGTAGAAGAAAGAAAGAAAGAAAGAAAGAAAGAAAGAAAGGAGTAAAGAAAGAAAGAAGGAAGGAAGGAAGGATGGAAAGAAAGTAAAAAAGAAAGAAGAGGGAGGGAGGGAAGGAGGGAGGGAGGAAGGAAGGAAGGAGGGAAGGAAGGAAAAAAGAAAGAGAGAAGATAAAGTAAAGTAAAATAAAGTAAGATAAAATATAATAAAGTTATGAAAATAAAAAAATAATTATTAAGAGAAAATACAAGGAAAAAAACTTAAAAATAAAAAGGACAGATAGAACTCTAGGACAAATGGTTGAAGCAAAGCTATACAGACAAAATCTGACACAGAAGCATACACATTCACACTCACAAAAAGAGGAAAAAGGGAAAAAAATCTTAAATATTGCTGTCAAAGTCCACCTCCTCAATTTGGGATGATTCGTTGTCTAAAGGAGGGAAGGAAGGAAGGAAAGAAAGAATATAAAGTAAAATAAAATAAAGTTATTAAAATAAAAAGTAATTATTAAGAAAAAAATTAAAACAAAAACAAAAACGGACAGATAGAGCCCTAGGACAAATGGTGGAAGCAAAGCTATACAGACAAAATCTCACACAGAAGCATACACATACACACTCACAAAAAGAGGAAAAGGGGGAAAATCATAAATCTTGCTCTCAAAGGCCACCTCCTCAATTTGGGATGATTCGTTGTCTATTCATGTATTCCACAGATGCAGGTATATCAAGTTTATTGTGGAGCTTTAATCCGCTGCTCCTGAGGCTGCTGGGAGAGATTTCCCTTTCTCTTCTTTGTTCGCACAGCCCCCAGGGGCTCAGCTTTGGTTTGGCCCCGCCTCGACGCGTAGATCGCCGGAGGGCGTCTGTTCTTCGCTCAGACAGGACGGGGTTATAGGAGCTGCTGATTCTGGGGCTCTGGCTCCCTGAGGCCCGCGGGAGGGAGGGGCATAGAGTGCGGGGCTGGCCTTCGGCGGCAGAGGCTGGCATTACGTTGCACCAGACTGAGGCGCGCTGTGCGTTCTCCCGGGGGAGTTGTCCCTGGATCCCGGGACCCTGGCAGTGACGGGCTGCACAGGCTCCCCGGAATGGGTCTGTGGATAGTGACCTGGGCTCGCACACAGGCTTCTTGGTGGCGGCAGCAGCAGCCTTAGCGTCTCCTGCCCGTCTCTGAGGTCCTCGCTTTTAGCCGCGGATCGCGCCCGTTTCTGGATCTTCTTTAAGCAGCGCTCTTAATCCCCTCTCCTCGCGCACCAGGAAACAAAGAGGGAAGAAAAAGTCTCTTGCCTCTTCGGCAGCTCCAGACCTTTTCCCGGACTCCCTCCTGGCTAGACGTGGCGCACTAACCCCCTGCAGGCTGTGTTCATGCCGCCAACCACAGTCCTCTCCCGGCGCTCTGACCGAAGCCCGAGCCTCAGCTCCAAACCCCGCCTGACCCGGCAGGTGAGCAGACAAGCCTCTCGGGCTGGTGAGTGCCGGTCGGCACCGATCCTCTGTGCGGGAACCTCCCTGCTTTGCTCTCTGCACCGCTGTTGCTGTGCTCTACTCCGCGGCTCCGAAGCTCCCCCCTCCGCCACCCGCAGTCTCCGCCCGCAAAGGGGCTTTCTAGTCTGTGGAAACCTTTCTTCTTCACAGCTCCCTCCCACTGGTGCAGGGCCCGTCCCTATTCTTTTGTCTCTGTTTATTCTTTTTCTCTTTTGCCGTACCCAGGTACGTGGGGACTTTCTTGCCTTTTGGGAGGTCTGAGGTCTTCTGCCAGCGTTCACTAGGTGTTCTGTAGGAGTTGTTCCACGTGTAGATATATTTCTGGTGTATCTGTGGGGAGGAAGGTGATCCATGCGTCTTACTCCGGTGATTTTTAAATGAACTAAGGCCGTGCGCAGAACTACAAAAATGGCAGCTGTTGTTAGTTGCATACAGAACACAAACATTGCACAGGACTCTAATTGGCAAGTTGGTCGTTAAGAGGAGAGAGATGAGAAAGTCTACTGGTCTGGTTGTCCAAGTAATGCACAAGTGTAAAATGTTAACAGTTACTGTCTTATGAGCTCAAATATAACCACTTGTGTGGGAATAAGTGTCAGTATTCAGACTGTCTTGTAGATGTATAAAGATCAGTTACAAACCTAAGAAATTATTCAAAAAGTTTATGTGTTTGGGAGGATGGTTTGGGGAACTGTTAAGATAGGGGCAGGGATAGGAGAGGCAAACAAAATGATACCATACAGCATTTGAAGACAGATTTTTTTTTAACATCTTTATTGGAGTATAATTGCTTTAAAATGGTGTGTTAGTTTCTGCTGTATAACAAAGTGAATCAGTTATACATATACATATGTCCCCATATCTCTTCCCTCTTGTGTCTTCCTCCCTCCCACCCTCCCTATCCCACCCCTCTAGGTGGTCACAAAGCACCGAGCTGGTCTCCCTGTGCTATGCAGCTGCTTCCCACTAGCTATCTGTTTTACGTTTGGTAGTGTATATATGTCCATGCCACTCTCTCACGTTGTCACAGCTTACCCTTCCCCCTCCCCATATCCTCAAGTCCGTTCTCTTGTAGGTCTGTGTCTTTATTCCCGTCTTACCCCTAGGTTCTTCATGACATTTTTTCCCTCTAGATTCCATATATATGTGTTAGCATACGGTATTTTTCTTTCTCTTTCTGAGTTACTTCACTCTGTATGACAGACTCTAGGTCCAACCACCTCATTACAAATAGCTCAATTTCGTTTCTATTTATGGCTGAGTAATATTCCATTGTATATATGTGCCACATCTTCTTTATCCATTCATCTGATGATGGACACTTAGGTTTTATCCATCTCTGGGCTATTGTAAATAGTGCTGCAATGAACTATTGGTACATGACTCTTTTTGAATTATGGTTTTCTCAGGGTATATGCCCAGTAGTGGGATTGCTGGGTCATATGGTCGTTCTATTTGTACTTTTTTAAGGAACCTCCATACTGTTCTCCATAGTGGCTGTACCAATTCACATTCCCACCAGCAGTGCAAGAGTGTTCCTTTTTCTCCACACCCTCTCCAGCATTTATTGTTTCTAGATTTTTTGATGATGGCCATTCTGACTGGTGAGATGATATCTCATTGTAGTTTTGATTTGCATTTCTGTAATGATTAATGATGTTGAGCATTCTTTCATGTGTTTCTTGGAAGTCTGTATATCTTCTTTGGAGAAATGTCTATTTAGGTCTCTGCCCATTTTTGAATTCGGTTGTTTGTTTTTTTGTTATTGAGCTGCATGAGCTGCTTATAAATTATGGAGATTAATCCTTTGTCAGTTGCTTCATTTGAAAATATTTTCTCCCATTCTGAGGGTTGTCTTTTGGTCTTGTTTATGGTTTCCTTTGCTGTGCAAAAGCTTTGAAGTTTCATTAGGTCCCATTTGTTTATTTTTGTTTTTATTTCCATTTCTCTAGGAGGTGGGTCAGAAAGGACCTTGCTGTGATTTATGTCATAGAGTGTTCTGCCTATGTTTTCCTCTAAGATGTTGATAGTTTCTTGCCTTACAGTTAGGTCTTTAATCCATTTTGAGCTTATTTTTGTGTATGGTGTTAGGGAGTGATCTAATCTCATACTTTTACATGTACCTATCCAGTTTTCCCAGCGGTACTTACTGAAGAGGCTGTCCTTTCTCCACTGTACATTCCTGCCTCCTTTATCAAAATAAGGTGACCATATGTGCATGGGTTTATCTCTGGGCTTTCTATCGTGTTCCATTGATCTATCTTTCTGTTTTTGTGCCGGTACCATACTGTCTTGATTAATGTAGCTTTGGGGTATACTATCAAGTCAGGGAGCCTGATTCCTCCAGCTCCATTTTTCATTCTCAAGATTCCTTTGGCTATCGGGGTCTTTTGTGTTTCCATACAAATTGTGAAATTTTTTGTTCTAGTTCTGTGAAAAATGCCAGTGGTAGTTTGATAGGGATTGCATTGAATCTGTAGATTGCTTTGGGTAGTAGAGTCGTTTTCACTGTGTTGATTCTTCCAATCCAAGAACATGGTATATCTCTCCATCTATTTGTATCATCTTTAATTTCTTTCATCAGTGTCTTATAATTTTCTGCATACAGATGTTTTGTCTCCTTAGGTAGCTTTATTCCTAGATATTTTATTCCTTTTGTTGCAATGGTAAATGGGAGTGTTTTCTTGATATCACTTTCAGATTTTTCATCATTAGTATATAGGAATGCCAGATAGTTCTGTGCATTAACTTAGTATTCTGCTACTTTACCAAATTCATTGATTAGCTCTAGTAGTTTTCTGGTAGCATTTTTAGATTTCTCCATGTATAATATCATGTCCTCTGCAAACAGTGACAGCTTAATTTCTTCTTTTCCGATTTGGATTCCTTTTATTGCCTTTTCTTGTCTGATTGCTGTGGCTAAAACTTCCAAAACTATGTTGAATAAGAGTGGTGAGACTGGGCAACCTTGTCTTGTTCCTGATCTTAGTGGAAATGCTTTCAGTTTTTTTACCGTTGAGGATGATATTGCCTGTCGGTTTGTCATATATGGCCTTTATTATGTTGAGGAAAGTTCCCTCTATGCCTACTTTCTGCAGGGTTTTTATAATACATGGGTGTTGAATTTTGTCGAAAGCTTTCTCTGCATCTATGAGATGATAATATGGTTTTTCTCCTTCAATTTGTTAATATGGTGTATCACATTGATTGATTTGTGTATATTGAAGAATCCTTGTTTCCTGGAGTAAACGCCACTTGATCATGGTGTATGATCCTTTTAATGTGCTGTTGGATACTCTTTGCTAGTATTTTTTTGAGGATTTTTGCATCTATGTTCATCAGTGATATTGGCCTGTAGTTTTCTTTCTTTGTGACATCCTTGTCTGGTTTTTGTATCAGGGTCATGTTGGCCTCATAGAATGAGTTTGGGAGTGTTCCTCCCTCTGCTATATTTTGGAAGAGTTTGAGAAGGATAGGTGTTAGCTCTTCTCTAAATGTTTAATAGAATTCGCCTGTGAAGCCATCTGGATGCGCAGGCTCAGCGGTCATGGCCACAGGCCTAGCCGGTCCGCGGCATGTGCGATCCTCCCAGACCGGGGCACGAACCCGTGTCCCCTGCATCAGCAGGCAGACTCTCAACCACTGCGCCACCAGAGAAGCCCCTGTTGGAAGATTTTTAATCACAGTTTCAATTTCAGTGCTTGTGATTGGTCTGTTCATATTTTCTATTTCTTCCTGATTCAGTCTTGGCAGGTTGTGCATTTCTAAGAATTTGTCCATTTCTTCCAGGTTGTCCATTTTATTGGCATGGAGTTGCTTGTAGTAATCTCTCATGATCTTTTGTATTTCTGCAATGTCAGTTGTTACTTCTCCTTTTTCATTTCTAATTCTATTGATTTGAGTCTTCTTCTTTTTCTCGATGAGTCTGGCTAATGGTTTATCAATTTTGTTTATCTTGTTAAAGAACCACTTTTTTTTTTTTTTTGCGGTACGCGGGCCTCTCATTTCCGTGGCCTCCCCCATTGTGGAGCACAGGCTCCGACGCGCAGGCCCAGCGGCCACGGCTCACAGGCCCAGCCGCTCCGCAGCACGCGGGATCCTCCAGGACCGGAGCACGAATCCGCGCCCCCTGCATAGGCAGGCGGACTCCCAACCACTGCGCCACCAGGGAAGCCCCCCACCTTTTTTACATCTTTATTGGACTATAATTGCTTTTCAATGGTGTGTTAGTTTCTGCTTTATAAAAAGTGAATCAGTTATACATATACATATGTTCCCATATCTCTTCCCTCTTGCATCTCCTTCCTTCTCAGCCTCCCTATCCCATCCCTCTAGGTGGTCACAAAGCACCTAGCTGATCACCCTCTGCTATGCGGCTGCTTCCCACTAGCTATCTATTTTATGTTTGGTAGTGTATATATGTCCATGCCACTCTCTCACTTTTTTATAAAACCAGCTTTTAGTTTTATAGATCTTTGCTATTGTTTCCTTCTTTTTTTTTTCATTTATTTCTGATCTGATGTTTATGATTTCTTTCCTTCTGCTAACTTTGGCATTTTTTTGGTTCTTTCTCCAGTTGCTTTAGGTGCAAAGTTACGTTGTTTATTTGAGATGTTTCCTGTTTCTTAAGATAGGATTGTATTGGTATAAACTTCCCTCTTAGAACTGCTTTTCCTGTATCCCATAGGTTTTGGGTCATCGTGTCTCCACTGTTATTTGTTTCTAGGTATATTTTGATTTCCTGTTTGATTTCTTCAGTGATCACTTGGTTATTAAGTAGTGTATTTTTAGCCTCTATGTGTTTCTATTTTTTACAGATCTTTTCCTGTAATTGATATCTAATCTCATAGCATTGTGGTCAGAAAAGATACTTGATACAGTGTCAGTTTTCTTAAATTTACCAAGGCTTGATTTGTGACCCACGATGTGATCGATCCTGGAGAATGTTCTATGAGCACTTGAGAAAAATGTGTATTCTGTTGTTTTTGGATGGAATGTCCCATAAATATCAATTAAGTCCATCTTGTTTAATGTATCATTTAAAGCTTGTGTTTCCTTATTTATTTTCATTTTGGATGATCTGTACATTGGTGAAAGTGGGGTGTTAAAGTCCCCTGCTATGAATGTGTTACTGTCGATTTCCCCTTTTATGGCTGTTAGTATTTGCCTTTTGTATTGAGGTGCTCCTATGTTTGGTGCATAAATGTTTACAATTGTTGTATCTTCTTCTTGGATCGATCCCTTGCTCATTATGTAGTGTCCTTCTTGGTGTCTTGTAATAGTCTTTATTTTAAAGTCTATTTTGTCTGATGTGAGAATTGCTACTCCAGCTTTCTTTCGATTTCCATTTGCATGGAATATCTTTTTTCATCCCCTGAGTTTCAGTCTGTATGTGTCCGTAGGTCTGAAGTGGGTCTCTTGTAGACAGCATACATATGGGTCTTGATTTTGTATCCATTCAGCCAATCTGTGTCTTTTAGTGGGAGCATTTAATCCATTTACATTGAAGGTAATTATCGATATGTATGTTCCTATTCCCACTTTCTAAATTGTTTTTGGTTTGTTATTGTAGGTCTTTTCCTTCTCTTGTGTCCTTACCTAGAGAAGTTCCTTTAGCATTTGTTGTAAAGCTGGTCTGGTGGTGCTGAACTCTCTTAGCTTTTTCTTGCCTGTAAAGGTTTTAATTTCTCCATTAAATCTGAATGAGATCCATGCTGGGTAGAGCAGTCTTGGTTGTAGTTTTTTCTCCTTCATCACTTTAAATATGTCCTGCCAGTCCCTTTTGGCTTGCAGAGTTTTTGCTGAAAGATCAGCTGTTAACCTTATGGGGATTCCCTTGTGTGTTATTTGTTGTTTTTCCCTTGGTGCTTTTAATATGTTTTCTTTGCATTTAATTTTTGACAGTTTGATTAATATGTGTCTTGGCGTATTTCTCCTTGGATTTATCCTGTATGGGACTCTCTGTGCTTCCTGGACTTGATTAACTATTTCCTTTCCCATATTAGGAAGTTTTCAACTCTAATCTCTTCAAATATTTTCTCAGTCCCTTTCTGTTTCTCTTCATCTTCGGAACACCTGTAATTTGAATGTTGGTGAGTTTAATGTTGTCCCAGAGGTCTCTGAGACTGTCCTCATTTCTTTTCATTGTTTTTTCTTTACTTTGCTCTCCAGAACTTATTTCCACTATTTTATCTTCCAGGTCACTTATCCATTCTTCTGCCTCAGTTATTCTGCTATTGATCCCTTCTAGAGTATTTTTAATTTCAATTTTTGTGTTGTTCATCGTTGCTTGTTTCATCTTTAGTTCTTCTAGGTCCTTGTTAAATGTTTCTTGCATTTTGTCTATTCTATTTCCAAGATTTTGGATCATCTTTACTATCATTATTCTGAATTCTTTTTCAGGTAGACTGCCTATTTCCTCTTCATTTGTTAGGTCTGGTGGGTTTTTATCTTGCTCCTTCACCTCTGTTTGTTTTTCTGTCTTCTCATTTTGCTTATCTTACTGTGTTTGGGGTCTCCTTTTCACAGTCTGCAGATTTGTAGTTCTAGTTGTTTTTGATGTCTGTCCCCAGTGGTAAGGTTTGTTCAGTGGGCTGTGTTGGCTTCCTCGTGGAGGGGACTAGTGCCTGTGTTCTGGTGGATGAGGCTGGATCTTGTCTTTCTGGTGGGCAGGTCCACGTCTGGTGCTGTGTTTTGGCACGTCTGTGGCCTTATTATGATTTTAGGCAGCCTCTCTGCTAATAGGTGGGGTTGTGTTCCTGTCTTGCTAGTTGTTTGGCATAGAGTGTCCAAGCACTGTAGCTTGCTGGTCGTTGAGTGAAGGTGGGTCTTGGCGTTGAGATGGAGATCTCTGGGAGATTTTCGCTGTTGATATTACGTCGGGCCGGGAGGTCTGTTGTTGAGCAGTGTCGTGAAGTTGGCTCTCCCAGCTCAGAGGCACATCACTGACACATGGCTGCAGCATCACGAGCCTTTCATCCACATGGCTCAGAATAAAAGGGAGAAAAAATAGAAAGAAGATAAAATAAAATAGTTATTAAAATTAAAAAATAATTACTAAGAGAAAATTGTAAAAAGTAATAAATAAAAAAGGACAGAACTGTAGGACAATTGGTAAAAGCAAAGCTATTACAGACAAAATCGCACACAGAAGCATACACATACACACTCACAAAAAGAGAAAAAGGGAAAAAATATATATCTTTGCTGCCAAAGTCCACCTCCTCAATTTGGGATGATTTGTTGTCTATTCAGGTATTCCACAGATGCAGGTGCATCAAGTTGATTTTGGAGATTTAATCCTCTGCTCCTGAGGCTGCTGGGAGAAATATCCCTTTCTCTTCTTTGTTAGCACAGCTCCCGGGGTTCATCTTTGGATTTGGAACCGCCTCTGCGTTTAGGGCGCCTGAGGGCGTCTGTTTTTCGCCCAGACAGGACGGGGTTAAAGAAGCAGCTGATTCAGAGGCTCTGGCTCACTCAGGCTGGGGGGAGGGAGGGGTGCGGCTGCGGCGTGAGCCTGTGGCCGAAGAGGCCGGTGTGACTCTGCAACAGCCTGAGGTGCGCTGTTTGTTCTCCTGGGGAAGTTGTCCCTGTATCACGGAACCCTGGTAGTGGCGGGCTGCACAGGCTCCCGGGAGGGGAGGCGTGGAGAGTGACCTGTGATCACATACAGACTTCTTGGTGGCGGCAGAAGCAGCCTTAGCGTCTCATGCCCGTCTCTGTGGTCCGCGCTGATAGCCGCGGCTCGCGCAGTCTCTGGAGCTCCTTTAAGCGTTGCTGTTAATCTCCTCGCGCACCAGGAAACAAAGAGAAGAAAAAGTCTCTTGCCTTTCGGCAGGTCTAGACTTTTCCCCGGACTTCCTCCTGGCCAGCCGTGGTGCAATAACTCCCTGCAGGCTGTGTTCATGCCGCCAACCCCAGTCCTCTCACTGCGCTCGGACTGAAGCCTGAGCCTCAGCTCCCAGCCCCGCCCACCCCGGCGGGTGAGCAGACAAGCCTCTCGGGCTGGTGAGTGCTGGTCGGCACCGGTCCTCTGTGCGGGAATCTCTCTGCTTTGCCCTCGGCACCCCTGTTGCTGCGCTCTCCTCCGCGGCTTCGAAGCTTCCCCGCTCCGCCACCCGCAGTCTCCACCCGCGAAGGGGCTCCTAGTGTGTGGAAACATCTCCTCCTTCACAGCTCCCTTCCAGAGGTGCAGGTCCCGTCCCTATTCTTTTGTCTCTGTGTTCTCTTTTTTCTTTTGCCCTACCCAGGTACGTAGGGAGTTTCTTGCCTTTTGGGAGGCCTGAGGTCTTCTGCCAGCGTTCAGTAGGTGTTCTGTAGGAGTTGTTCCACGTGTAGTTGTATTTCTGGTGTATCTGTGGGGAGGAAGGTGATCTCGGCGTCTTACTCTTACGCCATCTTCGATTATCCATAAACTTGTTTTTAAGTATTTATTTCTTCTAGGTGCTATTTTCAAGTGGAATTTTCTTCTTCTTCTTCTTTTTTTTTTTTTTTGCTGTGGAAGTATTTTAAGTTGTATTTCTTTTCAAAATGTAAATCCTTTTTTTTCTCTTTCTATAGGAATGTAAATTCATTTTAACACTGCAGGAATCACCCATGAGTGAGTCTTCATTACTGTTTCAATATCTGTTTCCTGTTAAGGGAAGGGGATGTCTATGGAGAAAGAAAGTTTTCCCATGGTGACCTAGCTGGGACTGGGACTAATTTCTTTTCTTCTCTGATCCCGGCAGGGGAACTCTGCAAGTCCCTCTGGTTCACTCATGGTCACCTGACCAGGACTGAGGTATACCTCCCAATTACAGAGATATTGGGTAGGCTTGCTTTTTAAAAAAATTTTTTTGCAGAAATTATATTTCACTGTAGGTGATTACCAGGTACTGGGTATAATTCCCTGTGCTGTACGTTATATTCTTGTTTCTTATCTATTTTAATAGTAGTTTAATAGCAGCTTGTATCCATTGATCCCATACCCCTAATTTGTCTCTTCCCCCTACTCTGTCACCTTTGGTAACCACCAGTTTGTTTTCTGTATCTGAGTCTGTTTCTGTTTTGCTGATACAGCCATTGTATTATTATTACTATTATAATTATTTCTGAATTCCACATGTAAGTGATATCAGATAGTATTTGTCTTTTTCTGTCTGACTTATTTCACTAAGCATGATATTCTCTAGGTCCGTACATACTGTTGCAAATCGCAGGATTTCAGTCTTTTTCTATAACTGACTGATATCCCATTGTGTATACATATATACATATATCTATATATACACATATATATATCTATATATACACATATATAGATATATACAAATATCACATTTTCTTAATCCAGTTGTCCGTTGGTGGACACGTAGGTTGCTTCCGTATCTTGGCTATTGTAAATAAAGCAACTGTGAACATTGGGTACAAGCATTTTTTCAAATTAGTGCTTTCATTCTTGTTCTGGATATATACAGGAGTGGAATTACTGGGTCATATATGGTAGCTCTATTTTTAATTTATATAACAAGTCTCCATACTGGTCTCCACAGTGTATGCACCAGTTTCCTTTCCCACCGACAGCATACAAGAGTTCCATTTCTCCACATTCTCACCAACATTTTGTTGTTTGTAGACTTTCTGATCATGGCCATTCTGACAGGTGTGAGAGGATACCTCACTGTAGTTTTGATTTGCATTTCCTTCATAATTAGTGATGTTGAGCATCTTTTCAAGTGCCTGTTAGCCATCTGTGTGTCTTCTTTGGAAAGATGTCTGTTCAAGTCTTCTGCCCATGATTTGTTTGGGTTGTTTGTTTGCTTTTTTTTTTTTTTTTTTTTGCCGTACGCAGGCCTCTCACTGTGTGGCCTCTCCCGTTGTGGAACACAGGCTCCGGACGCGCAGGCTCAGTAGCCAAGGCTCATGGGCCCAGCCGCTCCGTGGCATATGGGGTCCTCCCGGACCGGGGCACGAACCTGCATTCCCTGCATCGGCAGGCAGACTCTCAACCACTACGCCACCAGGGAAGCCCTGTTTGTTTGCTTTTTGATATTGAGTTGTATGAACTGTTTGTATTTTTGGACATTAACCCCTTGTTGGTCACATAATTTGTAAATATCTTCTCCCATTCCATAGGTTGTCTTTTTGTTTTGTGGATGGTTTCCTTTGAGGTACAAAAGCTTTTAGGCTTAATTGAGTCCCATTTGTTTATTTTTGCTTTTATTTCTTTTGCCTTAGGAGAGTGATCCAAAGAAATATTGCTACAATTTATGTCAGAGTGTTTCACCTCTATTCTCTTCCAGAAGTTTTATGATTTCTGGGCTTTCATGTAGGTCTTTAGAGTATTTTGAGTTTGTTTTTGTGTACAGTGTGAGGAAATGTTCTAATCTCATTGATTTACATGCAGCTGTCCAGCTTTCCCAGCACCACTTGCTGAAGAGACTGTCTTTTCTCCATTGTTATTCTTGCCTCCTTTTTCATAGGTTAGTTGACTATAGGTGTGTGGGTTTATTTCTCGTCTCTCTATTCTCTTTCATTGATCTATGTGAGTGTTTTTGTGCTAATGTCGTGTCGTTTTGGTTATCGTAGCTTTTGTAATGTAGTCTGAAATCAGGGAGTGTGGTACCTCCAGCTTTGTTCCTTTTTCTCAAGAATGTTTTAGCAACCTGGGGTCTTTTGTGGTTCCATATAAATTTTAGGATTATTTGTTTTAGCTTTCTGACAAATGTCCTGGGTATTTTGATAGTGATCACATTAAATCTGTAGATTGCTTTGGGAAGTATGACCTTTTTTATAACATTAATTCTTCTAATATAAGAGTATGGGATATCTTTTCATTTCTTTGAATCTTGTTCAGTAACATTCATCAGTGTTTTATAGTTTTCAAAATATAGGTCTTTCACTTCCTTGGTTAAGTTTATTCCTAGGTTGTGTTTTTTGTTTGTTTTTAATGTGATTATAAATAGGATTTAAAAAAAACCTTTTCTCTTTCTGGTATTTAATTGTTAGAATATAGAAACTCAGTGGATTTCTAAATATTAATCTTATATCTTGCAGCGTTGCTGAATTCACTGAGTCTGATACTTTTTTTTTTTTTTTTTGTGGTACGCGGGCCTCTCACTGTTGTGGCCTCTCCCGTTGTGGACACAGGCTCCGGACGCGCAGGCTCAGCAGCCATGGCTCACGGGCCCAGCCACTCCGCAGCATGAGGGATCCTCCTGGACCGCGGCATGAACCCGTGTCCCCTGCATCAGCAGGCGGACTCTCAACCACTGTGCCACCAGGGAAGCCCCAAGTCTGATACTTTTTTGATGGAGGCTTTAAGATTCTCTATATAGAGTATCTTGTTGTCCACAAATAATGTTTTACTTTTTCCCTTCCACTTTGGATTCCTTTTATTGCTTTTTCTTGTCTGATTTCTGTGGCTTGGACTTCAAATAGTTTCAGTGTTAAATAGAAGTGATGAGAGTGGGCATCTGTCTTTTTTTCCCATTTTAGAAGAAAGGCTTTCAGCTTTTACCATTGAGTATTATGTTGGCTGTAGGGTTTGTTGTAAATGGCCTTTATCATGTAGAGATGTGTCCCTTCTACAGCCACCTTGATGAGAGTTTTTTTAAATCATGAATTAATGTTGAATTTTGTCAGCATTGAGATGGTCATGTGGTTTCTATCTTTACCTTTTGTTCATATGGTGTATCATAGTAATTGATTTGCATATGTTGAACTATCCAAATGACACTGGAAAGAATTCAACTTAATCATGGTGTATGATTCTTTTCATATAATGTTGATTCAGTTTGCTAATATTTTGTTGAGGATTTTTGGGTCTATATTCATCAGTTATTGGCCTATAATCTTTTTTTTGTTTTTTTTTGTTTTGCGGTATGCAGACCTCTCACTGTTGTGGCCTCTCCCATTGCAGAGCACAGGCTCCGGACGCGCAGTCCCAGTGGCCATGGCTCACGGGCCCAGCCACTCCGTGGCATGTGGGATCCTCCCAGATCAGGGCGCAAACCTGTGTCCTCTGCATTGGCAGGCAGACCCTCAACCACTGCGCCACCAGGGAGGCCCTTTGGTAGTGTTTTGATTGGTTTTGTTATCAGGGTGATGGTGACCTCGTAGAATGATTTTGGATTGTTCCCTCCTCTTCAGTTTTTTTGGGAATAATTTAAAGAGTAATAACTTTTCTTTATATTTGGTAGAATTCTCCTGTGAAGCTGTCTGTTCCTGGACTTCTCTTTTTTGGGAGTGTTAAAAAAATTATTATTATTACAATTTCAATTTCACTGATAGTGATCATCCTATTAAGATTGTCTGTTTCTTCCTTACTCAATTTTGGCAGGCCGTATGCTTCTAGAAACTTGTCCAGTTCTTCTGTGTTGTCCAGTTTGTTGGCATATAACTGTAAATAGTATTCCGATTTTTTGTATCTCTGTAGTATGGTGGTTATTTCTCCTCTTTCATTTCTTACTTTGTTTACTTGGATCTCCTCTCTCTCTTTTTTGTTTCTTGGTGGGCATGGCTAAAGGTTTATCAATTTTGTTTATGTTTTGAAAAAAGCAGCTCTTGCCTTATTGATCTTTTGTATTGCTTTTTTCGTCTCTATTTTGTTTACTTCCTCTCTGATCTTTATTATTTCCTCCCTGCTGCTAACTTTGAGCTTAGTTTGTTCTTGTTTTTCTAGTTTGTTTAGGTGGTAGGCTATGTTGTTTGAGAGTTTTCTTGTTTCTTGAGGAAGATTTATCTCTTCTTAGAACTGCTTTTGCTGCATCCCATAGATTTTGGAAAGTTGTGGTTTCATTTTAATTTATTTTGAGGTATTTTCTGATTTTCTTCTTGAATTCATCATTTAACCATTGATTTTTCAGTAAAATGTTGAGTCTCCATATGTGTGTTCATTTCTCCTTTTTCTTTCTGTAGTTGATTTCTAGCTTCATACTGCTGAGGTTGGAAAACTGCTTGATATAATTTCTGTCCTCTTAAATTTGTTGAGGCTAGTTTTATGACCTAGTATGTGATCTATCCTGGAGAATATTTCATGTATACTTGGAAAGAATGTATAATTTTACAAGGTCATTTTATATTCTGCAACTTTGCAGAACTTGTTTATTGTCTCTTTTTGTGGGTATTTAATATGCTGCTGGATAGAGTTTGCTAATATACTGTGGTTTTTGTAACTGATTAATGGTTAATGTGGAATTCATTAACACTCATCAATGAAAATATTACATAAGCATTTAGTATATAGATTTAAGCCAGTGTTCATATTTGAAGTAGAGAAACTGAAACATTTGGATAGAAACATTTCTCAGGGGATGAGAACAGAAGATAAGTATTCTGTTGTTCAAAATGAGTGACATCTCTTTTGCATAATGTCATTAAATATGATTATTTGAAAAATGCTTGTTTAACAGTTTTATTTTTACTTTATATATTTACACTGCAGTTAAACATTGAATTTTGAGATTTTAATGGTGTTAATTATAAGTGTACTGATCTAGTTGTTTTTTCTGGAAAAGCTTGTGAATTAGTTTTTCAGTAGAATATTGGAGCAGATGTTTGCAATATTATCTAATCAAATGGATTAGATAATATGTTTTTGTTAAGGATTAATTATAGGAATAATTACAATTATAGGATTAAGTATAAGATTTAATTATCAGATTGATTCAGTATACATACAAAATTGTCTTGAATTTCAAATTTATCTTCATTGCTTTATTTTATAGGATAACAAAGCCGCTGACCTTTGCTGATTGTGTTGGGGATGAACTTCCTTTAGGATGGGAAACTGTATATGATAAACAAGTTGGCATTTATTACATGAACCACATAAAAAGTAAGTAGAGTGCCACATTTGATTATTATACTACTCTCCATTGGGTTCCAGTTAGGGATCCATTTCTCTTTCAGATTCGCATTTCATCACACTCCAATTTTTGTTCAAGCTGCCCAGTGTTTCTGTCATTGTTGTTACTACTGGGGACACCAAGTTCCCCTTAGTGTGCTTTCTGTCCTTTGATTCGTTGAGTGCAGGGGAGGCTGGGGGCTCCTGTAGATGCACGGTGCCCAGCATGTGAGTGACAAAGTTCCTTCCTCACGGCTCCTCCTGTCCCCTTAGTGTGATCGACCGGGGTTTGTATCTTCAGGGCTGATTCCTGCATTGTCACTTGCCAGCTGGCCTCCGGGGTTCAGCATTTGGAACCCTGAATGGCGAGGCATCCTGGCTGGGTCCTGGGGCAGGGGAGTTTCCAATCTGTACCCTCAGCCTTCATGTGACTGCGGCTCTTACCCAGGGATTGGGCAGGGGTGTGAGTGCTGCCCTGGTCCTGCTGCCCTCCCTGGCAGTTATCCCAGTGGCAGGAGGGCTTCCAGGCGGGTCTGGGCATGGTGAGTAGCGAGGCTGTACCCAAGCGCCGCCCTCCCCCTGGCCCAGCTGGCCCAGTGCCCCTGGATTGCTTGCGGCCAGGGTGTCTGTCTGTCTGGGCGACCTTCCCTGAGCTGTGGGCTGGGCACACCTGTACTACGGCTTTGGCCTCTCCGGGTCTGTGTGGCAGTACTGAATGGCACAGGTGGCCGCCTTACATAACCTTTCTGCAAATGCTGCCTACCTGCCTCTGTGGCCTGGGACCCACCTCTTCTGGCTCATCTTTGTAAACTCTGCTTGCTCATGCTTTGGACGAGTGACTCAGAATTACTTTGCATCCGTCCAGGTGAAGATGCCTCTAGGAGGGAGGAGGAAGGAAAGGATGGGTGCTCAGGGGAGAGGTAGGAGCCAGAGGTGGGCATGAGCCCTTACGGGAGCTGCTAGAGTGAGAGAGCCAGAGCGGAAAATGGGGGATTTATGGGAAGTCCACGAAGAATGCAGTTGTCTGGCATGGGAGGTGGGAGAAGGGGAGCGAGCCAGCCACGGGGACAGCAGAGCCCACAGCAGCCTGGCTTGAAGAAGGCAGGGAGAGGAAGCTTGGACGTGTGTCTTAGTTTGACAGGGATGACCTCCTTTGGGTTCATGTCCACCAACATTTACTTAGAGTGTGAAAAGTTGCCTGGTACCATCTTCCCCTCCATGGAGCTATTGCATGTCTACAGAGCTTTCTTCTCGTCCCAAGTGTGGATATGTAAATAGGAGGTGATCCGCACTCTGGGAGGTTCGTTATGTAGACGCTTCCATAATGTACCTCCTGGTAGTTAATTAATTTTCTCATCGACTAGTCATATAACTGCATGATTATTGGTCAATGTAAAGATTTTACTTTGAAGTCCCTTATGTTACCCTTTCAATTTCAGAGCTTACCCAGATTGAGGATCCCAGAGAACAGTGGAGGCGGGAGCAGGAACGGATGCTGAAGGAGTATTTAATTGTAGCCCAGGAGGCCCTCAACGCCAAGAAAGAAATCTACCAGATTAAGCAGCAGCGTTTCGAGCTGGCCCAGGAGGAATACCAGCAGCTGCACAAGATGTGCGAGGATGACGGCCGCTCGTACGCCAGCTGTGAGTTCACCGTCCCCCGCGGTTAACACGCGTGACTTCCAAAGCTGTCTCTCTGCTAGGCTTTTTGCAGACACTGAGCTTGAGTCAGGCAAGACAGCTTCCTAAATTTTCTAATCGCAGATTGTTAGGTAGTCAGTCTTCCACACTGGAATCCGACGGTCATTCACTACCGCTCCTTCAGCAAATGTTGATCAAGTGTCCGCCTTGTGCCCAGGCACTGCAACACGGGGAACCCCAAGAAAGGAGAGGCCCCTGCCCTCACGGAGCTTCCGTGCGGCTGGGGAAGGGAGAAGATAAACAAGCACGTTTCAGGTAGTGACATGAAATAAACTTGTCAATGTTTTTTGTTGTTTTACTTTTTAAAAATTGAAGTATAGTGATTTAAAATACTGTATTAGTTTTAGGTATACAACACAGTGATTCAGTATTTTTATAGATTATACTGATTTAAGTTATACCAAATATATATACTGTGTCCTATACAATATATCTATGTGGCTTATTTACTTTATATATAGTAATTTGTGTCTCTTTTTTTTAACATCTTTATTGGGGTATAATTGCTTTACAATGGTGTGTTAGTTTCTGTTTTATAACAAAGTGAATCAGTTATACATATACATATGTTCCCATATCTCTTCACTCTTGCGTCTCCCTCCCTCCCACCCTCCCTATCCCACCCCTCCAGGCGGTCACAAAGCACCAAGGTGATCTCCCTGTGCTATGCGGCTGCTTCCCACTAGCTATCTACCTTACGTTTGGTAGTGCATATATGTCCATGCCTCTCTCTCGCTTTGTCACAGCTCACCCTTCCCCCTCCCTGTATCCTCAAATCCAGTAATTTGTGTCTCTTAATCTCCTACCCCTAGTTTGTCCCTCCCCACTTCCATCTCCCACTGGTAACCACTAGTTTGTTTTCTGTAGCTGTGAGTTTGTTACTGTTTTGTTATACTCAGTAGTTTGTTTTATTTTTAGATTCCACATATAAGTAATAACATATGGTATTTTTCTTTCTTTCTCTGACTCATTTCACTAAGGATGATATTCTCTAGGTCCATCCATGTTGTTGCAAATTGCAGGATTTCAGTCTTTTTTATAACTGAGTGATACCCCATTGTGTATATATATATATATACATATATCACATCTTCTTAATCCAGTTGTCTGTTGATGGACACGTAGGTTGCTTCCATATCTTGGCTATTGTAAATAAAGCAACTGTGAACATTGGGTACAAGCATTTTTTCAAATTAGTGCTTTCATTCTTGTTCTGGATATATACAGGAGTGGAATTACTGGGTCATATATGGTAGCTCTATTTTTAATTTATATAACAAGTCTCCATACTGGTCTCCACAGTGTATGCACCAGTTTCCTTTCCCACCGACAGCATACAAGAGTTCCATTTCTCCACATTCTCACCAACATTTTGTTGTTTGTAGACTTTCTGATCATGGCCATTCTGACAGGTGTGAGAGGATACCTCACTGTAGTTTTGATTTGCATTTCCTTCATAATTAGTGATGTTGAGCATCTTTTCAAGTGCCTGTTAGCCATCTGTGTGTCTTCTTTGGAAAGATGTCTATTCAAGTTTTCTGCCCATGTTTTGTTTGGGTTGTTTGTTTGTTTGATATTGAGTTGTATGAGCTGTTTGTATATTTTGGACATTAACCCCTTGTTGGTCACATAATTTGTAAATATCTTCTCCCATTCCATAGGTTGTCTTTTTGTTTTGTGGATGGTTTCCTTTGAGGTACAAAAGCTTTTAGGCTTAATTGAGTCCCATTTGTTTATTTTTGCTTTTATTTCTTTTGCCTTAGGAGAGTGATCCAAAGAAATATTGCTACAATTTATGTCAGAGTGTTTCACCTCTATTCTCTTCCAGAAGTTTTATGATTTCTGGGCTTTCATGTAGGTCTTTAGAGTATTTTGAGTTTGTTTTTGTGTACAGTGTGAGGAAATGTTCTAATCTCATTGATTTACATGCAGCTGTCCAGCTTTCCCAGCACCACTTGCTGAAGAGACTGTCTTTTCTCCATTGTTATTCTTGCCTCCTTTTTCATAGGTTAGTTGACTATAGGTGTGTGGGTTTATTTCTCGTCTCTCTATTCTCTTTCATTGATCTATGTGAGTGTTTTTGTGCTAATATCGTGTCATTTTGATTATCATAGCTTTGTAATGTAGTCTGAAATCAGGGAGTGTGATACCTCCAGCTTTGTTCCTTTTTCTCAAGATTGTTTTGGCAACTTGGGGTCTTTTGTGGTTCCATATAAATTTTGTGATTATTTGTTTTAGTTCTGTGACAAATGTCCTGATATTTTGATAGTGATAGCTTTAAATTGTAGATTGTTTTGAGCAGTGTGGCCCTTTTAATAATATTAATTCTTCCAAGCAGAGAGCATAGGTTATCTTTCTACTTCTTTGCATCATATTTAATTCACCAGTATTTTATAGTTTTCAGTGTATAGGTCTTTCATCTCCTTGGTTAAGTTTATTCCTAGATATTTTATTTAATTTTTTGATGACATTTTACACAGGTTTGTTTTCTTGCTTTCTTTTTCTGATATTTCATTGTTAGTGTATAGAAAAGCAACAGATTTCTGAATATTAATCTTGTATCTTGCAAGTTTACTGAATTCATTTATTAGTTTTAATAGTTTTTTGTTGAAGACGTTAGAGTTTTCCATATAGAGTATCTTGTCACCTGCAAATAATGACAGTTTTATGTCTTCCCTTCCAGTTTGGATCTTTTAATTTCTTTTTCCTGTCTGATTGCTATGTCCAGGTATTCACTACTAAGTTGAATAGAAGAGGGAGGAGTGGGCATCCTTGTTTTCTTTCTCATTCTAGAGGAAAGGCTTTCAGCTTTTCACCATTGAGTACTTATGTTGACTGGCTTTGTCATAAATGGCCTTCATTATGTTGAGATAAGTTCTCTCTATACCAATTTTGATTAAAATTTTTATAATGAATGATATTCAATTTTGTCAAATGCTTTTTCTGCCTGTGCCCATTGGCTTTGTTGGGAGAGCTCGATCTGATGTGATCACTAGTCACGTCTTTCCTCAGGGTGTGCTGGCAGCTATCACCTTGGTAGGTGGTGGGGCTGGACATGGAGGGCCTAGAGCCAGAGCCAGTTTGAACCAGGGCTTCTCTTCTGTTCAGTGACTATTACTGCCCTATCCAAGGTGTGGTCAGGTCCCATGTTGCTGGAGCAGTGTAAGAGAAAGAGGAACTTTCTCCTGAAAGTGAGTGCCAGAAATGGCTGCCTCTGCCCCATGCAGATAACCTCTTTAAGGTCTGAGGTGCCTCTGCCTCCCATGGCCAAGTTTTCTGTCCTTGGCTTGCCAGGCTACTGTGGAGCTGTGACATGCAGCAAGCCTACTAGGGTGTTTGCTTGGATCAGTCTGCGGAATCAATGCGCCCAGGGGTTCACGAGAAATCAGCCAGCCACCTGTGTCTTCTCAATCCATGCTGTAAATCCTGCCTGAGGGCAAGGCAGCACACAAACACTTCTCAGGTGTGGAGTGTCAGATTCTCCAGCCTTTCTGTTGGTCCCAGCAGTTCTCCTTGCAGCCAGGTCTCACAGTGCTCGTCTCCTGCATGTAGGATGCAGTCTGTGGCTTGACCTGCTCACTCCCCAGAGCTGGTCTTTGCCTACGTAGCCTCCCTTTTCTTCTTAGTTCCCTCCCAGGGTCACAGGTGCCAACTCAGTACTTTTCCCCCTTCCTCTCTGATTATGTGGGAATCGTTCTTGTAGTCTTGGTTCTGTAGGGGGTTCTCTCTTTTTTTTGTTAACATCTTTATTGGAGTTTAATTGGAGTTTACAATGGTGTGTTAGTTTCTGCTTTATAACAAAGTGAATCAGCTATACATATTCATATATCCCCATATCCCCTCCCTCTTGCGTCTCCCTCCCACCCTCCCTATCCCACCCCTCTACGTGGACACAAAGCACCGAGCTGATCTTCCTGTGCTATGGGGCTGCTTCCCACTAGCTATCTATTTTACATTTGGTAGTGTATATATGTCCATGCCACTCTTTCACTTCGTCCCAGCTTACCCTTCCCCCTCCCCATGTCCTCAAGTCCATTCTCTACATCTGTGTCTTTATTCCTGTCCTGCCCCTTGTTCTTCATAACCACTTTTTTTTTTAGATTCCATATATATGTGTTAGCATGTGGTATTTGTTTTTCTCTTTCTGACTTACTTCACTCTGTATGACAGACTCATAAGTCCATCCACCTCACCACAAATAACTCAATTTTATTTGTTTTTATGGCTGAGTAATATTCCATTGTATATATGTGCCACATCTTCTTTAACCACTCATCTGTCAATGGAAATGTAGGTTGCTTCCGTGTCCTGGCTATTGTAAATAGAGCTGCAGTGAACATTGTGGTACATTACCCTTCTTGAATTATGGTGTTCTCAGAGTATATGCCCAGGAGTGGGATTGCTGGGTCGTATGGTAGTTCTATTTTTAGTTTTTTAAGGAACCTCCATACTGTTCTCCATAGTGGCTATATCAATTTACGTACCACCAACAGTGCAGGAGTGTTCCCTTTTCTCCACACCCTCTCCAGCATTTACAGTTTATAGATTTTTTGATGATGGCCATTCTGACGGGTGTGAGGTGATACCATATTGTAGTTTTGATTTGCATTTCTCTAATGATTAGTGATGTTGAGCATCCTTTCATGTGTTTGTTGGCAGTCTGTATATCTTCTTTGGAGAAATGTCTGTGTAGGTCTTCTGCCCATTTTTGTATTGGGTGATTTGTGTTTTGATATTGAGCTGTATGAGCTGCTTTTAAATTTTGGAGATCAATCCTTTGTCAGGTGCTTCATTTGCAAATATTTTCTCCCATTCTGAGGGTTGTCTTTTGGTCTTGTTTATGGTTTCCTTTGCTGTGCAAAAGCTTTTAATTTTCATTAGGTCCCATTTGTTTATTTTTGTTTTTATTTCCATTTCTCTAGGAGGTGGGTCAAAAAGGATCTTGCTGTGATTTACGTCACAGAGTGTTCTGCCCGTGTTTCCCTCTAAGAGTTTTATAGTGTCGGGCCTTAACATTTAGGTCTTTAATCCATTTTGAGTTGATATTTGAGTATTGTGTTAGGGAGTGTTCTAATTTCATTCTTACATGAAATTAGAATTTCATTCTTACATTCTTACATTCTTCATTCTTACATTCTTACATTCATTACATGTAGATTTGTATACTGCTGCTTTACCAAATTCATTGATTAGCTCTAGTAGTTTTCTGGTAGCATCTTTAGGATTCTCTATGTATAGTATCATGTCATCTGCAAACAGTGACACCTTTACTTTTGCTTTTCCGATTTGGATTCCTTTTATTTCCTTTTTTTCTCTGATTGCTGTGGTTAAAACTTCCAAAACTATGTTGAATAATAGTTGTGAGAGTGGACAACCTTGTCTTATTCCTGATCTTAGAGCAAATGGTTTCAATTTTTCACCATTGAGAATGATGTTGGATGTGGGTTTGTCATATACAGCCTTTATTATGTTGAAGTAAGTTCCCTCTATACCTACTTTCTGGGGGCGGGGTATCTTAAATCGGTGTTGAATTTTGATGAAAACTTTTTCTGCATCTATTGAGATGACCATATGGTTTTTTTGCCTTCAGTTTGTTAATATGGTGTATCACATTGATTGATTTGCATATATTGAAGAATCCTTGCATTCCTGCGATAAACCCCACTTGATCATGGTCTATGATCCTTTTAATGTGCTGTTGGATTCTGTTTGCTAGTATTTTATTGAGGACTTTTGCATCTATGCTTATCAGTGAAATTGGCCTGTAGTTTTCTTCCTTTGTGACATCTTTGTGTGGTTTTGGTATCAGGGGGATGGTGGCCTCGTAGAATGAGTTTGGGTGTGTTCCTCCCTCTGCTATATTTTGGAAGAGTTTGAGAAGGAAAGGTGTTAGCTGTTCTCTAAATGTTTGATACTAAACCCCTGTGAAGCCATCTGGTCTTGGGCTTTTGTTTGTTGGAAGATTTTTAATCACAGTCTCAATTTCACTGCTTGTGATGGTTCTGTGTGTATTTTCTGTTTCTTCCTGGTTCAGTCTGAGAAGGATGTGCTTTTCTAAGAATTTGTCCATTTCTTCCAGGTTGTCCATTTTATTGATGTATAGTTGTTTCTAGTAGTCTCTCATGACTCTTTGTATTTCTGCAGTGTCAGTTGTTATTTCTCCTTTTTCATTTCAAATTCTGTTGATTTGAGTCTTCTCCCTTTTTTTCTTGATGTGTCTGGCTAATGGTTTTTCAATTTTGTTTATGTTCTCAAGGAACCAGCTTTTAATTTTATTGACCTTTGCTATAGTTTCCTTCATTTCTTTTTCATTTATTTCTGATCTGATCTTTATGATTTCTTCCTTCTGCTAACTTTAGGTGTTTTTTTTTTTTTGTTCTTTCTCGAATTGCTTTAGGTGTAGGATTCGGTTGTTTGTTTGACATGTTTCCTGTTTTTTGAGGTAGTATTGTATTGCTATAAACTCCCCTCTTAAAACTGCTTTTGCTGCATTGTGTAGGTTTTGGGTTGTTGTGTTTTCATTGTCATTTGTTTCTAGGTGTTTCTTGATTTCCTCTTTGATTTCTTCAGTGATCTCTTGTTTATTAAGTAGTGTATTGTTTAGCTTCCATGTGTTTGTATTTTTTACAGAGTTTTTACTGTAATTGATATCTCGTGTCATAGCGCTGTGATCGGAAACGATACTTGATACGATTTCTATTTTCGTAGATTTACCAAGGCTTAATTTGTGACCCAAGATATGATCTATCCTGGAGAATGTTCCATGAGCATTTGAGAAGAAAGTGTATTCTGTTGTTTTTGTATGGAATGTCCTGTAAATATCAATTAAGTCCAACTTGTCGAATGTATCATTTAAAGCTTGTGTTTACTTATTTATTTTCATTTTTGTTGATGTCTCCATTGGTGAAAGTGGGGTGTTAAAGTCCCCTAGTATGATTGTGTTACTGTTGATTTCCCCTTTTATGGCTGTTAGCATTTACCTTATGTATTGAGGTTCTCCTGTGTTGGGTGCATAAATATTTACACTTGTTATATCTTCTGCTTGGATTGATCCCTTGATCATTACGTAGTGTCCTTCTTTGTCTCATGTAATGGTCTTTATTTTAAAGTCTATTTTATCTGATAGGAGTATTCCTACTCTAGCTTCCTTTTGACTTCCATTTGCATGGAATATCGTTTTCCATCCCCTCAGTTTCACTCTGTATGTGTCCCTAAGTCTGAAATGGTTCTCTTTTAGACAGCATATATATGGGTCTTGTTTTTGTATCCATTCAGTGAGTGTTTGTCTTTTCGTTGGAGCATTTAATCTATTTACATTTAAGGTAATTTTTGGTTTGTATGCTCCACTTACCATTTTCTTAATTGTTTTGGGTTTATTATTGTAGGTCTTTTCCTTCTCTTGTGTTTCCTGCGTAGAGAAGTTCCTTTAGCATTTGTTGTAAAGCTGGTTTGGTGGTGCTGAATTTGCTTAGCTTTTGCTTCTCTGTAAAAGTTTTAATTTCTCTGTCATATCTGAATGGGATCCTTGCTAGGTAGAGTAATCTTGGTTGTAGGTTTTTCCCTTTCATCACTTTAAATATGTCCTGCCACTCCCTTCTGGCTTGCAGAGTTTCTGCTGAAAGATCATCTGTTAATCTTATGAGGATTCCCGTGTATGTTATTTATTGTTTTTCCTTTGTTGCTTTTAATATTTTTTTTTGTATTTTATTTTTGATAGTTTGATTAGTATTTGTCTTGTTTCTCCTTGGATTTATCCTGTATGGGACTCTCTGTGCTTCGTGGACTTGATTAACTATTTCCTTTCCCATATTAGTATAGTTTTCAACTATTATCTCTTCAAATATTTTCTCAGTCCCTTTGTTTTTCTCTTCTTCTTCTGGTTTCCCTATAATTTGAATGTTGGTGTGTTTAATATTGTCCCAGAGGTCTCTGAAACTGTTCTCAATTTTTTTTCTTTTTTTTCTTTATTCTGCGCTGCAGAATAATAGTTATTCTACTACTATTCCACTAGAAATAGTTATTTCCACTACTTTATCTCCCAGGTTACTTATCCATTCTTCTGCCTCAGTTATTCTGCTATTGATTCCTTCTAGAGAATTTTAAATTTCATTTATTGTGTTCATCATTGTTTGTTTGCTCTTTAGTTCTTCTAGGTCATTGTTAAACGTTTCTTGTGTTTATTCTATTTCCAAGATTTGGGGTCATGTTTACTGTCATTACTCTGAATTCTTTTTTAGGTAGACTGCCTATTTCCTATTCATTTGTTTGGTCTGGTGGGTTTTTACTTTGCCTTTTCATCTGCTGTGTGTTTCTCTGTCTTCTCATTTTGCTTAACTTACTGTGTTTGAGTCCCAGGACTTTAACGTGGAGATTTTGTATGAATGATTTCTTTCAGTGGCATTGTTTGAGGTATTCATTTTGTTTGTGATCTTAATAAATGGAAAGAAAAAGGCAAAACAAAAGGAATAGGACTTGGCCTATGGATGATTTATATTCTTTAAATACTTAATCCATTGTGTTTGTGTAACTATGATTCTTAGTAAATGAAAATTTGAGGTAATTTTGGCAAATATTTTAGCTGTTATAGAAATTTATTTCCAGTGGATACAGTTGTTTGGAATTCTGACTGATAGTTAAGTAAGTTTTACAGAGAAAAGTTTTTTTTGTGTTTGTTTGTTTTTTAAATAGGAAGTTCTGACCTGTTCAAATTATTTGGATTTGGTTGATTGTGGAGCTATTGAACATTGTTGGTGTTTAAGCCACTTCAGGTCTGTAGCTGCTGACTGAAGGATGCACAATCTAAACGTTGGGATTTGTTTTTTTCGGGGCTCTTACTGAAGACTCAAGCCCGTGAGGCAGTGTCTCAGATAGCTCTGAGGGACTGATCCAAAGAGGTAAGGGAGGGCCAGCATATAGAAGAGTTTTGCAACAGAAAAACAGGTAAAAGTTTACTGTTTATAAAAGAAAGCAGATATGTCACATTAAGGAATTTAGTGCTTTCCCATGTATGGGAAGATGGAAGAGTCTGGCTCACTGAAATCATTGCTTTGATATGCACTTCAGCTATCTGGAGCCAGTATCCTGTGTTTCCTCAGGGTGTACCATTGGAGGTGCCTGCTTTGCTTACTGATATGGCAGATGACATTCTTCCTCTACAAGCCACACTCACCTATATGAGGTCAGGAAATGATTTTGACCTAGTTTCTAGGTGTTGCCACCTAAGTTACCTGAATGATAGCCTTCAGTACCCAGATCAAAGGAATAAAAGAATGGATGCTGGCCCTGCAGTTGGGTCTTATAAGCAGGAGAAACTAATGAAAATGACCTGGATGCAGAATACACCAGTGTGGGGTGACTCTCAGATGAAGAAAGAGGAGTCTCCACAACTCAGAAGGGGACAGGAACCAAGTCACCGTACCTTCAAGGCCTAAGAGAAAGGAGACAGAAGCATCAAGAAAAAGGGATGCAGAGAGGTGGACGGGGTGATAGAAATTAGAAACGGCCAGTAAAGTGGTCTAGGTGTCGAGACACTGGAAAAGGCTTGCAGCACTCTGTGCTGCCAGAAAGTGGCTGACTGTGTAAAAGTTCTGTCTTATTCACCCCTAGATATGGGTTATTCTTGGTAATGATGCTGTGCCTGTTAAAGAACTTTAAATCATGTGCACTTCACTGTTTATGAAAGCAGTAAGCCATGTATTGTATTTTAGCTATTACATATCTGTGAAATCCAACTCAGGATAAAATTGTGGGCTCTTCAGTGTGTGTGGGGAAAAAACCTTGGAGGAATTGCATTTTCTCAGGCCTGCCATATACTGACAGATTACTATAAAGCTACCTTTAAAAAACTTTATCTTTTACAGTTTTACATTTACAGCAAAATTCAGCAGAAAGTTCCCATATTCCACTGCTCCTACACATACACAACCTCCCCCATCACTTACCAAAGGGCACATTTGTTACAACTGATGAATATATATTGACATATCATCATTACCCAGCATTCATCTTTATATTAGGCTGTCTCTTGGTACTGTACATTCTGTGAGTTTGGACCTACATATACTGACATGTATGTATCATTATAGTATCTTTTAGAGTATTTTTACTTCTCTAAAAATATTCTGGTTTCTAGCTATTAATTCCCCCTTACAACCTGTGGCAATGACTGATTCTTTTGCTGTAGGATACGCAGTTTTTGCCTTTTCCAGATTATCATATACTTGGAATCATATAGCATGCAGACTTTTCAGATGGGCTTTTGTCACTTGTATATTTTTTCACGTGTATATTTTAGGTTTCTTCATATCTTTTTATGGCTTCCTGACTTTTTATTTCTTTTCTCTTTTTTAGTGCTGAATAATACTGTATGGTCTGGTTGAAATAAAGTTTATTTACCATTCACCTGTTGAAGATCATCTAGGTTGCTTCCAGGTTTTGGCAGTTTTGAGTTATGAACCTTCTGCAGTGTGCAGGTTTTTATGTAGATATAAAATTTCAGCTCTTTTGGGTAAACACCAAGGAGTGTGACTGCTGGATCACATGGTAAGAGTGTTTAGTTTTGTGAGAAACTGCCAAAGTGGCTGTAGCATTCTGCATTCCTTCCAGCAGTGAATGGGAGTTCCTGTTACTCCACATCCTCACCGGCATTTGATGTTGTCAGTGTCCTCATTTTGGCCATTCTAACAGGTGTGCGGTAGAACCTCACTGTTGTTTTAATTTTCATTTCCCTTGTGACGTATGATTTAGAGCATCTTTTTTTCATATGCTTTGCTGTCTGTTTATCTTCTTCAGTGAGGTGTCCATTAATTGGTGGTGGCCCATTTAATTGAGTTCTTTGTTCTCTCACTGTTGAGTTTTAAGTATTCTTTCTATATTTTGGATAACAGTTCTGATCAGATGTGTCTTTTGCAAATGTTTCCTCCCAGTCTGTGATTTGTTGTCTCACATGTGTTGACATTGGCTTTCACTGAGCAGAAGTTTTAATTTTAATGAAGTTGAACTTACCCATTATTTCTTTCATAGATCATGCCTTTGGTATTGTATCTAAAATGACATTTCCAAACCAAGGTCCTCTTAGTTTTCTCCTGTGTAATCTTCTAAGAGTTTTATAGTTTTGCGTTTTATATTTAGGTCTTGAGTTAAATTTTATGAAGGGTGTGAAGTCTGTGTCTAGATGATTTTTTTTTTTGCATGTGGATGTCCAGTTGTTCCAGCACCATTTGTTGAAAGACTGTCTTTGCTATCATATTATTTTGCCACTACCATACTTTCTTGATTACTGTAGCTTTATATTGTCTTGAGGTCTGATAGGTTCTGATAGGTTCTCCAGCTTTGTTCTTCTTCAGTATTGTGTTGGCTGTCCTGGGCCTATTGCTGCTTTAGAATCAATTTGTTGATGTCCACAAAATAAGTTGCTAGAATTTTGATTGGGATTGTTTTGAATCTATAGAGCAAGCTGGGAAGAAGTGACATCTTTTTTTTTTTTTTTTTTTTAAACTTTTTATTTATTTATTTATTTTTTTGCGGTACGCGGGCCTCTCATCGCTGTGGCCTCTCCCGTTGCAGAGCACAGGCTCCGGACGCGCAGGCCCAGCGGCCATGGCTCACGGGCCCAGCCTCTCGGCGGCATGTGGGATCTTCCCGGCCTTGGGGCACGAACCCATGTCCCCTGCATCAGCAGGCGGACTCGCAACCACTGCGCCAGCAGGGAAGCCCCAAGAAGTGACATCTTGACAGTATTGAATCTTTCCCATCCATGAACATGGAATGTCTCTTCATTTATTTAGTTCTTCTTTGTTTCAGTTCATCAGAGATTTGTAATTTTCTTTGTATAGCTCCTGTACAAGTTTTGTTAAACTTATAACTAAGTATTTCACTTTTGGGGGTGCCATGTGAATGGTATTGTGTTTTAAATTTCAGATCTACTTGTTTATTGATGGTATTTAGGAAAGCAGTTAACTTCTATATCTTAACCTTATATCCTACAGTCTTGTTATAATCATTTATTAGTTACTGGAAGTCTTTTGGTCATTTTTTTCAGATTTTTCATATAAAGGTCAAGTCATCTGCAAACAAATCCTTAAGTAAAAATCAACCATTAAAAATATTTGAGGCTGTGAAATGTTAGTTCTTTAGTTGTCAGTGCTAATGTTAATTTGTATGTGTGATGCTAAGAGGTAATTAATAAGGTGAATATGAAGTTCTTATCTGTATGCATGTATGTAATTTAATGGATCTATTGTAAAATAAAATATTTTCTTTCTATTTAGCCTTTTCTGGATATTCAACAAATACTAAGTACAGCCCACTGCAAATAAAAGCAGAAATAGCAAGTCATCAGGACAGGGTGAGTAAAAATGAGTGTTTTTACACTAGAAGCAGCTTGTGTATTCTTTATATACTGATAACATCACTTATTATGATTTACTTAATTCCTTTGATAGGAAGAGAAAAGTTTCATTTTAAAGCGTCAGCCCATCTAACAACAAATTGCTTGTATCCCTCTGTGTATTTCATAGGGCTAGATTCACCCAACATTTGGAAAGATTTGGCGATGTCCAGGCCCGAGCTCACAGGGCTGCTTCCCTGTATTAGTGGGAGGCCAGCTCTGTCCCTTGGCAGATTTACCATCTGCCGTTCTTCCCTGGTCTCTGTATTCCCAGAGAAATCTTGCCTGCGATGGTGTTTGACCAGAAGGTGCTGGTGCTCCTTGCCAGTGGTGTCAGGTTCTTTGTGTGCCACCGTGTTCCATCCCTTCATCCTCTTGTCTTTGGTGTCTGGGAGGGGGGACAGGAGACATCTTGGAGACCAAGCCTCCCATCCTAGTGTCTCAGTGCCTAAACCAGAGTGTCTGTTTTAGTGCTGTGGTTCTCACATTCTAGTGCACCAACAAAAAACACCTGGGGCATCAGTTCAAGGTGTGAGCCCCATCCCCATTTCCATAGAAACTGTCTCATTACCATGCTGGCTGCCCCTGGAAGAGTCAGGGCTCCCTGCCAGCAAACGGCCCACAATTAAGTGTCCCCTGCTCGCTCGGCTGCCAGAGATGGCTCCCAACCCCAGCCAGCATGGTTCAGAAGGGCTGTCAGTATGCCTGCTTTCTGGAGCGATCAGACACCTGCGTGGGGATTTTTCTCGGCATCTTAGACACATGAGCTCGCCCCAGCCTGTGACCAGGTGCTGCGCCTGTTACGAGATCCCAGACGTCAGCCTTCCTGCGATTTTCACTGGGTGCTGTGTGAGCAGGCCTGCCAGGTGCCCCAAAGATGTTGAACAAAAGACATGGGAACCATTAGGTTTAAAATCACTTCCTGGGCATTGCCCTTTGTCCCCTTGCTCGGAAAGCATTTTGTCACCAGGCTCCAGGACCGGCAGGCTTCTCCAGAAGTGGGTGGAGGGGCCTCTCTCCTCCACGAGGGGCTCGGAGGGGCTGCCCTGGGTCTACAAGCCCTCCCTGTCCCGTGCAGTCACCATGTCCTCGATTCGTCCCCACACGTGTGTCACTGGGTATGGAAGAGGGGGAGTGAGTGTGGGGGACCTTCTCAGGGGGACCGGGGGAAGACGCGGGGTTTCTTCTGAAGGAACTGGAGGTGGAGTTTTAACAAGGCCTGGAGTGGGTCCTAGCACCTGTTTAAATAAGCACTGCAGGCGACTGACTTTCAGGTAGTGGGAAGCCATGCTTTGAGCAACAGAGCTTCCTAGGTGAGATCTATGGGAAGTAAGCAGAAGAGAGGATGAAAAAAGTATGACAAAGTTTGCTCATTGCAATGTGTAAATCAATACCTTGAAAAAGAAAATTGTTGCCGGTTCCAGGGCTCCACATGGGTAGAAAGCTGTTTGGTGACCCGGGCCTTCTGTGTCTAAGCGAGCCAGCCCCTCTGCCAGGGCTGTTTGATATGCCAGGGATGGGAGGTCATGGAGAGACTGGGTGACCCCGTGAATTGCAAGCTATTCAGAAACTTAGATGACAATACTAACAACTGAAGAAATCATTTCTCACAGCTTCTTTTTGTGGAAAAAAAAATGTAATTTGTCTTTAGCTTTGCAGATTAAAACAAGAGCTGACCCAGATGAAGCAAGAACTGAAGTACAAAGAAAAGGGGGTGGAGACCCTGCAAGAGTGAGTGGCCTGCAGTGACAGACGGAGAGTTTCCCTGCGATTTCCTGTTTGGTGCCGGGACATGTGTCCTAAAGCTTCACGGGTGTTCACTTTTATGCTTTTATTTATGCTCATTATTTCCCTAAATTAAAAAAAATTGTATTGAGTATAGTTGATTTACAGTGTTGTGTTAGTTTCAGGTATACAGCAAAGTGATTCTGTTATGTATATACATATACATATATATTCTTTTCCATTATAGGTTATTACATAATATTGAGTATAGTCCCCTGTGCTATGCAGTAGGTCTTTGCTGGTTATCAATTTTATATTTAGTAGTGTGTATATGTTAATCACAGAATCTGTTCTTTGAAGATGCTCAGCTTTTAAAATACTTGAGAAACAAGATCCTTATTTTTATATTATGCTCATTATCTCTAGCTACATACTTTATATATGTAGATAAAGCTGTATAATCATTATTAAATTAAATTTTCTTAATTAGAAGTACATTAATTTAAAAATTAAGTTCTCCTTTCTCATTAGCCATACTCAAGTGCTTATTAGCTGTACGTGGTTAGTTCAGCTTTTCTCTACCTCAACGCAATTGACATTTTCAGTTGTCCTATGATATTTTATGGAGGATGTGCTGTCCATTGTATGATATTTGGCAGCATCCCTGGGTTCTCCCCACTGGATACCAGTGGCACCTCTTGATTGTGACAACCAAAAATGTTCTCCAGTACTGGTAGATATCTCCTAGGTGGACACATTACCCCTCAGTTGAGAACCACCAGGCTAACGACGACTGTATTGGACAACTCAAATAATAGAACATTTCCATCATTACAGAATGTTCTATTTGACAATATAGTTTATAGGTCTTCCTCCTGAAGTCATCTTTACAATTATTCTGTTTATATTCCTTATATTCCTATTAAGAGTTTGGGGATGAATTTCTTATAATTTGTGAGCTATATTAAGTTAATGAACAAGTGTTATTTTACCAATGATAACATTACTGGTTTACTTTTTGGATGAAATTATTCTTGATTTATATCCTATCTTCATTTCCTGAACTTGAGCACAGGCTTCACATTTTCTGTGCCTACGTTTCTCATTGATTTGTGAATGGTAATCATTCTGATAACAGCAGCAGCATCTAATACATAGCTTTCAGTTTATGGTGGGAATCCATGTGGTTACTATTATTGGTAAATGTAGAAGCATTCCACTCTTTGCATCCAATATGTAGATTCAAAAATCCTGTGTCAGATGTGACTGCAGTATTGTTGTTTATAAGGTAAAAGATAAATGTCACTGTTCAACAAATATATTATTTCAGTGTCATATAAAGGTAATTAACATAGGTCAAGTCCTGTTCTTTAATACTTGGTTGAAATTAATTTTCTTAATTATCTAGACTGGTTGGGTTTATGAGTCATTTGTCTTTTGTGGGGGAGGGGTTGTTGTTGTTGTTGTTGTTGTTTTATGGACATTACAACTCTGGAATTTATTCATCTTATAACTGAAAGTCCGTACCATTTGACCAGCATCTCCACATTTCCCCCACCCTTTAGTCCCTGGTAACCACTACTCTATTCTCTGTTTCTGTGAATTCAATTTTTTTTTTAGATTCCACATATAAGTGAAATAATACAACATTTTTCTTTTCTGTCTGACTTATTTCACTTAGCATAAAGCCTCCAGCTCTCTTTAGGTTATCACAGATGGTAAGGTACCATTCTTTTTAGTGGCTGAATAATATTGCACTGTGTGTATGTATATCTTTATCCAGTCATCTGTCAGTGGATCATTAGGTTCTTTCTGTGACTTGGTTATTGTGAATAATGCTGCAGTGAATATGGGAGTGCATATTATTTGATGGAGGTTTCATTTCCTTGTAATATATACCAAGAAGTAGAAATGCTGGATCATATGTTAGCTCTACTTTTATTTTTTTTGAAGAACCTCCATTATGTTTTCTGTAGTAGTTGTATTGCCACCAACAATGTACAAGAATTCCCTTTTCTCCACATCCTCACCAAAAGCATTTCTCATCATTTTGATGATAGCCATTCTGACAGGTGTCAGGTGGTATCTCATTGTGGTTTTGATTTGAATTTACTTGAGTCTTAATGATATTAATCATATTTTCATGTGCCTATTGGCCATCTGTAGGTCTTCTTAGGAAACTGTCTATTCAGATCCTCCCCTTATTTATTTTTTTTGTGGTACGCAGGCCTCTCACTGTTGTGGCCTCTCCCGTCTCGGACAGCACAGGCTCCGGACGCGCAGGCCCAGCGGCCATGGCTCAGGGGCCCAGCTGCTCTGCAGCATGCGGGATCCTCCCGGACCGGGGCACGAACCCATGTCCCCTGCATCGGCAGGCGGACCCCCAACAACTGCGCCACCAGGGAAGCCCTATTTATTTACTTTTAATAAATGAGTTTTTAATCAGTAATTTCCCTTTTTGGTTTTAGGCCAGTTGGAATTGAATTTCTTTTCTTATTTATTTATTTATTACATCTTTATTAGAGTATAATTGCTTCACAATTGTGTGTTAGTTTCTACTGTATAACAAAGTGAATCAGCTATACATATACATATATCCCCATATCCCCTCCCTGTTGTGTCTCCCTCCCACCCTCCCTATCCCACACCTCTAGGTGGTCACAAAGCACTGAGCTGATCTCCCTGTGCTATGTGGCTACCTCCCACTAGCTATCTCCCCTTATTTTTAAATTGGATTGTTTGTTATTTTGCTATTGAATTGTATGAGTTTTTTATATATTTTGTGTTAATTCCAATGGCAAGGAACTTTTTCCTTGTGTTCTCTTGGAGAAATTTTACATTTGCAGGTCTTACATTTAATTTAAATCCTTAATCTGTTTGAAGTTAATTTTTGTGAATGGTGTAAGATATGTGTCCAGTTTCACTGTTCTGCATATGAATATCCAGTTTTCCCAATACCGTTTATTGAAGAGACTTTTCTTTCCCCTTGAATATTCTTGGCTGCCTTGTCAAATATTAATTTAACCTATAGTGGGCTCTCAGTTTGGCTACATTGGTCTATGTGTGTATATCAGTACCATACTGTTTTGATAAATATAGTTCTGTCGTATAGTTTAAAATCAGATAGTTTGATTCCTCCGGCTTTCTTCTTTCTCATTATTGCTTTGGCTTTATGAGATCTTTTTTACACATTTAGAATTGTTCTTTACTAATTCTGTGAAAAATGCCTTTGGAGTTTTGATAGGGATTGCATAGAGTCTATAGATGCCTTTGAATGGCATGGATATTTTAACAGTGTTGTCTCTTCTGATCATTGACATGAGAAACCTTTCATTCATGTTTTTCATTTCTTTAATTACTGTCTTGTAGGTTTCAATGTATAGAACTTTCACTTCCTTGGTTAAACTCATTCCTAGTATTTTGTTGGTCTTAGTGCTATTGTGAATGGATTTTTTTTCTTTATTTCTCTTTCTGATATTTCATTGTAGTGTGTAGAAACACAACTGATGTTTGTACCTTGACACTGAATGCTGCAACTTTGCTGAATTTTTTTATTAGGACTGTTTTGTTGGTGGGGTCTTCAGGATTTTCCATATACAGGCATATGTCACATGGAGACAGAGACTTCTTCCTTTCCAGTTTGAAATTTCTTTTCTTGCCTAATTGCCCTGGTTAGGAATTCCAGTACTGTGTTGAGTAAAAGTGGCTAGAGCATGCCTCTTACCATCTTAGATGAAAAGGTTTCTTTCAGTCTTTCACCTGAGTGTATTAGCTGTGGATTTGTCATGTTATGTCCTATATTATGTTGAGGTATGTTCTTTCTACAACCAATTTGTTGAGAACGTTTATCATGAAAACATGTTGAAAATTATCAAATACTTTGTATGGCTTTTATTTATTTATTTATTTTAACATCTTTATTGGGGTATAGTTGCTTTACAATGGTGTGTTAGTTTCTGCTTTATAACAAAGTGAATGAGTTATACATATACATATGTTCCCATATCTCTTCCCTCTTGCATCTCTCTCCCTCCCACCCTCCCTATCCCACCCCTCTAGGTGGTCACAAAGCACTGAGCTGATCTCCCTGTGCTATGCGACTGCTTCCCACTAGCTGTCTGTTGTACGCTTGGTAGTGTATATATGTCCATGTCACTGTCTCACTTTGTCACAGCTTACCCTTCCCCCTCCCCATATCCTCAAGTCTGTTCTCTAGTAGGTCTGTGTCTTTATTCCTGTCTTACCCCTAGGTTCTTCATGACATTTTTTTTCTTAAATTCCATATATATTTGTTAGCATATGGTATTTGTCTTTCTCTTTCCGACTTACATCACTCTGTATGACAGACTCTAGGTCTATCCACCTCATTACAAATAGCTCCATATCGTTTCTTTTTATGGCTGAGTAACATTCCACTGTATATATGTGCCACATCTTCTTTATCCATTCATCCGATGATGGACACTTAGGTTGTTTCCATCTCCTGGCTATTGTAAATATAGCTGCAATGAACATTTTCGTATATGACTCTTTTTGAATTACGGTTTTCTAAGGGTATATGCCCAGTAGTGAGATTGCTGGGTCATATGGTAGTTCTATTTGTAGTTTTTAAAGGAACCTCCATACTGTTCTCCATAGCAGCTGTACCAATTCATATTCCCACCAGCATTGCAAGGTTGTTCCCTTTTCTCCACACCCTCTCCAGCATTTATTGTTTCTAGAATTTTTGATGATGGCCATTCTGACCGGTGTGAGATGATATCTCATTGTAGTTTTGATTTGCATTTCTCTAATGATTAATGATGTTGAGCATTCTTTCATGTGGTTGTTGGCAGTCTGTATATCTTCTTTGGAAAAATGTCTATTTAGGTGTTCTGCCCATTTTTGGATTGGGTTTTTTGTTTTTTTGTTATTGAGCTGCATGAGCTGCTTGTAAATTTTGGAAATTACTCCTTTGTCAGTTACTTCATTTGCAAATATTTTCTCGTATTCAGAGGGTTGTCTTTTGGTCTTGTTTATGGTTTCCTTTGCTGTGCAAAAGATTTGAGGTTTCATTTGGTCCCATTTGTTTATTTTTGTTTTTATTTCCATTTCTCTAGGAGGTGGGTCAAAAAGGATCTTGCTGTGATTTATGTCATAGAATGTTCTGCCTATGTTCTCCTCTAACAGATTGATAGTTTCCAGCCTTACATTTAGGTTTTTAATCCATTTTGAGCTTATTTTTGTGTATGGTGTTAGACAGTGATCTAATCTCATACTTTTTCATGTACCTGTCCAGTTATCCCAGCACCACTTATTGAAGAGGCTGTCCTTTCTCCACTGTACATTCTTGCCTCATTTATCAAAGATAAGGTGACCATATGTGCCTGGGTTTATCTCTGGGCTTTCTATCGTGTTCCATTGATCTATCTTTCTGTTTTTGTGCCAGTACCGTACTGTCTTGATTACTGTAGCTTTGTAGTATAGTCTGAAGTCAGGGAGCCTGATTCCTCCAGCTCTCTTTTTCGTTCTCAAGATTGCTTTGGTTTTCGGGGTCTTTTGTGTTTCCATACACATTGTGAAATTTTTTGTTCTAGTTCTGTGAAAAATGCCAGTGGTAGTTTGATAGGGATTGCATTGAATCTGTAGATTGCTTTGGATAGTAGTGTCATTTTCACAATGTTGATTCTTCCAATCCAAGAACATGGTATATCTCTCCATCTATTTGTATCATTTTTAAGTTCTTTCATCAGTGTCTTATAATTTTCTGCATACAGGTCTTTTGTCTCCTTAGGTAGGTTTATTCCTAGATATTTTATTATTTTTGGTGCAGTGGTAAATAGGAGTGTTTTCTTGATTTCACTTTCAGATTTTTCATCATTATTGTATAGGAATGCCAGAGATTTCCGTGCATTAATTTTGTATCCTGCTACTTTACCAAATTCATTGATTAGCTCTAGTAGTTTTCTGGTAGCATCTTTAGGATTCTCTATGTATAGTGTCATTTCATCTACAAACAGTGACAGCTTTACTTCTTTCCGATTTGTATTCTTTTTATTTCCTTTTCTTTTCTGATTGCTGTGGCTAAAACTTCCAAAACTATGTTAAGTAAGAGTGGTGAGAGTGGGCAACCTTGTCTTGTTCCTTATCTTAGTGGAAATGCTTTCGGTTTTTCACCATTGAGGATGATGTTGGCTGTGGGTTTGTCATATATGGCCTTCATTATGTTGAGGAAAGTTCCCTCTATGCCTACTTTCTACAGGGTTTTTATCATAAATGGGTGTTGAATTTTGTCAATAGCTTTCTCTGCATCTATTGAGATGATCATATGGTTTTTCTCCTTCAATTTGTTAATATGGTGTATCACATTGATTGATTTGTGTATATTGAAGAATCCTTGCAACCCTGGAAGAAACCCCACTTGATCATGGTGTATGATCCTTTTAATGTGCTGTTGGATTCTGTTTGCTAGTATTTTGTTGAGGATTTTTGAATTTATGTTCATCAATGATATTGGCCTGTAGTTTTCATTCTTTGTGAAATCCTTGTCTGGTTTTGGTATCAAGGTGATGGTGGCCTCATAGAATGAATTTGGGAGTGTTCCTCCTTCTGCTATATTTTGGAAGAGTTTGAGAAGGAAAGGTGTTAGCTCTTCTTTAAATGTTTGATAGAATTCACCTGTGAAGCCATCTGGTCCTGGGTTTTTTTTTTTTTGGAAGATTTTTAATCACAGTTTCAATTTCAGTGCTTGTGATTTGTCTGTTCATATTTTCTATTTCTTCCTGATTCAGTCTTGGCAGGTTTTGCATTTCTAAGACTTTGTCCATTTCTTCCAGGCTGTCCGTTTTATTGGCATAGAGTTGCTTGTAGTAATCACTCAATGATCTTTTGTATTTCTGCAGTGTCAGTTGTTACTTCTCCTTTTTCATTTCTAATTCTATTGATTTGAGTCTTCTCCCTTTTTCTCTTGATGAGTCTGGCTAATGGTTTGTCAATTTTGTTTATCTTCTCAAAGAACCAGCTTTTAGTTTTATTGATCTTTGCTATCGTTTCCTTCATTTCTTTTTCATTTATTTCTGATCTGATTTTTATGATTTCTTTCATTCTGCTAACTTCAGGGTTTTTTTGTTCTTCTTTCTCTAATTGCTTTAGGTGCAATGTTTGGTTGTTTATTTGAGATGTTTTCTGTTTCTTACGGTGGGCTTGTATTGCTATAAACTTCCCTCTTAGAACTCTTTTGCTGCATCCCATAGGTGTTGGGTCATCGTGTCTCCATTGTCATTTGTTTCTAGGTATCTTTTGATTTTTTTGATTTCTTCAGTGATCACTTCGTTATTAAGTAGTGTATTGTTTACCCTCCATGTTTTTGTATTTTTCACAGTTTCCTGTAATTGATATCTAGTATCATAGCATGTGGTCAGAAAAGATACTTGATACAATTTTCTTAAATTTACCAAGGCTTGATTTGTGACCCAAGATATGGTCTATCCTGGAGAAGGTTCCATGAGCACTTGAGAAAAATGTGTATTCTGTTGTTTTTGGATGGAGTTTCCTATAAATATCAAGTCCATCTTGTTTAATGTGTCATTTAAAGCTTGTGTTTCCTTTATTCATTTTCATTTTGGATGATCTGTCCATTGGTGAAAGTGGGGTGTTAAAGTTCCCTACTATGAATGTGTTAATGTCGATTTCCCCTTTTATGGCTGTTAGTATTTGCCTTATGTATTGAGGTGCTCCTGTGTTGGGTGCATAAATATTTACAATTGTTATATCTTCTTCTTGGATCGATCCCTTGATCATTATGTAGTGTCCTTCTTTGTCTCTTCTAATAGTCTTTATTTTAAAATCTATTTTGTCTGATATGAGAATTGCTACTCCAGTTTTGTTTTGGTTTCCATTTGCATGGAATATCTTTTTCCATCCCTTTACTTTCAGTCTGTATGTGTCTCTAGGTCTGAAGTGGGTCTCCTTTACACAGCTTATATGTGGGTATTGTTTTTGTATCCATTCAGCCAATCTGTGTTTTTTGGTGGGAACATTTAGTCCATTTATATTTCAGGTAATTATCGATATGTATGTTCCCATTCCCACTTTCTAAATTGTTTTGGGTTCATTATTGTTGGTCTTTTCCTTCTCTTGTGTTTCTTGCCTAGAGACGTTCCTTTAGCATTTGTTGTAAAGCTGGTTTGGTGGTGCTGAACTCTCTCAGCTTTTGCTTGTCTGTAAAGGTTTTAATTTCTCCATCAAATCTGAATGAGATCCTTGCTGGGTAGAGTAATCTTGGTTGCAGGTTTTTCTCCTTCATCACTTGCAATATGTGCTGCCACTCCCTTCTGGCTTGCAGAGTTTCTGCTGAAAGATCAGCTGTTAACCTTATAGGGATTCCCTTGTGTGTTATTTGTTGTTTTTCCCTTGCTGCTTTTAATATGCTTTCTTTGTATTTAATTTTTGACAGTTTGATTAATATGTGTCTTGGCATATTTCTCCTTGGATTTATCCTGTATGGGACTCTCTGTGCTTCCTGGACTTGATTAACTATTTCCTTTCCCATATTAGGGAAGTTTTCAGCTATAATCTCTTCAAATATTTTCTCAGTCCCTTTCTTTTTCTCTTCTTCTTCTGGAACCCCTATAATTCGAATTTTGGTGCATTTAATGTTGTCCCAGAGGTCTCTGAGACTGTCCTCAGTTCCTTTCATTGTTTTTTCTTTATTCTGCTGTACAGTAGTTATTTCCACTATTATATCTTGCAGGTCACTTATCCGTTCTTCTGCCTCAGTTATTCTGCTATTGATCCCTTCTAGAGTATCTTTCATTTCATTTATTGTGGTGTTCATCATTGCCTGTTTCATCTTTAGTTCTTCTAGGTCCTTGTTAAATGTTTCTTTCCTTTTGTCTATTCTATTTCCAAGATTTTGGATCATCTTTACTATCATTATTCTGAATTCTTTTTCAGGTAGACTGCCTATTTCCTCTTCATTTGTTAGGTCTGGTGGGTTTTTATCTTGCTCCTTCATCTGTTGTGTGTCTTTCTGTCTTCTCATTTTGCTTATCTTACCGTGTTTGGGGTCTTCTTTTTGCAGGCTGCACGTTCGTAGTTCCCTTTGTTTTTGCTGTCTGTCCCCATGGCTAAGGTTGGTTCAGTGGGTTTGTAGGCTTCCTGGTGGAGGGGACTAGTGCCTGTGTTCTGGTGGATGAGGCTGGATCTTGTCTCTCTGGTGGGCAGATCCACATCTGGTGGTGTGTTTTGGGGTGTCTGTGGACTTATTATGATTTTAGGCAGCCTCTCTGCTAATAGGTGGGGTTGTGTTCCTGTCTTGCTAGTTGTTTGGCATAGGGTGTCCAGCACTGTAGCTTGCTGGTCGTTGAGTGAACCTGGGTGCTAGCATTGAGATGGAGATGTCTGGGAGATTTTCGCATTTGATATTATGAGGAGCTGGGAGGTCTCTTGTTGACCAGGGCCCTGAAGTTGGCTCTCCCACCTCGGAGGCACAGCACTGGCTCCTGGCTGCAGCACCAAGAGCCTTTCATCCACACAGCTCAGAATAAAAGCGAGAAAAAGTAGAGAGAAAGAATTAGTAGAAGTAGGAAGAAAGAAAGAAAAGGAAGGAAGGAAGGAAGAAAGAAAGAAAGGAAGAAAGAATGAAAGAAAGGAGGGAGGGACAGATGGTGGAAGATAGGAAGGAGGGAAGGAAGGAAGGAGGGAAGGAAAGAAAATAGAAAGAAAGAAGATAAAGTAAAATAAAATAAAGTAAAATAAAATAAAGTTATTAAAATAAATAATTATTAGGAAAAAAAAATACGGACGAATAGAACCCTAGGACAAATGGTGGAAGCAAAGCTATACAGACAACATCTCACACAGAAGCATACACATACACACTCACAAAAAGAGGAGAAGGGAAAAAATAATAAATCTTGCTCTCAAAGTCCACCGTCTCATTTTGGGATGATTTGCTGTCTATTCATGTATTCCACAGATGCAGGTACATCAGGTTGATTGTGGAGCTTTAATCCGCTGTTCCTGAGGCTGCTGGGAGAGATTTCCCTTTCTCTTCTTTGTTCTCACAGCTCCCAGGGGCTCAGCTTTGGATTTGGCCCCGCCTCTGCGTGTAGGTTGCCGGAGGGCGTCTGTTTTTTGCTCAGACAGGACGGGGTTAAAGGAGCCGCTGCTTCAGGGGCTCCAGCTCACTCAAGCCGTGGGGAGGGAGGGGTATGGAGTGTGGGGCGAGCCTGCGGCAGAAGAGTCCGGTGTGACCTTGCACCAGCCTGAGGCGCGCTGTGCGTTCTCCCGGGGAAGTTGTCCCTGGATCCCGGGGACCTGGTAGTGGCGGGCTGCACAGGCTTCCCGGAAGGGGGGTGTGGATAGTGACCTGGGCTCGCACACAGGCTTCTTGGTGGCGACAGCAGCAGCCTTAGCGTCTCCTGCCCGTCTCTGGGGTCCGCGCTTTTAGCTGCGGCTCGTGCCTGTCTCTGGAGGTCCTTTAAGCAGCGCTCTTAATCCCCACTCCTCGCGCACCAGGAAACAAAGAGGGAAGAAAAAGTCTCTTGCTTCTTCGGCAGCTCCAGACCTTTTCCTGGACTCCGTCCGGGCTAGCCGTGGTGCACTAACCCCTTCAGACTGTGTTCACGCCGCCAACCCCAGTCCTCTCCCGGCGCTCTGACCAAAGCCAGAGACTCAACTCCGAGCCCTGCCTGCCCCTGCGGGTGAGCAGACAAGCCTCTCGGGCTGGTGAGTGCCGGTCGGCCCTGATCCTCTGTGCGGGAATCTCCCCGCTTTGCCTTCTGCACCGCTGTTGCTGTGCTCTCCTCCGCAGCTTCGAAGCTCCCCTCTCCGCCACCCGCAGTCTCCGCACACGAAGAAGTTTCCTACTGTGTGGAAACCTTTCCTCCTTCACAGCTCCCTCCTACTGGTGCAGGTACCGTCCCTATTCCTTTTGTCTCTGTTTAGTTTTTTCTTTTGCCCTACCCAGGTACGTGGCGGGGGTTCTTGCCTTTTGGGAGGTCTGAGGTCTTCTGCCAGCGTTCAGTAGGTATTCTGTTGGACTTGTTCCACGTGTAGATGTATTTCTTATGTATCTGTGGGGAGGAAGGTGATCTCCGCGTCTTACTCTTCCACAATCATCCACTTTATATGACTTTTATCCTTCATTCTATTATTGTGTAATCTATGGATTGATTTATGTATGTTGAAATATGCCAACATCCCAGGAACTAATGCCATTTGATCAAGGTGTATGACCCTTTTAAAGTATTGTTGAATTCTGTTTGTTAGTATTTTGTTGAGAATGTTTGCATTTATATTTATCAGGGATATTGGTCTGCTGATTTCTTTTCTTGTAGTAACCTTATCTAGGTAGCTTTGGTAATGCCAGGGTAATGCTGACTTAGTAAAATAAGTTTTGGAGTGTTCCCTCCTCTTTAATTTTTGGGAAGAGTTTGAGAGGGATATATATTCATTCTTCTTCAAATGTTTGCTGGAGTTTAGCCATGAAGCCTTCTGGACCTGGACTATTCTTTATTGAGAGATTTTGATTCAGTCTCCTTATTGTTATCGGTTTGTTTACATTTTCTATTTCTTCATGATTCACTCTTGTTAGGTTTTATGTTTCTAGGAATTTTCCCATTTCTTGTAGGTTGTTCACTTGCTGACATATAATTGTTAGTAGCTTTTTATAATCCTTTTTATGTGTCTTCATTTTCATTCATAATTTTTTTGAGTCTTCTCTCTCTTTTTTTTCTTGGTAAGTCTAGCTAAAATTTTGTTTATCTTTAAAAAAAAACACAGTTTTGTTGATTTTTAAAAATTTTCTCTAATTTGTACTTCATTTATTTCTTCTCTGATCTTTATTTCCTTCTTTCTGCTAAGTTTGGGCTTAGTTTGTTTTACTCTTCCCCTGAGGTGTAAAAGTAATTTTTTTTTGAGACCTTTTTCTCCCCTCATAATATATGGTGTTTATTGCCTTTAAACTTCCCTCTTACAACTGCTTTTGCAGCATCCCATAGATTTTAGTATGTTGTGTTTACACTTAAATTTGTTTCAAGATGTTTTTAAATTTCCTTTTTGATTTCATCTTTGAGCCATTGGTTTTTCAGGTGTGTATTATTTAATTTCCACATATTTGTGAATTTTCCAGTTTCTCTCCTGTCATTGATATCTTGTTTTATATTTGTGATCAGAGAAGATACTTGGTGTAATGTCAGTCTTTTAAGATTAAGGATAAGATTTTAAGATTTCTTAAAGATAGTTTTGTGACCTAACACATGATCTGTCCTGGGGAATATTCCATGTGTTCTTGAGGAGAAGGGTATTCTGTTGCTGTTGGATGGAATGTCCTGTTAGGTCCATTTTGTCTACAGTTCAACTTGATTTTCTGTCTGGATGATCTATCCCTTTTTTTATGCTTTATTGGTGATATTTAAAATTATTTATTTTATTTATTTATTTTTGGCTGTGTTGGATCTTCGTTGCTGCTGTGGGCTTTCTCTAGTTGCAGCAAGTGGGGCCTACTCTTCATTGTGGTGCGTGGGCTTCTCATTGTGGTGGCTTCTCTTGTTGTGGGGCATGGGCTCTAGGCGTGTGGGCTTCAGTAGTTGTGGCATGCAGGCTAAGTAGTTGTGGCTCGTGAGCTCTAATGCACAGGCTCAGTAGTTGTAGTGCAGGGACACAGTTGCTCCAAGGCATGTGAGATCTTCCTGGACCAGAGCTCGAACCCGTGTTCCCTGCATTGGTAGGTGGATTCTTAACCAGTGTGCCACCAGGGAAACCCTATCTATTGTTGAAAGCAGGGTATTAAAGTCTCGTACCATTGCTGGATCGTTGTTTATTACTCCCTTCAGATTTGTTAGTATTTGCTTAATATATTTAGCTCTAATATTGGATTCGTATATATTTAATATTGTTGTATCTTCTTGACGAATTGACCCTTTATAATTATATTATTATAATGTAATTATAAACCTTACATTATTTGACCTTCTTTGATTCTTCTTCCTGTTTTTAGCTTGAAGTCCATATTGTCTGTTGTAAGTATTTTGCTCTTTACTTGCTTGGAGTATCTTTTCATCCCCTCACTTTGAGCCTATTTGTGTCCTTGAATCAGAAGTGAGTCCCTTGTAGGCAGCATATACGTTGGTTTGTTTATTTATCCGTCTAGCCACTCTATGCCTTTTGATTGGCGCATTTAGCCCATTTACATTTAAAAGAATTATTGATATGTAAGGAGTTATTGCTGACATGTTAATTCTTCTTTTTTTCTTTTTTTTATTATTATTGTTTTTTTGTGGTACGCGGGCCTCTCACTGTTGTGGCCTCTCCTGTTACGGAGCACAGGCTCCGGACGCACAGGCTCAGCGGCCATGGCTCACGGGCCCAGCCGCTCCGCGGCATGTGGGATCTTCTCGGACCGTGGCACGAACCCATGTCCCCTGCATCGGCAGGCAGACTCTCAACCACTGCACCACCAGGGAAGCCCAATTCTTCTTTTTTTTAAAAGAAAAGATTTATTTATTTGGCTGTGCCGGGTCTTAGTCGTGGCACTCGGGATCTTCCTTGCCACATGCAAGATCTTCACTGTGGCATGTGGAATCTTCTTTTTTTTTTAGTTGCATCATGCAGGCTGCAGCTAAGGATTCCACATGATGTTACTAAAGATCCCACATGCCACAATGATGTGTTCATTCTTTACTGACTGTTTTAAAAGTTTCTTTGTTCCTTTTTTCTCTTGCTGTCTTCCTTTGTGAATTAATGATTTTTGTAGTTGGTACTCTGATTTTCTTCTTCTTACTTGTTGGTATCTGTTACAGAGTTTTGTTTTGTGAGAGGCTCACATGAAATGTCTTAAAGATATGACAATCTATTTTAAGCTGATAAAAACTTAATTTTGATTGTATACAAAAACTCAACCCTCGATACCCCCCGTACCCATTTGATATTTTTGATATCACACTTCACTTGTTTTTAAAATTATATTCATTAACAAGTTATTGTTATGCCAGCTGTATTCAGTTCTTTTGCCCTTCAACCAATATACTAGAATTAAGTGGTCAACATGCCTCCATGTTAAAGTGTTAGAATATTCTGAAACTGAATATATAGACATGGCTTTACCTGTGTCTTATGTATTTTCATGTTACCAATTAGCATCTTTTTGTGTTAACTTGAAGAACTCCTTCCAGGATTTCTTGTGAGATAGGTCTAGTGGTGATAAATTCCCTTAGCTTTTGTTTATAAGGAATGGCTTTATTTTGTCTTTAATTCTGAAGGACAACTTTGCTGGATAAAGCATTCTTGGTTGGCAGTGTTTTTTGCTTCAGCCCTTTGAATATATCGTTCTGTTCTCTCCTGGTCTGTAAGGTTTTTGTTGAGAAATCCTCTCATAGCCTTATGCGGGTTCCTTTGTATGAGAGAATGATTTTTCTCTTGATGGCTTAACATTGTTTTTGATGTTAGAGGGTTTTATTATAATGACTCTTGGAGAAAAAAACTTTGGATTGGAATTTTGGAGTGACCTAATTGCTTTATGAACTTTGGTGTCCAAATCTGTTCCAAGGTTTGGGAACTTCTCAGCCATTATTCCTTCAAATAAGCTTTCCACAATCCTTTCTCCTGCTCTTCTCCTTCTGGGACTCCAGTGATGTGTAAATTGTTTCTCTTATTGTCATCCCATTGGTCCTGTAGGCTTTCTTAATTCCTTTTCATTCATCCTTCTTTTTGCTCCTCAGGATGGATAATTTCCAATGATCTGTCTTGGAGGTCCCTGATTCTTTCTTCTGCTTGTCTTCCTTATCAAGTCTGTTATTGAAGCTATTGAATTCTTCAGTTCATTCTTTATTTCTTTTTAATGCTTTCTATCTGCTTGTTGAACTTATTTTGTGCTTGTGTTGTTTTCCTGAAAGCACTATTAATTTTCTATGTTCTCTTGCAGCTCTGTGGTCATCTTTAGAATAATTATTTTGAATTATTTCTCTGGTAATTCCTGAATCTCCGTTTCTTTGGGTGAATTATTGTATTCTTACTGTGTTCTCTATTACTTTACTGTTTTCCTTAGAAAATGTTATGACTCTTCATGATCCCTGTGCCTCGTGTAGGTGTCTGTGCATCTGAAGAAGCCATCACCTATTCCAGACTTGATGGTTTCAAGTTCAATTTATGACTGTGTCTTCAGTTGGAAAGACCTTAACATAGTGGATGTCCTTATGCTTTACATCATGTTGGAGAGTGCTCTGACCCATAGTTTAGTGGTATGGGGCACCAGTTGTCATGGCATATACCTGGACTAGACATGTGGAGGGTTTGGTGACTCATTAGCAGAGGCTTTCAGGTCCCCCGCATTGACAACTGCAGGTGTCCTGTAGTGGCTGCAATGGCTGTTGAGGTCTTCAGCAGTTACTCTGGGTATAGTGGCTAGAGAAAAGGGAAAAGAGCAGTGGTGGCTAGAACCAGTGGTTTTGCATATACTTGGCTGTGGGGCCAGCCCCAGGTGCCTATGTAGTAGCAGTGGCTGTTTCCAGACACATTTATTGGTGGGGGCCAGGGTAAGGACTGGGGCCAAGTGTGGGCTCACTGGCAGCTGCAAAGACCCTGGCTGTTGATGTACACTACTGTGTCTACTGGTTCTTGACAGAAGGGCATGGCAGTGGAGACAGTGGCTGGGGGTGGACTGGGATTTTGCAAGTGCACAGCTGGAGGAGCTAGTTGCAGGTGTACAGTGTTGCAGGCCAGTGACTGGAGAGAGGGCAGAATCCGGACCCGCAAGCTGCTGCGGTGTATTAGTTGTTGGTGTGCACTCCTGTGGCTGCACAGATGTGTGTGTGTACTGCCCAGGTGTGTGTACTGCTGTTTGTTGAGCCCGGTGATGAGGGTTCAGGCACATAGCATTCAGATGAATAGCAGGAGAAGCCAGTCCTAAGCATGTGCATACTGGTGGGCCTCAGCATGGTATTGGTAATTCACGCAGCTACAGAGGCCTGGGCTGGCTACGAGTGCAGATCCTGGGCTCTGGAGGGAGGGTAGGGCTGGCATCAACAAACAGTAATACCAATGGCAAGGGGCTGATGAAATCTGCAGGGTAGCTGTGGCAATTGAGCAGGCTATATGTTTCTTCAGTGGTAAGGTCCACTGCAGGCCAGATTACTGGGAACCACAGTTGCTTCTCCTGCTGTTGGAAACCTCTGCTCTTCCTTCTTCTTAGCCATCTCTCTACATCTCAGTCTGTCAATGTCTCAGTGGGGTGAACCAAAGTGAGTCCTTGCTCTCATGCCCTAGTAAGCAGGGTAAGGTGGTTGCTTACCCCACTGTCCCTTTATTGGCAAGGGGAACTCTTTATAGCTGAGTGGTTCTCACCTGATGCTAAATAGTGCTGCCTGGGGAAGGGGACCAGCAGATAAAATGAGGCTGTTCTTCATTCCCTTTTTGTGCAGTTATTCTCAGGGTTTTTGTTTCACTGTGTTGCTGAAGTGTCTCAATGGAACCCAGAGCTCTCCCAGAGCTGTTTTATTCCTAGATAACTCATTGTTGATCTCTGTGGGGGGATGGAGGATTGTGTCTTCTATGTCATCTTGATCTGATCCGAAGTCTTTTAAACTAATCGTCTTCTTTTGCTTCCCTGACCATTACCCAGCATTGTGTTCATTCTCCTCTGATTTGGATCTACAAAAGGAGTTCTTTAATTATCTATAGTCAGTTAGCACAGCATGTAAAATTGTTTTTCTCTTAAGCAAATCAAGCTTCATTTTCAACATCAGCTACTGGTTTTGTTACTCATTTTGTCCATCTTTGTGATGCTTCCCGGTGCACCAGTACCCGTTCTGTAATTTTACTCTGTAAAACCCTGCCCACATCCAGATGCTCAGATGCCTGCTAGGGTGCTTCTGTATGTGCTGTGGCTGTGTCCTCCTGGGTCACTTCTGCTAAGGGGCTGGTTGTCTCTTTTCTTGGTGTGAAGCTACTCACTGGGGTTTTGTATTGTCAATCTGATGCATGCATTTATAACATTTCCCGTCAGCTTTTTACTTAAGGTTTTACACATATATCTTTTCAGGATGATTTCCTGAAAGAGGAATTTCTGGGCCAAATGGCAAATGCGTTTGCTGTATAGTTAGATATTGCACCATTTTGGATTTCCATCACTGATACAGGTGATTCTGTTTTCCAGAACTTTACTAACAGCATGTGTTGTCAAACCTTAGTGTTTTTGTCAGTATTATAGGAGAAATTTCTCAGTGTAGTATTATTTCACATTTCTTTTGAGGCCTTTTATAAAACACTTCAGAACATGTATAAAATGTGTGAAATACTTGGTGTAAACAAATATTGAAAACTCTTACAACAAGTAGTTAAAGTCCCCAGATAAATTGGGCTATCCTTATCCAGTGAAAGAACTAGTAGGCTCTGCTGCCCTAAAGTTCCTGAAGCTTGCTTTGAAAGATTTTCTTCATGTAACTCATTACTAGCATCCAGAGACATAGCAGGGAGGACTCAGAATGAGTTTCCCAAATGGGTGATGCCCAAGAACATACATCTGATTGGATAAAGCCCACCCACGTTATGCAGACTAATGTTTTGCTCAGAGTCCACTGATTTTTTTTTTAATTTTTAAAAATAATTTTTATTGGAACATAGTTGATTTACAGTGTTCTGTTAGTTTCAGGTATACAGCAAAGTGAGTCAGCTATACATACATATGTCCACTCTTTTATATATTATTTACCTGTATAGGTCATTACAGAGTATTGAGTAGAGTTTCCTGTGCTATACACTAGGCCCTTATTAGTTAAGTATTTTATATATGGTAGTGTCTGTATATCAATCCCAATCTCCCAGTTTATCCTTCCTCCCTTTCCCCCTGGTAACCATATGTTTGCTTTCTGCATCTGTGACTCTTTTTCTGTTTGTGAATAACATCATTTATACCATGTTTTTAGATTCCACATATAAGCGATGTCATGTATTTGTCTCTCTCTGTCTGACTTCACTCAGTATGACAATCTCTAGGTCCATCCACGTTGCTGCAAATGGCATTATTTTGTTCCTTTTTATACATTGCATGTATGTACCAATCTTCTTTACCCATCCCTCTGTTGGTGGACATTTAGGTTGCTTCCATGTCCTGGCTCTTGTAAATAGTGCTGCAATGAGCATGGGGTGCATATATCTTTTTGAATTAATGTTTTCTCTGGATATATGCCCAGGATTGGGATTTCTGGATCATATGGTAGCTACAGTTTTAGTTTTTCAAGGAAGCTTCATACTGTTCTCCATATTTGCTATATCAGTTTACATTCCCACCAACAGTGCAAGAGAGTTCCCTTTTCTCCACACCCTCTCCAGCATTTATTGTTTGTAGATTTTCTGATTTTCTGACTGGTGTGAGGTGATACCTCATTGCAGTTTTGATTTGCATTTTTCTGATAATTAGTGATGTTCACAATCTTTCATTGGCATCTTGGCCATCTGTATGTCTTTGGAGAAATGTCTATTTAGATCTTCTGACCATTTTTTGACTGGCTTGTTTGGTTTTTTTTGATACTGAGCTGCATGAGCTGTTTGTATATTTTGGAGATTAATCCCTTGTTGGTGTCTTCATTTGCAAATATTTTCCCATTCTGAGGGTTGTCTTTTGTTTATGGTTTCCTTTGCTGTGCAGAAGCTTCTAAGTTTAATGAGGTCCCATTTGTTTATTTTTGTTTTTATTTTCATTATGAGCTGGATCAAGAGAGATTTTGCTGCAGTTAATGTCATAGTGTGTTCGGCCTATGTTTTGCTCCAAGAGTTTTATAGTATCCAGTCTTACATTTAGGTCTTTAATCCATTTTGAGTTTATTTTTGTGTATGGTGTTAGGGGTGTTCTAATTTCATTCTTTTACATGTAGCTGTCCAGTTTCCCAGGGCCACTTATTGAAGAGGCTATCTTTTCTCCATTGTATGTTCTTGCCTCCTTTGTCGTAAATTAGGTGACTATATGTGGGCGAGTTTATATCTGGGTTTTCTATCCTGTACCATTGATCTATATCTCTGTTTTTGTGCCAGTTCCATACTGTTTTGATTACTGTAGCTTTGTAGTGTAGTCCGAAGTCAGGGAGCCTGATTCCTCCCACTCCATTTTTCTTTCTCAAGATTCCTTTGGCTCTTCATGATAATTTGTGTTTCCATACAAATTGTGCAATTTTTTGTTCTGTTTCTGTGAAAAATGCCATTGTTAGTTTTCTAGGAATTGCATTGCATCTGTAGATTGCTTTGGGTAGTAGAGTCATTTTCACAATGTTGATTCTTCCAATCCAAGAACATGGTATATCTCTCCATCTGTTTGTATCACCTTTAATTTCTTTCATCAGGGTATTATAGTTTTTGGCATACAGGTCTTTTGTCTCCTTAGGCAGGTTTATTCCTAGGTATTTTATTCTTTTTGTTGCAGTGGTAAATAGGAGTGTTTCCTTAATTTCTGTTTCAGATTTTTCATCATTAATGTATAGTAATGGAAGAGATTTCTGTGCATTCAATTTGTATACTGCTGCTGTACCAAATTCATTGATTAGCTCTAGTAGTTTTCTGGTAGCATCTTTAGGATTCTCTATGTATAGTATCATGTCATCTGCAAACAGTGACACCTTTACTTTTGCTTTTCCGATTTGGATTCCTTTTATTTCTTTTTCTTGTCTGATTGCTGTGGCTAAAACTTCCAAAACTATGTTGAATAATAGCGGTGATGGTGGGCAACCTTGTCTTGTTCCTGATCTTAGAGGAAATGGTTTCAGTTTTTCACCATTGAGAATGAAGTTGGCTGTGGCTTTGTCATATATGGCCTTTGTTATGTGGAGGTGGATTCCCTCTGTGCCCACTTTCTGGAGAGTTTTTATCTTAAATCGGTGTTGAATTTTGTTGAAAGCTTTTTCTCCATGTATTGAGTTTATCATGGTTTTCATCCGTCGGTTTGTTAATATGATTTATCACATTGATTGATTTGCGTATATTGAAGAATACTTGCATTCCTGGGATAAACCCCACTTGATCATGGTGTATGATTCTTCTAATGTGCTGTTGGATTCTGTTTGCTAGTATTTTGTTGAGGATATTTACATCTATGTTCGTTAGTAATTCTGGTCTGTAATTTTCTTTTTTTGTGACATCTTTGTCTGGTTTTGGTATCATGGGGATGGTGGCCTCGTAGAATGAGTTTTGGAGTGTTCCTCCCTCTGCTATATTTTGGAAGAGTTTGAGAAAGATAGGTGTTAGCTCCTCTGTAAATGTTTGATAGAATCCGCCGGTGAAGCCATCTGGTCCTGGGCTTTTGTTTTTTGGAAGATTTTAATCACAGTCTCAAGTGCTTGTGACTGATCTGTTTATATTTTCTGTTTCTTCATGGTTCAGTCTCAGAAGGTTTGCTTTTCTAAGAATTTGTCCATTTCTTCCAGGTTGTCACTTTTATTGGCATAGAGTTGCTTGTAGTAATCTCTCATGATCCTTTGTATTTCTGCAGTGTTAGTTGTTACTTCTTTTTCATTTCTAACTGTTGATTTGAGTCTTTCCCCTTTTTTTCTTGATGAGACTGGCTACTAGTTGGTCAATTTTGTTTACCTTCTCAAAGAACCAGCTTTTAATTTTATTGATCTTTGCTATTGTTTCCCTCATTCCTTTTTCATATCTGATCTGATTTTTATTTCTTTCCTTCTGCTAACTTTGGGGTTTTTTTTGTTCTTCTTTCTCCAATTACTTTAGGTGTAAGGGTAGGTTGTTTATTTGATATTTTTCTTGTTCCTTGAGGGGGAATGTATTACTATAAACTTCCCTCTTAGAATGCCTTTGCTGCATCCCATAGGTTTTGGGTCATCGTTTTTTCATTGTCATCTCTTTCTAGGTATTTTTAAATTTCCTCTTTGATTTCTTCAGGGATCTCTTGATTATTTAGTAGCATATTGCTTAGCCTCCATGTGTTTGTATTTTTTACAGTTTTCTTCCTATAATTGATATCTAGTGTCATAGCATTGTTGTCGGAAAAGATACTTAATATAATTTCAATTTTCTTAAATTTACCAAGGCCTGATTTGTGACCCAAGATATGATCTAACCTGGAGAATGTTCCATGAGCCCTTAAGAAGAAAGCATATTCTGTTGTTTTTGTATGGAATATCCTATAGATATTAACTGTCTATCTTGGTTAATGTATCATTTAAAGCTTATGTTTTCTTATTTAATTTTATTTTGGATGATCTGTACATTGATGTAAGTGGGGTGTTAAAGGCCCCTACTATGATTGTGTTACTGTCAATTTCCCCTTTTATGGCTCTTAGCATTTGCCTTATGTATTGAGGTACTCCTATATTGGATGCATAAATATTTTCAAGTGTCTTATCTTCTTTTTGGATTGATCCCTTGATCATTATGTAGTGTCCTTCTTTGTCTCTTGTAATAGTCTTTATTTTAAAGCCTTGTTTCTGTGATATGAGTATTGCTACTCCAGCTTTCTTTTGATTTCCATTTGCATGGAATATCTTTTTCATCCCCTCACTTTCAGTCTGTATGTGTCCCTAGGTGAAGTGGGTCTCTTGTAGACAGCATATATATGGGTCTTGTTTTTTATCCATTCAGCCAGTCTGTGTCTTTTGGTTGGAGCATTTGATCCATTTACATTTAAGGTAATTATCAATATGTGTGTTCCTATTACCACTTTCTTAACTGTTTTGGGTTTGTTATTGTAGGTCTTTTCCTTCTCTTGTGTTTCTTGCCTAGAGAAGTTCCTTTATCATTCGTTGTAAAGCTGGTTTGGTGGTGCTGAATTCTCTTAGCTTTTGCTTGTCCGTAAAGTTTTTAATTTCTCCGTCAAGTCTGAATGACATCCTTGCCAGGTAGGGTAATCTTGGTTGTAGGTTCTTCCATTTCATCACTGTAAATATGTTGTGCCACCCCTTCTGGCTTGTAGAGTTTCTGCTGAAAAATCAGCTGTTTACCTTATGGGAGTTCCCTTGTATGTTATTTATCATTTTTCCCTCGTTGCTTTTAATAATTTTTCTTTGTTTTTAATTTTTGTGAATTTATTACTATGTGTCTCAGTGTGTTTCCCCTTGGGTTTGTCCTGCCTGGGACTCTCTGTGCTCCCTGACTTAGGTGGCTGTTTCCTTTCCCATGTTAGGGAAGTTTTCAACTATAATCTCTTCAAATATTTTCTTGTATCCTTTCTCTCTCTCTTCTCCTTTTGGGACCCCTATAATGTGGATCCGGGTGCATTTAATGTTGTCTAGAGATCTCTTAGGCTGTCTTCATTTCTTTTCATTCTTTTTTCTTTACTTTGTTCCATGGCAGTGAATTCCACCATTCTGTCTTCCAGGTCGTTTATCTGTTCTTCTGCCTCAGTTATTCTGCTATTGATTCCTTCTAGTGTATTCTTCATTTCAGTTATTGTATTTTTCATCAGTGTTTGTTTTTTAATTCTTCTAGGTCTTTGTTAAACATTGTTTGCATCTTCTCGATCTTTGCCTCCATTCTTTTCCGAGGTTCTGGATAACCTTCACTATCATTATTCTGAATTCTTTTTATTGAAGGTTGCCTATCTCCACTTCATTTAGTTGTTTTACTGGGATTTTGTCTTGTTCCTTCATCTGGTACATAGTCCTCTGCCTTTTCACTTTGTCTGTCTTTCTGTGAATGTGCTTTTCCTCTCACAGGCTGCAAGATTGTAGTTCTTCTTGCTTCTGCTGTCTGCCCTCTGTGGATGAGGCTATCTAAGAGGCTTGTGCAAGCTTCCTGATGAGAGGAACTGGTCTGGAAGAATTTCAGATGGGTAACTCTTGTCTGAATGTTTGGTAAAATTTGCCTGTGAAGCCTTCTGGTACTGGATTTTTTTTTGTTGGAAGGTTTTTTTTTGCTGTATGGGGGCCTCTCACTGTTGTGGCCTCTCCCATTGCAGAGCACGGGCTCTGGACACGCAGGCTCAGCGGCCATGGCTCACTGGCCTAGCTGCTGTGCAGCATGTGGGATCTTCCTGGACCGGGGCACGAACCCGCGTCCCCTGCATCGGCAGGCGGACTCTCAACCACTGTGCCACCAGGGAGGCCCTTGTTGGAAGTTTTTTATTCACAGTTTCAATTTCAGTACTTGTGATTGGTCTGTTCATATTTTCTGTTTTTTCCTGGTTCATTTTTGGAAGGTTGTACCTCTCTAAGAATTTGTGGATTTCTTCTAGGTTCTCCATTTTACTGGTATATGGTTGCTCATAGTAGTCTCTGAGGATCCTTCGTATTTCTTTGGTGTCCACTGTAACTTCTGCTTTTTTGTTTCTAATTTTATGGATTTGAGTCCTCTCGTTTGTTTTCTTGATGAGTCTGGCTAAAGGATTATCAAATTCATTTATCTTCTAAAATAAGTAGCTTGTAGTCTAATTGATTTTTGCTGTTGTTTTCTTTGTTTTTATTTCTACTCTGATTTTTATGATTTCTTTCCTTCTACTGATTTTGAGTTTTGTTTGTTTTTTCTCTGGTTGCTTCAGGTATAAAGTTAGGTTGTTTCTTTGAGATTTTTCTGTTTTCCTGAGGTAAGATTGTATTGTTATAAACTTCCCTCTTAGAACTGCTTTTGCTGCATCCTATAGGTTTTCGGTTGTTGTGATTTTATTGTCATTTGTTTCTATGTATTTTGATTTCCTCTTTGATTTCTTCAGTGATCTCTTGGTTATTTAGTAGTGTTTTCGTTATTAACCTCCATGTGTTTGTGTTTTTATAGTTTTTTTTTTTCCTGTAATTGATTCCTAATCTCATGGAATTGTGGTTGGAAAAGATACTTGATAAAATTTCAGTTTTCTTAAATTTTTCAAGGCTTTATTTGTGGCCCAAGATGTGATCATTCCTGGAGAATGTTCCATGTGCACTTCAGAAGAAAGCGTATTCTGCTGCTTTCAGATGGAATATCCTATAAACATCAATTAAATCTATCTAGAGTATTGTGTCATTTAAAGCTTGTTTTTCCTGCTTTATTTTCTGTTTGGATGATCTCTCCATTGGTGTAAGTGAGGTTTTAATGTTCTCCATTATTTTTGCACTGCTGCTGATTTCCCCTTTTATGGCTGATATCCCCTTTTATGGCTGATATCATTTGCCTTATGTATTGAGATGCTCGTATGTTGGGTGCACATATATTTATAACTGTTATATTTTCTTCTTGGATCTATCCCTTGATTGTTATGTAATGTCCTTCCTTGTCTGTTAACAGTCTTTATTTTAAAGTCTATTTTGTCTGATATGTGTATTGCTACTCCAGGTTTCTTTTGATTTCCATTTGCATTGGATATCTTTTTCCATTCCCTCACTTTCAGTCTGTATGTGTCCCTAGGTCTGAAGTGGGTCTCTTGTAGACAGCATATATATGGATCTTGTTTTGTATCCATTCAGCCAGTCTGTGTCTTTTGGTTGGAACATTTAGTCCATTTACACTTAAGGTAATTATGGATATGTATGTTGCTGTTATCAGTTTCTTAATTGTTTGGGGTTTGTTTTTGTAGGTTTTTTCCCTTTCCTTCCTCTTTTGTTCCTTTGTCATTTGATGATCATCTTTAGTGTTGTGTTAGGGTTGCTGTTTGTTTTGTGTTTGTGTATCTGTTGTTTTTGCATTTGCTGTGCCCATGAGGTTTATTTTTTTAATATCTTTATTGGAGTGTAATTGCTTTACAATCTTATGTTAGTTTGTGCTATACAGCAAAGTGAATCCACTATATGTATACTTATATCCCTATATCCCCTCCCTCTTGAGCATCCCTCTCATCCCTGTAGGTGGTCACAGAGCATCAAGTTGATCTACCTTTGCTATGCAGCAGCTTCCCACTAGCTATCCATTTTACATTTGGTAGTGTATATGTGTCAGTGTTACTCTGTCGCTTCATCCCAGCTTCCCCTTCCTCCCCATGTCTTCAGGTACATTCTCTACATCAGTGTCTTTATTCCTGTCCTGTCACTCAGTTCATCAGTACCATTTTTTTAGATTCTTTATGTGTTCATTAGCATACAGCATTTGTTTTTCTCTTTCTGACTTCACTCTGTATGACAGACTCTAGGTCTATCCACCTCATTACAACCCATGAGGTTTTGATACAGCAGTCTGTATATGTACAAGGCTGTTTTAAATTTGCTGGTCTCTTTCCCACCTAGAAGAGTTCCTTTAGCATTTGTTGTAAACTGGTTTAGTGGTGGTGAATTCTGTTAGCTTTTGCTTGTCTGTAAAGCTTTTGATTTCGCCATCAAATTTGAATGAAAACCTTGCAGAGTAGAGTATTCTTGGTTGTAAGTTTTTCCCTTTTATCACTTGAAATATATCGTGCTACTCCCTTCTGGCCTGCAGAGTTTCTGCTGAATAATCAGCTGATAACCTTATGGGGATTCCCTTGTATGTTTTGTGTTCCTTTTAACATTTTTTCTTTTATTTTTATCACTTTGATTAATATGTGTCTTGCCATGTTCCTCCTTGGGTTCATCCTGTATGGGGCTCTCCGTGATTCCTGGACTTGAGTGAGTGTTTCCTTTGTCATGTTAGGGAAGTTTTTGGCTGTAATATCTTCAAATATTTTCTCCAGCCCTTTCCTTTCTTCTCTTCTTTTTCTGGGACTGCTATAATGCAAATGTTGGTGCTTTTAATATTGTCCCAGAGGTCGCTGAGACTTTCCTCATTTCTTTTCATTCTTTTTTCTTTATTCTGTTCTGTGGTAGTGATTTCCAGCATTCTGTCTTCCAGTTTACTTATTTCTTCTTCTGTCTCAGTTATTCTGCTATTGATCCTTTCCAGTGTATTTTTCATTGCAGTTATTGCGTTCATCTCTGTTTGTTCTTTAACTCTTCTAGCTCGTTGTTCAACATATCTGGTATCTTCTCACTCTGTGCCTCCAATCTTTTTCTGTGATTTCGCATCATCTTTACTATCATTACTCTAAATTCTTTTTCAGGTGAATTGCCTATCTTCTCTTCATTTAGTTGTTATTGTGGGGTTTTATTTTCTTTCTTTGTTTTCAGCATATTTCTGTGCCATCTCACTTTGTCTCACATCCTGTGTTTGTGGTCTTCTTTCCACAGGCTACAGGATTGTGGTTACTCTTGCTCTTGTTTCTGCCCCCTGATGGGTCAGGTTGGTCCAGGAGTCTGTGCAGGCTTCCTGGCGGGAAGGACTGGTGTCTGCGCTCGGGAGGTTGGTGCTGGGTCTTGTCCCTCTGATGGGCAGGGCCTTGTGAAGGGGTGTGCTTTGAGGTGGCTGTGAGCGCAGTATGTCTTTAGTCTGCTAATTGGTGGAGCTGTGTTCCAGTTTTGGTGGTTGTTTGGCCTGAAGCTTTCCAGCACTGGAGCGGGCAAGTTGCTGCATGAGCCTGGTTTTTGGTGCTGAAATGTGGACCTCTGGGAGAGCTCACTCTAATCAGTATTCCCTGGGGTGTTTGCTACCAGTGTCCTTGCCCTCACAGTGAGCTATAGTCGATCTTTGCCTCCCCAGGAGATCCTCCAAGACCCCTAGGTAGGTGTAGTGTGGTGGACCTCACTGTCCTTAGTTACCTGGCCCTTGGGTCTCAGCTATGGTTTCAGCCCCATCTTTGTGTGTGGGCCACCACAGGGGTCTGCTCCAGAGGCTGCCCCAATGCACACAAGTCTGCTCCAATGACTTGGTAGTGTATAGGTGTTCAGAGGCAGTGGTAGCCAGGGTTGTGGGATCCCTGGTAGCGGCCATTCCCATTGTAGATGCTGGTGCCTTGACAGGCAGCTGGTGCAGTGCCTGGCTTTACTGATGGCTGCACTTAGACTCTGCAGCTGCTAAAATCTGTAAGGAAGTCACAACACCTAAGTACGAAGCTGAAGCTGATGTGGTTAGCATCTTACGTCGCGGCCTTAACAGTGGTTGTGTGTTTATACTCTATGACTATTTGATTACCATTGACTTTCAAGCAATTGAAACCACTTTGTTCAATGCAGTAGAATTTCATTTCTCTATATGGGTGTCAGTGTCAAGTGACAATTCATTTGCTGTATTTTTCATTCTGGAGGAGCCGGTAGACCTGGTTAGCAGTGGCATTGACTCTTACAGAGAAATCACACTTTTCTGGCCTTGGGTTTTTGTTTGAAAGTCTACAGATTTCATTTGAGTGATGAAATTAAAATGTAAATATATACATAAATGTATGATATACATCCTTTTCACAGGATGAATGAAAGAATACATTACCATGTAAGTAATTTTCATTTTTTCCTAAAGAAAAGTTGGGCCACGTCCTTGGTAGATGCAGTCCTGTGAGAATGATGGTCTTTTATTTCTGCCTTGTGTTAGAGAATCTTGGTTCTCCATAGAGTGCCTACAGTGGAAAACTGTGTGGGCTTTTCTTCTTTTTTTTTGTTTTTGTTTGTTTTTTTAAATTTTTGGCTGTGTTGGGTCTTCGTTGCTGTGTGCAGGCTTTCTCTAGTTGTGGTGAGCGGGGGCTACTCTTCATTGTGGTGCACTGGCTTCTCATTGTGGTGGCTTCTCTTGTTGGGGAGCATGGGCTGTAGGTGTGCGGGCTTCAGTAGTTGTGGCACGTGGGCTCAGTAGTTGTGGCTCATGGGCTCTAGGTGCACGGGCTTCAGTAGTTGTGGCACACATGCTTAGTTGCTCCGTGGCATGTGGGATCCTCCCGGGCTAGGGATCGCACCCATGTCCCCTGCATTGGCAGGCGGATTCTTAACCACTGCACCACCAGGGAAGCCCTGGGCTTTCATTCTGTTTTATGTTTTCCTACGATGTATGTCCTGGTGTTTCTGCAGTCTGTGGATGAACAGCCCTGTTCAAGGGACCTCACTCTGAGTCTGAGCTCTGAACTGGACATGGAGGAGAACATCATCTGTATTTCTGATGTATCTCAGTCCTGGAATAATGGCTCTCTCTTTCTAGTGTCAATTCCCTGCATATTTAAAACTGTACTGAGAGCATGGAGGTCAGTCTAATTATAAGTAACATCCGCCAGCTAAAAGTAATCATTGTAAGAAGAGACTCCTCCAACTTGGTTGTTCTGGGACCTGATTAATGTATGAACAAATGTATGAACTTCTACCTCTAGAGAGTGAAGTTCAGTAGGGATCCAGATAGTCCTGATGATCAGCTGGGTTTGGGAATCCCATTGCAGACTTGGCATCCTCATGAAGTCACCAAGGCTTCTGGGAGTTCAGAAACTTCTCAAGATGACACAGTTAACTTGCATGAGATCTTGGACCAAGAGTCATCTCCTGACTTCTGGTGTCATCACATTGTACAACCACATAATGCCTCCTGTGTAAAATTGTAGTGAATTACACTGATTTTTTGTGAGTTTGTACTGGTAAGAATGTATGAGATGGACCGTTTATGCATGTCACTTGTGACTTATAAGTCTGCTTAAGGCACTTAGCAGTGAGGGAGAAAGCCAGTGATTTTGGTAAAGGTGGGGCTGGTTTTGAGGGATGACATAAAAGAATGTATAAAAAGCTAATATGCCTACTGCTGCCGTCCTTGTTTTTGGCTCCCAGTTTTTAATAGCCACCAAGAGGAACTTTTTATATTTTATCACTGAATCTGACAGTGACTCAAAGGTGATATAGGGTTAAAGCTTACCCCCTCAATGGTTTGGATGAACTGTTGCATGAAAGAGCTGAAGTAGGGGTTTAATGAGAGCAGAGAAAAAAGAAAGAAAATTTGCCTGTAGTCCAAGTTTTAGTTTTTGTTCACTTATTTTAACTTTCTTCATGAAACACTCTGTAGTTAAAAAATATATGTACCTTTCTCTAAAAATGTATAAGTAAAGCTTTATGCTTTATAGGAACATTCAAAGCAATGTGTATATGAGGAACATACATCTCTGTAACTGATCCATTATGGAAGTGCCCATGAGGCCAGACCTTGTTGGGATGTAGAGGTGTCACCATTCAATGTGTGGGGTCCCCCAGTGCATCTGTATCCACTCTCCAAGGGAGAGCACTTGGCCCAGTTTTCATAAATATTTTGTTTGTTGATGGCAATCATAGCAGTGCTGTTGAGCCCTGAAGCCCTATTTCGAAGGGAGAGAATGATTTCCTGCTTGTTCTCTCATTCCAGTGGTGCTGATAGCTCAGATCAGCTCTGGTGCTGAGTTTTGCTGTGAGTTGTGACATTTGTGGCCAGGAATTTGTTAATGATAATAAAGTACCGGAGTTGGTGCATTTTTTACTTTTTCTCCCATGAGTAAGTAGACTGAGCATTATCCTGATAATAATAATCAGTGCAGACATTATATGCCAGGTCTCTGCCAAGTAAGCCCTTTCCTTACATTTCTCATTAAGTGGGAGGGACAGTTTTAGTGTCCTCATCTGAGGCATGAGGAAACTGAGGTTTAAAGAGGTTAAGTGTCTTGCCCAGGGTCCCACTGTAGAGCTGGAGTGTCACTTGTACTCACCAGCATGCCAGGATGCTCTTGTGAGTGGAACAGAAGGGCATTTGGGCTGGCCGTTAAGCATCTGGATTTTTGGGTAACATGGGGGAAACAGTTTAGAGCTAGAATCTGTGTCATCGTGTATCTGGTGACTTTCCAGAGAAGGAGTTCGTTCTCTCTCTGGCTACAGAAAACTGCGTATTCTTTAAAGGGTGGAGCCAAGCCTTGTCTTCTTCAGTGCTCTGCGTCTACCACCCTTGCTGCACACAGGGATTGGCTGGAAGAATGTATGAATAGATGGATGGAAGGGAGTGAAGGCAGGAGGAAGGAACAAGAAGAAATGAAAGGAAATAAGGAAGGAAGTATATTAGTTTGTGATTTGTGGGTGGGTAGATATAAGGAAAGAAGAAAGAAAAGAAAGGAAGGAGGAGAAAAAGTTCCTTTTATATGTATTTGAATTGAAGGAAAGAATTTAGGAGATGGCTAGGAAAGAGTAATAAATTGGAACCAGAATGAAATAAAAGAGATATGTAGAAGAAATGTAGAAATTTTCAACTTTGCACAAAGCACTGTTACTGATACTTTACTGTTTTTAGCTTTACCCATATATTCTCCCTGCACATAGATCTCACTTAACGTTTATTTATTTTTATGTACCAGAAAGAAAGAAGGGTTTTTTTTTTTTCTTGCTGTCTGTTTTTTTGTGTGTGTAACTTTTGGGGTTACTGTTACTATTATTTAATGGAATGTTATAATCTCACATATTTCTTTTTGAACCAGGATTGATGGAAAGATGTCAAGTGCTCACACCAACTACAAACTGGATGAGGCACAGGCTATAATGAGCGAGCTCAGGACCATCAAAAAAACCATTTGTACAGGCGAGAAGGAAAGACGGGACCTGATGCACGTAAGAGGCCCCGGTGCTCTTCAGAACCCACATCTGTCCTTCCGTCTGCCTGCCTGCTTGTCTGTCTTCCTTTCCTCTCTGTATATATTCACATACATACATATGTATCCTCCCTTTCTCATCTATATATGTCCGTGTATCTATACACACATGCATTTTAATAGGTTTATTACTTGTTATGTATATGTAATTTATGTTTAAAAGTTTTTTTTAAAAATTGGGAATGTTCATGTTGTTCAATAATCAAAACAATTCAAAAGGTATACAATAAGAGGTCTTGGAATCACCATGTTCTTTCATAGCCCATAACTGCTTTTAATGGTTTCTTGTGTACTCTTCTAGTGTTTATAAAGACACAAAAATAGCCTTCATGCAAAAGCTAATTATGTACATACAGTTTGATCTTGCTGTCTTACTCATATAATAATACTATCCTGTACTTTTGCAAATAAATACACAAATACCTCTTTATTCTTTAGTTATAACTGCACAGTATTCCATAATGTGGATGTTGAAAAATTATATATCTGAGATCGTTAGTTTTATTTTGCTTTATTGTTATTACTATCTTTTTGGCCCCTTAACTCCTGTAGCTTCTGTTATTTTTAGAAAAAGATGTGCTTTTGCAGGTGGATATATGATGGTCTTTTTGCTTGATGCTGTAATGCATTCAGTTTTTCCTTTTACGTTCTCTCGTTTTTACTTCTTTTTTTTCTGGCTGTAGCACGTGGCTTGTGGAATATTAGTTCCCTGACCAGGGATTGAACCTCTGTACCCTGCAGTGGAAGGCCGGAGTCTTAACCACTGGACCACCAGGGAGATCCCTATGGTCTCATTTTAGTTATAGTTTTTTTAAATTTCTTTTCAGTTTTTCTTCATGTACTCAATCCGCCAAGTGGGCAGGTACTACGTTATACACATTTATGTAGATTCTGCACAGTATAAGACATACAGGGATATATAAAGTAAATATCAAACATAGAGGCAAAATAAGACAGATGCATATATATAATTTTAATGTATACCAGTGCTTCCTAAAGTCAAGGCTGCAGTGAATTAAGTAGAGTTTCCTAAATGGTGGTTAAAATGCACATTGTTGGGCCCTAACCTATTCTAGTGAATTAGAATGATGTAGTTGGGGCCCACAAATCTGTATTTGTAAATGACTTTCCAGGTCATGGTAGGTAAATGATGTATTCTTAGTTTTGCTGTGAACAATGGTAACAAGACTAGCTACCATTAGTGAACCTTCTGTGTGTGCAGAATTGGACAAGATGTTCTGCCTGCATTACCCATCTAAGCCTAGCCAAAACCTCAGAGTGAACGCAGTGGTGTTTGATAGTATATATATGGAGGCTTTGGCCCAGGTTGAAGTTGGTTTCCCTGCTCTGGCCCCTCTGAGGCTACAGTGCATAGCAGTGGATAAATCATCCACTTGTGTTGCTTGAGAAAGGATAGAGAGTTTATGGAAGGAGTTTCAGGCCTCAGAATTTTCTCTGAGATGTCCATAGCTTCACAATCTATGGGAACCTCCAGGAAGAGGCAAGAGCAACACCCTCTTTCACTAAAATCAAATAAGTTATTTTAGCTTTCTTATACTAAAAACTGACACCTTCTAAGAAACTTATGTTTACAACTACGTATACAAGTTATATTGCACTAAAATCAAATAAGTTATTTTAAAATCAAATAAATTATTTTAGCTTTCTTATGCTAAAAACTGACCCCTTCTAAGAAACTTTTGTTTACAACCACATATACAAGTTATATTGCACCAAGGTATTCTGGTTCTTGAGTTTGTAGTAAGAACTGTGGAAGAGGAGTATGTTTAGAAATGTAAAATCAGTGTAGAAAATTTGAAATCTGTTTAATTTTTATATTGAGAGGTTCTGTTTGCCAAAGTTTCTGTGTTTTTTGGCAAACTAGCATGTATATTAATCTTAACTCTGTACAATTAGGGTGGAAAATATTAGGTTGTAGAAACACATAGTAGAGGTGACATGGAAGATTCAGAAGTCCCAAGCCCTTGGAAAAAGAAAAAAAAGAAAAAAAAATGAAACACTGACTGATCCAACTTTGTGGGCATTCTACAAAACAGACAGAGGCTTATAGGAACCACACAAATTTACAATCAAGAAAAATCTATGTTCAAAACACTGTGAAATTTCATGGCATTTTTACTTGATACCCCATCCCTTGCCGTTGCCCCATTCCATTACCAATGCAGCACTATCTAGGTCTTGAGGAAATGGTGATCTAGCTCCCTGCCTTGAACTGGAGGGATCACAGCAGACCTTATGTAGAAATTAATGTGTATACCTGTTCAAACCTATTTTGGGATTACCTTAAAATCTGACGCGAGGTGTTCATTTTGTATAACTTGGAACCTGCATGAGAAAAACATCAGTCACTAGTCTAAAAGTTACAAGGCTGACTGTAAGCATGGACTTACCTTGGATGAGAGCTTATGAGTGGAGTCATACAGTAGACTATTTAAGGACCTGAGAAGAAGTTGGGATGAGACTCTGGTAAACTAGGACATCTAAAGCAGTTATATATGAGGAGGAATTTAGAAAGCTATGGGTATGCAAAGGTAAAAGACATACTCAGAAAAGTCCTCAGAAGAGCTTTAGAGCTTGTGCTGCTCTCTTAGACTCAGAGTATAAGCTAAGTATAGCTAAATGGTAGAGGAATGCCTGAAAACAGAGCCAGTCTACAAAGATAGAGAGGTGGTTTACTTTTGTTTTTGCAGCTCCTGGCATTCAATGAAGTCACTATCAAACATTAGCGAAACATTAGATAAAGGAACCAGACTTTGGTGATCACACATAATTAGAAATAGTCTTTGCAAATATAGTTTGTAAAAACAAACGGACTTTTGTAACTTTCCAAAAAAAAAAAAAGTACCATGGGGAAGAGGGAGTACTTGATTTTAAGAATTACCACATTATAAAGTTAAATGTTCAGTTTTCAAGAGAAAATCACATGGCATAAAAAAAAAAACCCAGGAAAACATGGTTCATTCAAGGGAGGAAATTAATTGATAGAAATTACCTGTAAGAATCCCAGATATCAAACATATTCTACAAAGACTTTATTTATTTTTAGCATCTTTATTGGAGTATAATTACTTTACACTGCTGTGTTAGTTTCTGCTTTATAACAAAGTGATTCGGTTATACATATACATATGTTCCCATATCTCTTCTCTATCATGTCTCCCTCCGTCCCACCCTCCCTATCCCACCCCTCTAGGTGGTCACAAAACAACAAGCTGATCTCCCTGTGCTATGCAGCTGCTTCCCACTAGCTATCTGTTTTACGTACGGTAGTGTATATATGTCCATGCCACTCTCTCCCTTTGTCACAGCTTACCCTTCCCCCTCCCCATATCCTCAAGTCCATTCTCTAGTAGGTCTGTGGCTTTATTCCCGTCTTACCCCTAGGTTCTTCATGATCTTTTTTTTTTTTAGATTGCATTTATGTGTGTTAGCATACAGTATTTGTTTTTCTCTTTCTGATTTACTTCACTCTGTATGACAGATTCTAGGTCCATCCACCTCACTACAAATATCTCAATTTCATTTCATTTTATGGCTAATATTCCATTGCATATATGTGCCACATCTTCTTTATCCATTCATCCAATGATGGACATTTAGGTTGCTTCCATGTCCTGGCTATTGTAAATAGAACTGCAACGGACATTTTGGTATATGACTGTTTTTGAATTATGGTTTTCTCAGGGTATATGCCCAGTAGTGGGATTGCTGGGTTGTATGGTAGTTCTATTTTTAGTTTTTTACGGAACCTCCATACTGTTCTCCATAGTGGCTGTATCAATTTACATACCCACCAACAGTGCACGAGTGTTCCCTTTTCTCCACACCCTCTCCAGCATTTATTGTTTCTAGATTTTTTTGATGATGGCCATTCTGACTGGTGAGATGATATCTCATTGTAGTTTTGATTTGCATTTCTGTAATGATTAATGATGTTGAACATTCTTTCAAGTGTTTGTTGGCAATATGTATATCTTCTTTGCAGAAATATCTATTTAGGTGTTCTGCCCAATTTTGGATTGGGTTGTTTGTTTTTTTGTTATTGAGCTGCATGTGCTGCTTGTAAATCTTGGAGATTAATCCTTTGCCAGTTGCTTCATTTGCAGATATTTTCTCCCATTCTGATGGTGGTCTTTTGGTCTTCTTTATTTCCTTTGCTGTGCAAAAGCTTTGAAGTTTCATTAGGTTTCATTTGTTTGTTTTTCTTTCCATTTCTTTAGGAGGTGGGTCAAAAATGATCTTGCTGTGATTAATGTCATACAGTGTGCTGTCTATGTTTTGTCTCTAACAGTTTGTTAGTGACTGGCCTTACATGTAGGTCTTCAATCCATTTTGAGTTTATTTTTGTGTATGGTGTTAGGGAGTGTTCTAATTTAATACTTTTACATGTACCTGTCCAGTTTTCCCAGCACCCCTTATTGAAGAGGCTGCCATTTCTCCACTGTATATTCTTGGCTCCTTTATCAAAGATAAGGTGACCATATGTGAGTGGTTCTATCTCTGGGCTTTCTATCCTGTTCCATTGATCTATATTTCTGTTTTTGTGCCAGTACCATACTGTTTTGATTACTGTAGCTTTGTAGTATAGTCTGAAGTCAGGGAGCCTGATTCCTACCGCTCCGTTTTTTATTCTCAAGATAGCTTTGGCTATTCGGGGACTTTTGTGTTTACATACAAATTGTGAAATTTTTGTTCTAGTTATGAAAAATGCCAGTGGTAGTTTGATAGGGATTGCATTGAATCTGTAGATTGCTTTGGGTAGTAGAGTCATTTTCACAATGTTGATTCTTCCAATCCAAGAACATGGTATATCTCTCCATCTATTTGTATCATCTTTAAGTTCTTTCATCAGTGTCTTATAATTTTCTGCATACAGGTCTTTTGTCACCCTAGGTAGGTTTATTCCTAGATATTTTATTCTTTTTGTTGCAGTGGTAAATAGGAGTGTTTTCTTAATTTCACTTTCAGATTTTTCATCATTAGTGTGTAGGAATGCCAGGTATTTCTGTGCATTAATACGTATCCTGCTACTTTACCAAATTCAGTGATTAGCTCTAATAGTTTTCTGGTAGCATGTTTAGTATTCTGTATGTAGAATATCATGTCATCTACAAGCAGTGGCAGCTTTACTTCTATTCCATTTGGATTCCTTTTATTTCTTTTTCTTCTCTGATTGCTGTGTCTAAAACTTCCAAAACTATGTGGAATAAGAGTAGTGAGAGTGGGCAACCATGTCTTGTTCCTGATCTTATTGGAAATGGTTTCAGTTTTTCACCATTGAGGATGATGTTGGCTGTGGGTTTGTCATATATGGCCTTTATTATTTTGAGGAAAGTTCCCTCTATGCCTACTTTCTGCAGGGTGTTTATCTAAATGGGTGTTGAATTTTGTTGAAAGCTTTCTCTGCATCTATTGAGATGATCATATGGTTTTCCTCCTTCAATTTGTTAATATGGTGTATAACATTGATTGATTTGCATATACTGAAGAATCCTTGTATTACTGGATTAAACCCCACTTGATCACGGTGTATGATCCTTTTAATGTGCTGTTGGATTCTGTTTGCTAGTATTTTGTTGAGGGTTTTTGCATCTATTTCATCAGTGAAATTGGCCTGTACTTTTCTTTCTTTGTGACATCTTTGTCTGGTTTTGGTATCAGGGTGATGGTGGTCTCGTAGGATGAGTTTTGGAGTGTTCCTCCCTCTGCTATATTTTGGAAGAGTTTGAGATGGATAAGTGTTAACTCTTCTCTAAATATTTGACACTATTCTTCTGTGAAGCCATCTGGTCCTGGGCTTTTGTTTGTTGGAAGATTCTATCAACCGTGATTTTTAATCACAGTTTCAATTTCAGTGCTTGTGATTGGTCTGTTCATATTTTCTATTTCTTCCTGATTCAGTCTTGGCAGGTTGTGCATTTCTAAGAATTTGTCCACTTCTTCCAGGTTGTCCATTTTATTGGCATAGAGTTGCTTGTAGTAGTCTCTCATGATCTTTTGTATTTGTGCAGTGTCAGTTGTTACTTCTCCTTTTTCATTTCTAATTCTATTGATTTGAGTCTTCTCCCTTTTTTTCTTGTTGAGTGTGGCTAATGGTTTATCAATTTTGTGTATCTTCTCAAAGAACCATCTCTTAGTTTTATTGATATTTGCTATCGTTTCCTTCATTTCTTTTTCATTTATTTCTGATCTGGTCTTTATGATTTCTTTCCTTCTGCTAACTTTGGGGTTTTTTTGTTCTTCTTTTTCTAATTACTTTAGGTGCAAGGATGGGCTGTTTATTTGAGATGTTTCCTGTTTCTTAAGGTAGGATGTATTGCTATAAACTTCCCTCTTAGAACTGCTTTTGCTGCATCCCATAGGTTTTGGGTCATCTTGTCTCCATTGTCATTTGATTCTAGGTATTTTTTGATTTCCTCTTTGATTTCTTCAGTGATCAGTTTGTTATTAAGTAGTGTATTGTTTTGCCTCCATGTGTTTAAATTTTTTACAGATCTTTTCCTGTAATTGATGTCTAGTCTCATAGCGTTGTGGTCAGAAAAGATACTTGGTATGATTTCAGTTTTCTTAAATTTACCAAGGCTTTATTTCGGACCCAAAATATGATTTATCATGGAGAATGTTCCATGAACACTTGAGAAAAATGTGTATTCTGTTGTTTTTGGATGGAATGTCCTATAAATATCGATTATTCCATCTTGTTTAATGTATCATTTAAAGCTTGTGTTTTCTTATTTATTTTCATTTTGGATGATCTGTCCATTGGTGAAAGTGGGGTGTTAAAAGTCCACTACTATGACTGTGTTACTGTCGATTTCCCCTTTTATGGCTGTTAGTATTTGCCTTATGTATTGAGGTGCTCCTGTGTTGGGTGCATAAATATTTACAATTTTATATCTACTTCTTGGATCGATCCCTTGATCATTATGTAGTGTCCTTCTTTGTCTCTTCTAATAGTCTTTATTTTAAAGTCTATTTTGTCTGATATGAGAATTGCTACTCCAGCTTTGTTTTGAGTTCCATTTGCACGGAATATCTTTTCCATCCCCTCACTTTCAGTCTGTTGTGTCTGTAGGTTTGAAGTGGGTCTCTTGTAGACAGTATATATATGGGCCTTGTTTTTGTATCCATTCGGCCAGTCTGAGTGTTTTGGTGGGAGCATTTAATCCATTTACATTTAAGGTAGTTATCGATATGTATGTTCCTATTCCCATTTTGTTAATTGTTTTGGGTTTGTTATGGTAGGTGTTGTTCTTCTCTTGTGTTTCTTGCCTAGAGAAGTTCCTTTGGCATGTGTTGTAAAACTGGTTTGGTCATGCAGAACTCTCTCCGCTTTTCCTTGTCTGGAAAGGTTTTAATTTCTCCATCAAATATGAATGAGATCCTTGCTGGGTAGAGCAATCTTGGTTGTAGGTTTTTCTCCTTCATCAGTTGAAATATGTCCTGCCACTTCCTTCTGGCTTGCAGAGTTTCTCCTGAAAGATCAGCTGTTAACCTTATGGGAATTCCCTTGTATGTTATTTGTTGTTTTTCCCTTGCTGCTTTTTGTTTGTTTGTGAGTTTTTTGTTTTGTTTTTTTTGTGGTACGCGGGCCTCTCACTGTTGTGGCCACTCCCGTTGTGGAGCACAAGCTCCGGATGTGCAGGCCCAGTGTCCATGGCTCACAGGCCCAGCCGTTCTGCGGCATCTTTGCTGCTTTTAATATGTTTTCTTTGTATTTAATTTTTGATAGTTTTATTAATATGTGTCTTGGCATGTTTCTCCATGGATTTATCCTGTATGGGACTCTCTGTGCTTCCTGGACTTGATTAACTATTTCCTTTCCCATATTAGGGAAGTTTTCAACTATAATCCCTTTAAATATTTTCTCAGTCCCTTTGTTTTTCTCTTCTTCTTCTGGGACCCCTATGATTTGAATGTTGGTGCGTTTAATGTTTCCCAGAGGTCTCTGAGACTGTCCTCAGTTCTTTACATTCTTTTTTCTTTATTCTGCTGTGCAGTAGTTATTTCAACTGTTTTATCTTCCAGGTCAGTTATCCGTTCTTCTGCCTCTGTTATTCTGCCATTGATCCCTTCTAGAGTATTTTTCATTTGATTTATTGTGTTGTTCATCGTTGTTTGTTTCATCTTTAGTTCTTCTAGGTCCTTGTTAAACGTTTCTTGCATTTTGTCTATTCTATTTCCAAGATTTTGGATCATCTTTACTATCATTATTCTGAATTCTTTTTCAGGTAGACTGCCTATTTCCTCTTTATTTGTTAGGTCTGGTGGGTTTTTATCTTGCTCCTTCATGTTTTTCTGTCTTCTCATTTTGCTTATCTTCTGTGTTTGGGGTCTCCTTTTTGCAGGCTGTAAGTTCATAGTTCCTGTTGTTTTGGTGTCTGTTCCCAGTGGTAAGGTTGGTTCAGTGGGCTGTGTAGGCTTCCCAGTGGAGGGGACTAGTGCCTGTGTTCTGGTGGATGAGCCTGGATCTTGTCTTTCTGGTGGGCAGGTCCACATCTGGTGGTGTGTTTTGGCATGTCTGTGGCCTTATAATGATTTTAGGTAGCCTCTCTGCTAATGGGTGGGGTTGGTTTCTTATCTTGCTAGTTGCTTGGCATAGGGTGTCCAGCACTGTAGCTTGCTGGTTGTTGAGTGAAGCTGGGTGCTGGTGTTGAGATGGAGATCTGTGGGAGATTTTTGCCGTTTGATATCACAGGGAACTGGGAGGTCTCTTGTGGACCAGTGTCCTGAAGTTGGCTCTCCCACCTCAGAGGCACAGCAGTGACTCCTGGCTGCAGCACCAAGAGCATTTCATTCACATGGCTCAGAATAAAAGGCAGAAAAAATAGAAAGAATGAAAGAAAGAAATAGGATAAAATAAAATAAAGTAGATCAAGCAAAATAAAGCTAGTAAAATAAAAAATAATTATTAAGAAAAATATTTTAAAAAAGTAAAAATACAAACAAATATAAAAACGGACGGACAGAACCCTAGGACAAATGGTGAAAGCAAAGCTATACAGACAAAATCTCACACAGAAGCATACACATACACACTCAGAAAAAGAGAAAAAGGGAAAAAAATAATATATATTAGTCCCAAATCCACCTCCTCAATTTGGGCTGATTTGTTGTCTATTCGTGTATTCCACAGATGCAGGGTATATCAAGTTGATTGTGGAGCTTTAATCCGCTGCTCCTGAGGCTGCTGAGAGAGATTTCCCTTTCTCTTCTTTGTTTGCACAGCTCCCGGGGCTCAGCTTTGGATTTGGCCCCACCTCTGCATGTAGGTCGCCTGAGGGCATCTGTTTTTCGCTCAGACAGGACGGGGTTAAAGGAGCCACTGATTCGGGGGCTCTGGCTCACTCAGGCCAGGAGAAGGGAGGGGCACGGAGTACGGGGTGAGCCTGCGACTGCAGAGGCCAGTGTGACGTTGCACCAGCCTGAGGCGCGCTGTGCGTTCTCCTGGGGATGTTGTCCCTGGATCCCGGGACCCTGGCAGTGGTGGGCTGTACAGGCTCCCCGGAAGGGGTGTGTGGATAGTGACCTGTGCTCGCACACAGGCTTCTTGGTTGGCTTCCTAGTGTGTGGAAACCTCTCCTCCTTCATTGCTCCCTACCACTGGTGCAGTTCCCGTCCCTATTCTTTTGTCTCTGTTTTTTCTTTTGCCCTACCCAGGTATGCAGAGATGTATTTCTGATGTATCTGTGGGAATGATGGTGATCTCTTCGTCTTACTCTTCCGCCATCTTCCTCAACTCCCTCTACAAAGAGTTTAAAACACACGTGTAAGACATCATCGAAAAGCATAATAAAAAATGTGGACAAAATACTACAGTAAGTCGAGAAAACAGTGTGAACAAAATGAGAATACTGACAAAGGAAAATGCTGTATGCTAATGATGAACAATCGGTAAAGAAAACATAAATAAAAGAAGGTTATTCCATGCTCATGGATTTGAAGACTTAACATTATTCAAAGGATTATACTATCCATGGTAATCAGTAGTTTTAGTTCAATCCCTGTCAAAGCCCCAATAGTGTTTTCTTTTTCAGAAATAGAAAATCCGTCCTCAACTTCATATGGAATTTCAAGGGATCCCCTAGGTAGCCAAAACATTTTGCAAAAGAAAGACCAAGGTGAAAGGACTCATACTTCCTGATTTCAAAACTTAGCACAAAGCCACAATAAGTAAGACTGTGTGCTACTGGCATAAGGACAAACATGTGGACCAATGGAATAGAATACAGAGCCCATATATAAGCTCTCATATATATGGTCAATTGATTTTCCACAAAGGAGTCAAGACTGTTATTCATTACTGGAAAGGACACTCTGTTCAACAAATGGTGTTTGGAAAACTGGATATTCACATGCAGGGGAATGAAGCTGCAGCCTTACTTTACACTATAAAAAGGTTAACTCAGAATTGATGAAGGATGTAAATGCAGGAGCTAAGATTACAAAACTCTTTGAGGAAAACACAGAGGAAAATCTTCAGAGCATTGGATTTGGTAGTCTTTTCTTGGATATAACACAAGACAGCACAGAGAATAAAAGAAAAAATAGAAACTTTGTAATTCAAATAAAGTGTTATGCATTAAGTGATGCCAGCAGTTAAAAGGTATCCACAAAAATCAGAGAAAATATTTGCAAATCATATATTTTTTAAGTAGCATGCAGAACAAGAACAAAAAAACTCTTAAACCTAACAAAAGAAAGGCAAACAATTCAATTGAAAGGGGGTAAAACCTAAACAGATATTTCTTGAAAGAAGATGGACAAATGGCTAGTAAGCATATGAAAAAATGCTCAGCATCATTAATCATTGAGGAAATGCAAAGCCAAGAACAGTGAAATAATATTTCCCGCACAATAAGATGGTATATAATTTAAAAACTGCAAATAACAAGCGTTGGTGAGGATATGGAGAAATCGAACCCTTGTATGTTGCTGTTGATTATAAAACATGCAGCCATTCTGGAAAGCAGTTTGAGAATACTTCAAAAAGTACAACTTACTGTATGATCCAGCAGTTCCACTGCCAAATTTATCTATATGTAAAAGAGTTTAAAACAGGTATTCATATGAATTCATACATATTCATAGCAGCATTATTTTTCAGTAGAAAAGAGATAGAAATAGCTTGTGCCTATCAGCCGATGAATGCATATATATTCAATTATATATAGAATGGAATATTATTCAGCCATAAAAAGGAGTGAAGTAGTTAACATGCTATATGTTTGAATCTCAGAAATGTTGTTATAAATGAAAGGAGCCAGACATAAGTTGTATGATTTTGTATGATTTTTTTATATGAAATATTCACAATAAGTAAATCGTTAGAGGAAAAAAGTGATTGTCATTTGCTTAAGGTCAGGGAACCAGTGATACTGCCTGTTCAAAGAGTTACAAGTTTCCTCTTGGGGCAGTGGAAATGTTTTGGAACTAGATAAGAAGCAGTGGTTGTACAACATGGTGATTGCATTAACTGCCACAGAATGGTTCAGTTTGAAAGCATTGTGTTAGGTGCATTTGAGCTCTCTAAAACATATATGAGCACAGTATGGGAATTGTTTTCACATTCTCTGTGGTTTATCTATGAAGATCTCAAGGGATGTTAGCATTTTTTTCTTACTAACATAACTGTTTTTCTTTAGGAAACAAAGATTTTAAAAGCTAGTTAAAATGGTACCACAATTATTTGCCATTTTAGTCACAATCCATCAGAATCAGTCAATCACTGGTTTAAATTATAAAAAATTTTATTAAAGGTGCAAGTAGTGAGAAAATTTTCTTTTAAATCTAACAAGAATGGAGAGTGGGGTGGGTCAACTGCCCAGTGAGAGTTGGAGACCTATAATTGGAGTGAAATGACTGCTTTAAAGAGAAGGGAAGCATTACATCTCTCTTCAAATAGTTTGTCTTATTCTGTTACAGAGCCTGGTGAACCTTACCAATGGTTTCAAGAATTTCTCCTTTATTACTGACTCTCTGCAGGATTTTTCTCAGAGTTCGGGCTCACTTGTAGATTCTCATTTGCCTCAACAGTTCTGTGATGCTTCATCTCAAACGGATATCATTGGAGAGGTATGCTTGCTTAAGGGACAAGAAACAAGTGTGCTGAGAGAGAAGGGCTTCTTTTGTGTTGCCATCAGCAGTTTTGTTTAATTTTCCATTTTCACAAATATTTAATGTTTTATGCAGTTAGGTTGAAAGACAGCATATTGTTTGATTCCCTCTTGTGAAGGTTCAATGGTATGGGATGCAGTTAAATTTTTAGCTACCTTTGTCCTTGTGACTTAGATTTTTTAAAAGAACTCTTTGCAGAGTTGAGATTAAACACTTTTTCAACAAAACATGACTTTCTAATGCACAGATTGGCAAGCTTTTTCTGTAGAAGGATCAGACAGTGAATGTATTAGGCTTTTCAGGGATGTGGTGTCTGTCAGCTATTCAGCTCTGCCATCTAGTACACAAGGACCCATAGGTTCTAGAAGAACAAATTGGTGTGACTATGTTCCTATAAAACTTTACTTATTAGGTGGCAGAATGGATTTTTCCCCTGGTTGCCTGAGGATTGACTTTACAACACTAGGTTACTAAAGTCTTTGTAGCTGAGGCACTCTTGGCTTCTACTTTGATACTGTTTGTCATTGTTCTAAAAAAAGGTTAGGAAATTTACCTGAATTAAAATTAATTTTGTTTGAGACTTGGTAGAATTTCAAAATGCACTTTTGATAATGTGTGAATCTTTGAGTTAGGTGAGGATTGGGAATCAGTATTTGAAACTGGACTGTGGATATTTAAAAGCAGTACTTTTGTAATGTCATTGAGTGACATTTGCTGTTAAGATTTTACCAAATAGAAAGCCACTTGGACTGCTTCTTTTTCCTAAGACTTATTAAACAGAGATGTGTAAGTGGAAAAGTGAAGACAGAAAAAGATGAGAGAATAAAGAAAATAGATTGACATAAAACTCAGGTCTTGAAATAATTAGTACTGCAGGGGGAAGATGGTGGAAGAGTAACACGCGGAGATCACCTTCTTCCCCACAGATACATAAGAAATACATCTACACGTGGAACAACTCCTACAGAACACCTACTGAACGCTGGCAGAAGACCTCAGACCTCCCAAAAGGCAAGAAACTCCTTGCGTACCTGAGTAGGGCAAAAGAAAAAAGAATAAACAGAGACAAAAGAATAGGGATGGGACCTGCACCAGTGGAAGGGAGCTGTGAAGGAGGAAAAGTTTCTACACACTAGAAGGCCCTTCACGGGCGGAGACTGCGGGTGGTGGAGGGGGGAACTTTGGAGCCACGGAGGAGAGCACAGAAACGGGTGTGGTGGGCAAAGCATTGAGATTCCTGCACAGAGGATCAGTGCCAACTGGCACTCACCAGCCCGAGAGGCTTGTCAGCTCACCTGCCGGGGCAGGCGGGGCTGGGAGCTGAGACTCAGGCTTCGGTTGGAGTGCAAGGAGAGGACTGGGGTTGGTGGCCTGAACACAGCCTGCAGGGGGTTAATACACCACGGCTAGCTGGGAGGGAGTCCGGGGAAATGTCTGGACCTGCTTGAGAGTCAAGAGACTTTTCCTTCCCTCTTTGTTTCCTGGTGAACAAGGAGAGGGGATTACGAGTGCTGCTTAAAGGACCTCCAGAGACAGGCGCGAGCCGCGGCTAACAGCGCGGACCCCAGAGATGGGCGGGAGACGCTAAGGCCACTGTTGCCACCACCAAGAAGCCTGTGTGCGAGCACAGGTCACTCTACACACCTCCCCTCCCGGGAGCCTGTGCAGCCCGCCACTGCCAGGGTCCCAGGATCCAGGGACAACTTCCTGGTGAGAACACATGACGAGCCTCAGGCTGCTGCAACGTCACGCCGGCCTCTGCCACATGGGCTCGCCCCACATCCGGATCCCTCCCTCCCCGCAGCCTGAGTGAGCCAGAGCCCCCAAATCATCCCAAATTGAGGAGGTAGATTTTGAGAATTTTAATATATTAAAAGGTGTATTATTTTTTCCCCTTTTCCTTTTTTTGTGAGTGTCTTTGTGTATGCTTCTGTGTGAGATTTTGTCTGTATAGCTTTGGTTTCACCATTTGTCCTAGGACTCTGCCCGTCCAGTTATTTTTTTACTTAAAAAAATTTTTTTTCTTAATAATTATTTTTTATTTTAATAATTCTATTTTGTTTTATCTTTATTTTATTTTATCCTCTTTCTTTCATTCTTTCTTTCCGTCCTTCTTTCCTTCCTTCCTTCCTACCTCCTTTCCTCCCTCCCTTGCTCCCTTCCTCCCTCCCTTGCTCCCTTCCTCCCTCCCTCCCTCCGTCCCTCCCACCCTCCCTCCCTCCCTCCCTCCCTCCCTCCCTTCCTTCCTTCCTTCCTTCCTTCCTTCCTTCTTTCTTGCTTTCTTTTTCTCCACACTGGTCCAAAAGACATGTCCCAGCTCCACGTAATATCACGTGGTGAAAACCTCCCAGAGATCTCCATCTCACCACCAACACACAGCTGCACTCAACACCAGCAAGCTACAGTGCTGGACACTCTATGCCAAAAAACTAGAAGACAGTAACACAACCCCACCCATTAGCAGAGACGCTGCCAAAAAACATAATAAGACCAGAGACACGCCCAAACCACCAGATGTGGACCACCCACCAGAAAGAAAAGATCCAGCCGCATCCACCGGAACACAGGCACTAGTCCCTTTTACCAGGAAGCCTACACAACCCAATGAACCAACCTTAACCACTGGGGGCAGACACCAAAAATAAAGGGAACCACGAACCTGCAGCCTGCAAAAAGGAGACCCCAAACACAGTAAGATGAGCAAAATGAGAAACAGAAAAACACACAGCAGAAGGAGCAAGACAAAAACCCACCAGACCTAACAAATGAAGAGGATATAGGCAGTCTACCTGAAGAAGAATTCAGAATAATGTTAGTAAAGATGATCCAAAATGTTTGAAATAGAATAGAGAAAATGCAAGAAACATTTAACAAGAACCTAGAAGAACTAAAGATGAAACAGGCAATGATGAACACCACAATAAATGAAATTAAAAATACTCTAGAAGGGATCAATGGCAGAATAACTGAGACAGAAGACCTGAAGACAGTGACCTGGAAGATAAAATAGTGGAAATACCTACTGCAGAGCAGAATAAAGAAAAAAGAATGAAAAGAACTGAGGACAGTCTCAGAGACCTCTGGGACAACAGTAAAGACACCAACATTCAAATCATAGGGGTCCCAGAAGAAGAAGAGAAAAAGAAAGGGACTGAGAAAATATTTGAAGAGATTATAGTTGAAAACTTCCCCAGTTTGGGAAAGGAAATAGTTAATCAAGTCCACGAAGCACAGAGGGTCCCATACAGCATAAATCCATGGAGAAACGCACCAAGACACATATTAATCAAACTGTCAAAAATTAAATACAAAGAAAACATATTAAAAGCAGCAAGGGAAAAATAACACACAACAGAATCCCCATAAGATTAACAGCTGATCTTTCAGCATAAACTCTGCAAGCCAGAAGGGACTGGCAGGACATATTTAAAGTGATGAAGGAGAAAAACATACAACCAAGATTACACTACCCAGCAAGGATCTCACTCAGATTTGATGGAGAAATTAAAACTTTACAGACAAGCAAAAGCTGAGAGAGTGGAGCAGCACCAACCAGCTTTAAAAGAAATGCTAAACGAACTTGTCTAGGCAAGAAACACAAGAGGAGGAAAAGACCTACAGTAACAAATCCAAAACAATTAAGAAATGGGAATAGGAGCATACATATCGATAATTACCTTCAATGTAAGTGGTTAAATGCTTCCACCGAAAGACACAGACTGCCTGAATGGATACAAAAAGAAGACGCATATGTGTGCTGTCTATAAGAGACCCACTTCAGACCTAGGGACACATACAGACTGAAAGTGAGAGAATGGAAAAAGATATTCCATACAAATGGAAATGAAAAGAAAGCTGGAGTAGCAATTCTCATATAAGACAATATAGATTGAAAATAAAGACTACTACAAGAGACAAAGAAGGACACTATACAATGATCAAGGGATCGATCCGAGAAGAAGATATAATAATTGTAAATATTTATGCACCCAACATAGAAGCACCTCAATACATAAAGCAAATACTAACAGCCATAAAAGGGGAAATCGACAGTAACACATTCATAGTAGGGGACTTTAACAACCCGCTTTCACCAATGGAAAGATCATCCAAAATGAAAATAAAAAAGGAAAAACAAGCTTTAAATAATACATTAAACAACATGGACTTAATTGATATTTATAGGACATTCCATCCAAAAACAACAGAACACACATTTCTCTCAAGTGTTCATGGAACATCTCCACGATAGATCAAATCTAGGGTCACAAATCAAGCATTGGTAAATTTAAGAAAATTGAAATTGTATCAAGTTTCCTTTCCGACCACAATGCTATGAGACTAGATGTCAACTACAGGGAAAGATCTGTAGAAAATACAAATACATGGAGGCTAAACAATACAGTACTTAATAACGAAGTGATCACTGAAGAAATCAAAGAGGAAATCAAAATATACCTAGAAACAAATGACAATGGAGACACGACGACCCAAAACCTATGGGATGCAGCAAAAGCAGTTCTAAGAGGGAAGTTTATAGCAATACATCCTACCTTAAGAAACAGGAAACATCTCGAATTAACAACCTAACCTTGCACCTAAAGCAAATAGAGAAAGAAGAACAAAAGTACCCCAAAGTTAGTGGAAGGAAAGAAATCATAAAATCAGAAGTAAATGAAAAAGAAATGAAGGAAATGATAGCAAATATCAATAAAACTAAAAGCTGGTTCTTTGACAAGATAAATATTATTGATAAACCATTAGCCAGACTCAGCAAGAAAAAAAGGGAGAAGACTCAATAGAATTAGAAATGAAAAAGGAGAGGTAACAACTGACACTGCAGAAATACAAAAGATCATGAGAGATGACAACAAGCAACTCTATGCCAATAAAATGGACAACCTGGAAGAAATGGACAAATTCTTAGAAATACACAACCTGCCAAGACTGAATCAGGAAAAAATAGATAATATGAACAGACCAATCACAGGCAATGAAATTGAAACTGTGATTAAAAATCTCCCAACAAACAAAAGCCCAAGACCAGATGGCTTCACAGGCAAATTCCATCAAACATTTAGAGAAGAGCTAACACCTATCCTTCTCAAACTCTTCCAAAATATAGCAGAGGGAGGAACACTCCCAAACTCATTCTACAAGGCCACCATCACCCTGATACCAAAACCAGACAAGGATGTCACAAAGACAGAAAACTACAGGCCAATATCACTGATGAACATACATGCAAAAATCCTCAACAAGATACTGGCAAACAGAACCAACAGCACATTAAAAGGATCATACACCGTGATCAAGTGATACACCATATTAACAAATTAAAGGAGAAAAACCATATGATCATCTCGATAGATGCAGTGAAAGTTTTTGACAAAATTCACACCCATTTATGGTAAAAACCCTGCACAAAGTAGGCATAGAGGGAACTTTCCTCAACATAATAAAGGCTATATATGACAAACCCACAGCCAACATTGTCCTCAATGGTGAAAAACTGAAATCATTTCCACTAAGATCAGGAACAAGACAACGTTGCCCTATCTCACCACTCTTATTCAACATAGTTTTGGGAGTTTTAGCCACAGCAATCACAGAAGAAAAGGAAATGAAAGGAATCCAAATTGGAAAAGAAGAAGTAAAGCTGTCACTGTTTGCAGATGACATGATACTACACATAGAGAATCCTAAATATGCTACCAGAAAACTACTAGAGCTAATCAATGAATTTGGTAAAGTAGCAGGATACAAAGTTAATGCACAGAAATCTCTGGCATTCCTATACACTAATGATGAAAAATCTGAAAGTGAAATTAAGAAAACACTCCCATTTACCATTGTAACAAAAATAAAATATCTAGGAATAAACCTGCCTAAGGAGACAAAAGACCTGTATGCAGAAAATTATCAGACACTGATGAAAGAAATTAAAGATGATACAAATAGATGGAGAGATATACCATGTTCTTGGATTGGAAGAATCAGCATTGTGAAACTGACTCCACTACCCAAAGCAATCTACAGATTCAATGCAATCCCTATCAAACTACCACTGAAATTTTTCACAGAACTAGGACAAAAAAATTCACAATTTGTATGGAATTACAAGAGACTCCGAATAGCCAAAGCAATCTTGAGAATAAAAAACGGAGCAGTAGGAATCAGGCTCACTGACTTCAGACTATACTACAAAGCTACAGTAATCAAGACAGTATGGTACTGGCACAAAAACAGAAAGATAGATCAATGGAACAGGATAGAAAGCCCAGATATAAACCCATGCACATATGGTCACCTTATCTTTGATAAAGGAGACAGGAATGTACAATGGAGAAAGGACAGCCTCTTCAGGAAGTGGTACTGCGAAAACTGGACAGGTACATGTAAAAGTATGAGATTAGATCACTCCCTAACACCACACACACAAAAAAACTCAAAATGGATTAAAGACCTAAATGTAAGGAGAAAAACTATCAAACTCTTAGAGGAAAACGTAGGTAGAGTACTCTATGACATAAATCACAGCAAAATCTTTTTTGACCCACCTCCTAGAGAAATGGAAATAAAAACAAAAATAAACAAATGGGACCTAATGAAACTTCAAAGCTTTTGCACAGCAAAGGAACCATAAAAAAATACCAAAAGACAACCCTCAGAATGGTAGAAAATATTTGCAAATGAAGCAACTGACAAAGGATTAACCTCCAAATTTTATATGCAGCTCATGCAGCTCAATAACAAAAAAACAAACAATCCAATCCAAAAATGGGCAGACGACCTAAATAGACATTTTTCCAAAGAAGATATACAGACTGCCAACAAACACATGAAAGAATGCTCAACTTCATTAATCATTAGAGAAATGCAAATCAAAACTACGATGAGATATCATCTCACAGCAGTCAGAAAAGCCATCATCAAAAAATCTAGAAACAATAAATGCCGGAGAGGGTGTGGAGAAAAGGGAACCCTCTTCCACTGTTGGTTGGAATGTAAATTGAGATAGGCACTGTGGAGAACAGTATGGAGGTTCATTAAAAACTACAAATAGAACTACCATATGACCCAGCAATACCACTACTGGGCATATACCCTGAAAAAACCATAATTCAAAAAGATTCATGTACCAAAATGTTCATTGCACCTCTATTTACAATAGCCCAGAGATGGAAACAACCTAAGTGTCCATCATTGGATGAATGGATAAAGAAGATGTGGCACATATATATAATGCAATATACTCAGACATAGAAAGAAACGAAATTGAGCTATTTGTAATGAGGTGGATGGACCTAGAGTCTGTCATACAGAGCGATGTAAGTCAGAAAGAGAAAGACAAATACCATATGCTAACACATATATATGGAATTTAAGAAAAAAATGTCATGAAGAACCTAGGGGTAAGACAGGAATAGAGACACAGACCTAGTAGAGAATGGACTTAAGGATATGGGGACTGGGAAGGGTAAGCTGTGACAAAGCGAGAGAGTGGCATGGACATATATACACTACCATATGTAAAATAGATAGCTAGTGGGAAGCAGCCGCAAAACACAGGTAGATCGACTTGGTGCTTTGAGACCACATAGAGGGGTGGGATAGGGAATGTGGGACGGAGGGAGACGCAAGAGGGAAGAGATATGGGAACATATGTGTATGTATAGCTGATTCAGTTTGTTATAAAGCAGAAACTAACACACTATTGTAAAAGAATTATACTCCCATAAAGATGTTAAAAAAATTTTTATATTGCAGGTTTGGAATTTGAGGCTCAGAGAGGTGAAGTGACTTGCCCAAGGTCACACAGCTTATTCTTGTTTGATTGTAAATCTTGTGTTGTTAACAGTACTAGTCATTAAATATTCAAAATGAGAAAAAAAATAATTAGCTACTATTTTGAAACTCAGCAAACGTTTCCTCTTTTGGAAGTATAGTAAATAATGAGTATTTCTTGAATTTTCTGGAACAGCCTATTTTCAGTTTTCCCCTCATTTTCCTAATTGTACACTTGTACATTTTCAACCACATGTATTATGTGGTTTAAAGAATATGGTCACTAACTGTAACACACAGGGAAGAATCTGTTAACCCAAAAAATAATATTTTTTTCTAAAGATTTTGGAGTGACTGAGAGAAGGAAAGAATTCTGACTCACTCAGTTTCTTTAGTTAGTCATTGCTTCTTGTCAGGAGGTTAGAATTAGAATGTATTTATTTCTAACTAGCATGAGGAGAAAGGGGTTAGATCAAAAACTTTTGTAATGATTTATATAGAATGTCCTAAACCTTTTGGTGTGAAGCTTGTTACAGAGTTATAATAACAATAGCAGTAAATTCTTCTTATTGATGAAACTCTTAAGTGTACGGGGGCAGGCATCTTCCCACGTCTGACCTCATTTTAACCAGTTGTTCCCATCTCTGTTACGTAGTATGATGAGGAGACTAAGGTGCCAGGTTACCTAAGGTCTTAAAGCTGAGAGAGGCAAGTCTGGGTTCAAAATTACATCTCTGATGATTAAACTCCTGCACTGTCTACTACATCATGTTACTATAGAGAAAAATACCAAAAAGCTATGCCCTATATCATAAGTACATATGATATCATATATTAGCTCTTGCTATGTGGGTTTTAAAACTGCAGTCAAAGTGTCAGGTCAATTAGAAAGTCAGTCTCAGATTAGGTGACCAAACAAGCAAGAATGTACAAGGGGGAAAAGACAGTCTCTTCAATAAGGAGTGCTGGGAAAACTGGACAGCTACATGTAAAAGAATGAAATTAGAACATTCTCTGACATCATACACAAAAATAAACTCAAAATGGGTTAGTAAGACCAGACGCTATAAAACTCTTAGAGGAAAACATAGGAAGAACAGTCTTTGACATAAATCACAGGAAGATCATTTTTGACCCACCTCCTAGAGTAATGAAAATAAAAACAAAAATAAGCAAATGGGACCTCATTAAACTGAAAATCTTCTGCCAGCAAAGGAAACCATAAACAAAATGAAAAGACTAGGGAAAGACAGATGAGAAAAAATATTTGCAGAGTGACCAACAAGGGATAAATCTCCAAAATATACAAACAGCTCATGCAGCTGGATATCAAAAAGAAACAAACAAGGCAATCAAAAAAATGGGTGGAAGATCTAAGTAGACATTTCTCAAAATAAGACATACTGATCGCCAAAAGTCACATGAAAATATGCTCAACATCACTAATTATCGGAGAAATGCAAATCAAAATTACAATGCGATATCACCTCACAGCAGTCAGAATGCCCATTATCAAAAAGTCTACAAGCAATAAATTCCACTGTTGTTGGAAATGTAAACTGGTGCAGCCACTATGGATAACAGTATGGAGCTTCCTTAAAAAGCTAAAAATAGAGCTACATATGATCCTGCTATCCCAATCCTGGGCATATATCCAGAGAAAACCATAATTCGAAAAAATACATGCACCCCAGTGTTCACTGCAGCACTATTTACAATAGCCAGGACATGGAAGCAAGCTAAGTGTCCATTGACCATGGAATGATAAAGATGTGGTACATATATACAATGGAATACTACTCAGCCATAAAAAAGAATGAAATAATGCCATTTGCAGCAATATGGATGGAACTAGAGATTACCATACTAAGTGAAGTAGGTCAGACAGAGAAAGACAAATATATGATATTGCTTATATGTGGAATCAAAAAAAACGATACAAATGAACCTATATACAAAACAGAAATAGAGTCACAGATGTAGAAAACAAACTGTGGTTAGACGGGGAAAGGGGAGGAGGGATAAACTGGAAGATTGGGATTGACATATAGACACTACTATGTGTAAAGTTTATAGCTAATAAGGACCTACTCTATAGCATAGGGAACTCTACTCAACAGTCTGTAATGACCTACGTGGGAAAAGAATTTTAAAAAGAGTGGATACATGTATATGTAAAACTGATTCACTTTGCTATACACCTGAAACTAACACAACATTGTAAATCACCTATACTCTTCAGCATGGCAGTTTGTTTCACCAAAATGTGCAAGCTGAGAAGGCAATAGAGAAAGTCACCTAACATAATGGGAGTAACAATCCATTGTAACCTAATCACAGAAATGACTTTTCTTTACTTTTGCTCTTTTCTGTTGGATCGAATCAAGTCACTGGGTCCAACCTACTTTCTAGTAGAGGTGAACACACCTGGGCTGAATAACAGAAAGTGAAGATTGTTGAGGGCCAACTTAGAAGTGTATCTATTTTAGTTAATATTATGAGCCAGTTTTGAGGACAGGTGTTAGGTATATGACATGTTTTCCAAGAATAGGGATTTGTAACCAGAGACTTACAAGCAATATCAGCATAACATTGGAATTTGGAATTTGTGGTACATGGTATAGGACTATATAGAAACTGAGACAGGAACCATTTTGGTATTTTTTAATTGTAGGTTGCTTTGTTTTTGACTAAAACATTTTTATTTGTCTCAAAGAAGAGTGAAGCCTACAAGTTTGTAAATTACTTTTAGAAGAGATTTAAGGAGTGAAGTGTATTAATCTCACTGAAGAATCAGCTCAGTGATAAAGAGGATGATGAAAAGACAAGTAGAGCATTTCCTTTCTGGAAAGTTTCTGAAGATGTCAAACTTCATATCGAAATATGTATACTGAGCAGAGTTTGTGGAAAGGGTGAGCTGATAGAACTGTTTAAATATATGATTGTGACTCATTTCATTGGAGAATTTTCAGTGCACCATAAGCCACTTCTTCATCTTGTTGTTCAGTATATTTCCAAGGCAATACACGTGTAGAGAAATTCACAATAGAAACTTATCAAAATGTGTATCAACAGATAAATTACTAATCATTCAAGTAGAATGTTCTTAAATATTTGTTGACATGAAGTTATTAAAAGGAAAAAGACTTAGTGGTCATAATATATGATCTAATAAAGTCAAGTCTACACCTAGAAGGATTTTTTTAAAATTTATTTATTGTTGGCTGCGTTGGGTCTTTGTTGTGTGCAGGCTTTCTCTAGTTGCAGCAAGCGGGGGCTACTCTTCATTGTGGTGCGCGGGCTTCTCATTGTGGTGGCTTCTCTTGCGCAGCATGGGCTATAGGTGCGCGGGCTTCATTAGTTGCAGCATGCAGGCTCAGTAGTTGTGGCTTGCAGGCTCTAGAGCACAGGCTCAGTAGTTGCGGTGCACAGGCTTAGTTGCTCCATGGCATGTAGGATCTTCCTGGACCAGGAATTGAACCCGTGTCCCCTGCATTGGCAGGAGGGTTCTTAACCCGTGCACCACCAGGGAAGTCCCTGAAGGATTTGTTGAAAATACATTTTTATGACATTTCCAGGAATGAAAAAAAGTAAGCCACAGTTGTGTTTCGTATAGGTCTTTTTGTTTTGTCTAGCATGTCGTTCACTTCAGTGTAATTAGTAGGAAAAATATTTAAATACAACTACTGATTGGATCCAGAACACCACATTTTATATTCTAGCTCTTAAAGTAATATTGCCCAATCCCAGTCATTTTTATTCTTTGATTTCCTTATTTTTACATTTTGTTCTTTTATATAGCATACCATATTGGAGAGAGGTATCCTATATCCCAAACACATACTAGTCTGTCTTCTTCAGATTTTATTATTTCTTAGTAGGACATGATCATTCCGTATTCATTGAGAAACTTGATATTTGAGAACACTGTACAAAATGGGGTAATATTTTAAACTTTGTATCAACTCTTAATAAATTATTTCTTTCTTTAAAAACTTCAATTTTGGGCTTCCCTGGTAGCGCAGTGGTTGAGAGTTCCCCTGCCGATGCAGGGGACACATGTTCGTGCCCCAGTCCGGGAAGATCCCACATGCCGCGGAGTGGCTGGGCTCGTGAGCCATGGCTGCTGAGCCTGCATGTCCGGAGCCTGTGCTCCGCAACAGGAGAGGCCACAACAGTGAGAGGCCCGCGTACCACAAAAAACAAAAACAAAAAACTTCAATTTTGTTTGATATAATAACAAACGAATATTTTTCCCCTGGGGAAAAAAAGTCCACTGTTTAGATAATATTAAACCCAGATTCCCAAACCCCTCTGGTCAGAGATTGCAACAGAATTTTATTTGGTACATTTCCTTCCAGTGCTTTAAAAAATTGAAATTTAAAGAAGAATTAAAAGAATATTTTTAACTGTTGCTGAAATTTAAATGAATTTACAATTTTGAAAATGTTTTAATGTGAATTTTTATTGTTTTTCTTTTATTCCCCAAAGTTTGCCTTTGATGATAAAGCAAACCTTGTAGACCAAGTCAGACTTAATCGGCAATGTGAGGAGGCCAGAAAGAGGTAAGAAACTCATTTTAAATATCTTGCCTCCTGCTTACTTCTTTTTCCCTGGAGAGAAATTGAACACAGTTCAGTATGTGTCTACCTACAATTTTACCAAAATGCAGTGTCTAATTTAATACAAAATAATGGATTCTCATTTTTTGTTTAGCTTCCGAATACATGTAACAAAATGTCAAGTGCATTTAAAATGTCAAATTCAAAATATTGCTAACACTTGTAAAGATCTGATTCATTAAGAATGGAGATTTTTCAGCTTTTTTTTATCCTTCTGGCTGAGAACTCCCTTTTTCCTTCCTCTTAGACTATCAGTCCCTCAGACCAGCCTAAGTTAAACTATTGTTTTTTCCTTTTAGTTATTTAGCTCAATAGGTTAATGTTGAGCCATTAATGGAAAAAGCCACACATAATTGTTTTCAAAGACATTTTAAGTACTAGAGTAACAGGTAATAGCAGTAGATATTCCATTTCATTTTGTTTGAAAGAATTTAGATGCAATTATTTATATTGACCTAAATAATAATAAATAGTCTGGCTTCTGAAATTCAGTATTTGACTATATTTGTGCCTGTTTGTTTATCTTTCCTAGTCTTAATTTTAGAACATGGGCAAAACTGAGACAATTAATACGTCATATTTCTCCTCAAATGCTTAGGGCCCCTTGTTTTCAATATTGTCCCACTGCTTTAGCATTACTGTCACCTGCTTAGCGACTTTATCTCTTTTCACCCTTTGGTAACTTGTTAAAACACAGTTGTTTAAAATATGTCGTACTTAAAGCTATAAAACGTATCAAAAAGAAATTTCTTTCGTCAAAAATGAAATACTATCTTGAAGACAAAACAGCAGGATACCAGCTAGTGTAAGGAGGATACTTTCTGGCTAAATAATTGGCTCTCATCATTGTGTATAATTTATGTATGTCTGGAATTTCACTTTTCTTGGCTTCTTAGGAAATGTAAAAATATCAACAGAAGCAGCTCACATGACTCCCTGCTAAGGACAAGCATTAACTGACCTAGGTCTTCAGTTTGCTAAGTGGTTTTATATTCAATTTATTCTTGCTTGTTATGATGTAGTAGTGTTGGACTTTAAAATTTCCACATGTAATATTTCAAAATTCATTATCCATATTGATTATCTACAGTGGTCACATTATTAATCATATACTTCTTCTCTTTAGCCTGCTCGTATTTTTTGAAGGAATGTTGCCTCTTGTGAATATTCCTCTGGGCATTTTGCATGTTTGTTCTGAAAATGCATAGTGTAGGCTGGAATTTGCCAGGCTGCACTAAACTCAGAAAATAGGTCAATGCTATGCTTAGCAAGTAATTGTTACATGTTTTGCTGTAACATTTACCAAACACAGTGAGTGATTTCTTATTTTCTAGAGATGTAACCTATAAGGTTACAGTGAATAACCTTTAAAATGTCTAGGTAACTACTTAGGTAGATTATTCATGAAAGAACATTGCATTTCACCTTCTTATGTATATTTTATATTTTACATATATTTTATTTTTTAGAGCATTTTCAGGTTTACAGCAAAACTCAGTGGACAATATAGAGTTCCCATGTACTTCTTACCTATCTACACATGTAACCTCCCTCACTATAAACATCTCCAGAGATGTACCAGAGGGTAGGTACATTTGTTACAATTCATGAACCTACATTGTCACATCATAATCACCTGAAGTCCATCGTTCCTTTACATTAGGGTTCATTCATGGTATTGTACATTCTGTGCATTTGGACAAATGTATAATGACATGTATCCAATATTATGGTATTCAGTACAGTCTTTTCACTTCCCTAAAAATCCACAGTGCTTTGCCTACTCATTCCTTCCTCAGCACTAACCTATGAAAACCACTGAGTATTTACTAACTCCATAGTTTTCCAGAAAGTCATATACATATAATCATGCAGTATGTAGCCTTTTCAGATTGACTTCTTCACTTATAATACTGTGTAAATTTCCTTCCTGTATTTCATGTCTTGATGGCTCATTCCTTTTTAGTGCTGAATAATATCCCATTGTTTAAATGTACCATAGTTTATTTCTCTGTTCATCTACTAAAGTAGGACATCTTGGTTGCTTCCAAGTTTATTTTTTTATCCTATGTACAATATTATTGATGGAATAAACGTATATTTCCATTGATAAAATGTAAAAACATAAAGGGAAGTGTTTCTTGATACATAGACGATATAAATAAAAGCAGGACAAAATGAATAAGCAGTGAGATGGAAACAAATTGCTTCCAAGGTTTGTCTGTTATAAACAAAGCTGCTAAAAACATCCATGTGTAGATTTGTGTGGACATAAAATTTCAGCTCTTTTGGGTAAACACCAAGGAGTGTGACTGCTGGATCACATGGTAAGAGTGTTTAGTTTTGTGAGAAACTGCCAAAGTGGCTGTAGCATTCTGCATTCCTTCCAGCAGTGAATGGGAGTTCCTGTTACTCCACATCCTCACCGGCATTTGACGTTGTCAGTGTCCTCATTTTGGCCATTCTAATAGGTGTGCAGTAGAACCTCACTGTTGTTTTAATTTTCATTTCCCTGGTGACGTATGATTTAGAGCATCTTTTTTTCATATGCTTTGCTGTCTGTTTATCTTCTTCAGTGAGGTGTCCATTAATTGGTGGTGGCCCATTTAATTGAGTTCTTTGTTCTCTCACTGTTGAGTTTTAAGTATTCTTTCTATATTTTGGATAACAGTTCTGATCAGATGTGTCTTTTGCAAATGTTTCCTCCCAGTCTGTGATTTGTTGTCTCACATGTGTTGACATTGGCTTTCACTGAGCAGAAGTTTTAATTTTAATGAAGTTGAACTTACCCATTATTTCTTTCATGGATCATGCCTTTGGTATTGTATCTAAAATGACATTTCCAAACCAAGGTCTTATTAGTTTTCTCCTATGTAATCTCCTAAGAGTTTTATAGTTTTGCATTTTATATTTAGGTCTTGAGTTAAATTTTGTGAAGGGTGTGAAGTCTGTGTCTAGATGATTTTTTTTTTTGCATGTGGATGTCCAGTTGTTCCTGCACCATTTGATGAAAAGACTGTCTTTGCTATCATATTCTTTCGCCAGTGCCACACTATCTTGATTACCGTACTGCTTTATATTAAGTCTTGAGGTCTCATAGTGTCAGTTCTCCAGCTTTGTTCTCTTCCTTAAGTATTGTGTTGACTGTTCTGGGCCTGTTGTCCCTTTAGAATCAATTTCGTTATGTCCACAAATACAAGTTGCTAGAATTTTGATTGGGATTGTTTTGTATCTATAGAGCAAGCTGGGAAGAAGTGACATCTTGACAGTGTCGAATCTTTCCTATCCATGAACATGGAATGTTTCTTCATTTATTTAGTTCTTCTTTGTTTCAGTTCATCACAGTTTTGTAATTTCCTTTGTATAGATCTTGTACAAGTTTTGTTAGACTTATAACTAAGTATTTCATTTTTGGAGGTGCCATGTGAATGGTATTGTGTTTTAAATTTAAGATCCACTTGTTTATTGATGGTATTTAGGAAAGCAATTGACTTTTGTATAAGCTTGTATACTTCAATCTTGCACTAATTGCTTAAGAGTTCCAAGGGAAATTTTTTTTTATCAGTTTCTTTTGGGTTTTCCTCATAGATGATTATGTGAGCTGTGAACAAGGACTGTTTTATGTCTTTCTTTCCAATCTGTGCACAGTGTATTCCTTTTATGTTATTCCATTAGTTAGGACTTCCATATGACGTTGAAAAGGATTAGTGATGGGGTAAACCGTTGTTTTGAAGTTGATATCAGTGAGAAAGCTTGAGCTTCACACCATTAAGAATGGTATTGGGGCTTCCCTAGTGGCGCAGTGGTTGAGAATCTGCCTGCTAATGCAGGGAACACGGGTTCGAGCCCTGGTCTGGGAGGATCCCACATGCCACGGAGCAACTAGGCCCGTGAGCCACAACTGCTGAGCCTGTGCGTCTGGAGCCTGTGCTCCGCAACAAGAGAGGCCGCGATAGTGAGAGGCCTGCACACTGTGATGAGGAGTGGCCCCCACTTGCCACAACTAGAGAAAGCCCTCGCACAGAAATGAAGACCCAACACAGCCCAAAATAAATTAATAAAAAAATTAAAAACAGAATGGTATTAGTTGTATTATTATTTTTTTTTTGTAGATGTGCTTTATCAAATTGAGGAAGTTTCTATTTTAGAGGGGTGTTTTTGGTTTTGTTTTTCATATATACTAAATGAATGCTAGATTTTGTCAGATGCTTGTTCTGCATCTCTTGATATGGTCACATGATCTTTTTTAATCTGTTGCTGTGATGGATTATATTAATTGATTTTTGAATGTTGAACCAGCACATCTAGGATAAATCCCACTTGATGGTTGTGGTGTAAATCTTTTTGTGTTATGTTGGATTCTATTTGCTAATACTTAGTTGAGGATTTTAGCGTCTGTATTGTGAAGAGAATTTTAAAAATGAAGTTCATGGATTTTTCAGTGTCCCTGTCTCGCAGAGTCGCAAATATCCAGAGGCAGGTGGCCCAGTTTGAGAGCGAGTCCTGGCCGCGCATGGCCGAGGCCGACAGGGACCGGCTGAAGCTCATCAAGGAGAAGGAGGCCCTGCTTCAGGAGCTGCAGCTCATCATCCAGCAGAGGAGGCCGGCGGAGGACGTGGCCCGGCTGGAGGAGGAGCGGCGGCGCCTGGAGGAGGAGATCCAGCGCTCCCGGGCCACATCCGTGCAGGGTGCCACGGAAAGGTGGGCTGGCTGGGCAGGCGGGGCCGGCTTCCGGCGGAGGAGCAGCTGGCAAAGCCGAAGCCTTGTTACTCAGGCAGCTACGGCCTGGCGGAAGGTGGAGGGAGCCGGTGCCTGCCATCTGCAGGGGGTGCCCAGGGCTCAGAGGCTCCCGGTCCCTATTACAAGTGGGAGGTGGTCGAGAACCGGATAGAGTAAGGAAGACCAGGGAACCCACCACTTAGACCCCGCCCACTCCCGCTGCAGGTACCGGGTGCACCCGGCCCCTGTGTTTCCAGGACAGCGCCCAGGACAGGTGTCGGGTCTCCAGCCAACAGGGGGCCGGAGGCAGGTGGTGGTCGGCTCCGTGACCACGGAGGAACCTCGTTCCTGACATCAGCAGCATCTCCGTTTCCGCAGTCTACCTCTTACTTTTATCTCAGACTTTGATTTCTCGCCAGCAAAGGCTGCCCTTTTGGCAGCAGGAAGTCTCCGCTCTCTCGCATGTCTTTCTGAACGTGCGCCTCTTCAGTTGGTCTTGGGGCTCTCCCAGTGTGGGACACATGAAGCCAGCACAGAGTCCTTTGTCCTCTGTTGCTCGCCCTTTCATCGTGTGCCCTGTCTCCTGGTTTGCGTTTGCTGTGTGTGATCACAGATTGCTGTGTGATCACGGATTGCGTGGAAGGCTGGGTCTGCTTTCCACGTTGCACAGCTGTTAGAAGTTTGGGGATATTTGCTGAGCTTTGGAGAGCCCACCGCCCATTTGATAACATACTGGCTCCTTAAAATTCACTGTATTACCAGGATCATAAGCTGTATCTCTGTGAGCATTCTCTAGGTAGAGTTTAATAGTCACCTGAATTATTTGGTTAGTACAGATGCCCTTATAATGACTGTTTCATCGAATGTTAGGATTGTCCTCTGTATTTGCTGGGGGTTATCTCTGCTTGGTTATTCATCATTAATTGATAGGTCTGTGTCCTGTCCTTAGGGGCTAATGTCAGCGCTGGAGGGAAGCGGTGTGGTTTGGAGAGTCCAGTGCATAGGAATGGGCAGAGTACATTCTAATTTGCCTGGCATGGTAGAGTGCCCTCTCACCTCGCTCAAAATAAACCCAGAATTTATTGCTTCTGACTCTGCAAAGGGATATGAAATGGAAGTTTCATCTGTGCTCTTGTGCTTCTGTATTGTTTCCGCTTAATATCACTTTCCATTCTTCCCATGGTATTCTCTTGTGTACGTTCTGGGTGGGAGGCCCTGGCAGTTCCACTTGGTTCTCTGTTAATGGGATGGATTCAGTCCTGTGAATACTACTTGCTTCTGAGGACCTGACACCCACACACCAGTGACTGATTCTGCCCTTGCCATGTGGAGATCCCAGGGCACAAATCCAGGGAACCCCCAGAGCAGGTGTTACCATTATGCTTGGATTCAAGGCCTGGGTCCTCCAAACTTGTCCAGTTTATGCGGTCTTTTGTGGGAACAATGCAGGAGCTGAGTCTTGGGATCTGAAACCATGGGGTGAAGAAGGAGAAGTGAACTTGTCTTCTGAGCATGAAATATATTGGTCCTGGGTCAGAAATGGTAGAGGGGAAAGGGAGGATGGATAAATTAGTTTGGGATTAAAATATACATACTAGTATATATAAAATAGATAACCATCAAGGACCTACAGTATAGCGCTGGGAACTATACTCAATATCTTGTAATAACCTATAATGGAATAGAGTATAAAAAGGCAATATCTGTTTATATATGTATAACTGAATCACTTGACTGTACACCTGAAACTAACACATTATAAAGCAACTATACTTCAGTAGAAATTAATAAAAAATAAACATTTAAAAAGTAAAGTACTATTTAAAGTAAATGACTTAAAGATAGTAAATTAGACTCTACATTTTAAAATCTATTATCTCTTAAAATACTCCTCTTTGTAGAAGGAGTTCTTAATGTTCTTAGAAGTTCACCTTCTTTAATGTGCAAACATGAGACTCTACTTCTAGGGCTGAACCCTGGCAAGTTTCCTGTATGTCTTTTGCTTCCTAGTAGAAAAAATGTGTACAGAAGTTTGGCATGTATTTAAGATTCCTATTTTTATAGAAAAACAGAAAAGAAATATGACCGCTTACATCCCAGACAGTTTTTACATCTCTCAATAATTGATAGACTGTCTTGTATAAATGTTTCCACCTCTGTTTTACAGGGAATTTACATTTACGTTCATCACCACCATGGTTACAACTTTTTTTTTTCTTGTGATGAGAACCTATAAGATTTACTTTCATAGCAACTTTCAAATACACAATACAGAATGATTAAGTCTAGCACCTTTACTCATTTCACTCTGTCCTTCAGCTCTGGCCACCACCAATCTTCTCTCTGTATCTATGACCGTCTTAGTTTGTTTGTTTTAGATTCCACATATAAGTGAGACCATACTTTATGTCTTTGACTTACCTCATTTTAGCACAGTACTGTCAAGATTTCTCCATGTTGTCACAAATGACAAGATTTTCTTCTTTTCTGGCTGAGTAATATTCCAACGTGTGTGTGTATTTACCACATCTTCTTTATTCATTCACCTGACAATGGCCACTTACCTTGTTTGCATATCTTGGCTGTTGTAACTAATGCTGTTATAAATATTGAGATACATGTATCTTTTCAAATTAATGTTATCACTTATTTCTTTTTGGATAAATATCCAGAAGTGGTGTTGCTTGATCATATGGTAACTCTATTTTTGATTTTTAAGGAACCTCCATATTATTGTTCATAGTGGCTGCACCAATTTACATTCCCACCAACGGTGTAGGAGGGTTCCCCTTTCTCCACATCCTCACTAAATCTTGTTATTTCTGTTCTTTTTGATTATAGCCATTTTGACAGGTGTGAGGTGGTATCTCACTGTGGTTTTGATTTGCACTTCTCTAATAATTAGAGATGTTGAGCATCTTTACATGTGCCTTTACATGTGTTGGTCATCTGTATGTCTTTAGATAAATGTCTATTTCAGATTCTTTGGCCATTTTTTTAATTGATTTTTTTGTTTTTTTCAATTGAGTTGTGTGAATTTTTTATATATTTTGGATATTAACCCCATATGAGATATAGAATTTGAAGGTATCTTTTCCCACTCATTAGGTTGCCTTTTTATTTGGTTAATGGTTTCCTTTGCTGTGCAGAAAGTTTTTAGTTTGATATAGTACATTTGCTTATTTTTGCTACTTTTGCCTGTGTTTTTGATGTCAAATCCAAAATGTTGTCACCAAGAACAGTGTCAGGGTTTTGACATACCACCTATGTTTTCCTCTTGGAGTTTTGTAGTTTCACATCTTATAGCCAAATCTTTAATCCATTTTGGTTAATTTTTTATATGGTGTAAGCTAGTGGTCCGGTTTCATTCTTTTGTGTGTGGCTGTCTAGTATTCTTATCACTATTTATTGAAGAGAATGTCCTTTCCCCATTTTATATTCTTGTCTCTTTTGTTGTAAGTTAACTGACCATATATGAGTAGGTTTACTTCTAGGCTGTCTGCTCTCCTCCATTGATCTATGTGTCTTTTAAACAGATATCATACTGATTTGACTATAGCTTTGTTATTTAGTTTGAAGTCAGGAAGTGTGATTCTTCCAGGTTAGTTCTTTCTCAAGATTGCTTTGACTATTGGGGTCATTTGTGGATGCCAATTTTAGGATTGTTTATTCCCTTTCTGTGGGAAATGCCATTGGTATTTTGATAGGGATTGCATTGACTCTGTAGATTGCTTTGAGTATTATTGACATTTTAACAGTATTAATTCTGCCAATCCACAAGCACAGAATATCTTTCTATTTATTTGTTTTTTTCTTCAGTTTCTCTCATCATTGTACAGGTTTTTCACCTCCGTCGTTCAATTTATTCCTGGTATTTTATTCTTTTTGATACAATTGTAAATGGGATTGTCTTTCATCATTTGTCTTTCTGACAGATCACTGTTAGTGTTTAGAAATGTAAAATATTTCTCTATATTGGTTTTGTATCCTGCAAATTTATTGCAACTTCATTTATTAGTTCTAACAACTTTTTGGTGGAGTCCTTAGAGTTCCCTATATGTCATATCATGTCATCTGCAGATAGTTATAGGTGTACTTATTCCTTTCCATTTTGGATTTCTTTCTTTTTCTAGTCAGATTGCTGTGCCTAGGACTTTCAATACTATGTTGAATAAAAGTGGCGAGAGTGAGCATCTTTGCCTTGTTCCTGGTCTTAGAGGAAAAGCTTTTAGTTTTTCATGTTTGAGTATGATGTTTGCTGTGGGTTTGTCATAATGACCTTTATTATGTTCAGGTATGCTCCCTGTATACCCACTTTTTTTAGAGTTTTTGTCAAAAATGGTTTGAATTTTGTTAAATGCTTTTTTTTTATCTATTGAGATAATCATATCATTTTTGTCCTTCATCTTGTTAATGTGGTATACAATGTTGATTTGCAAATATTGAACCATTATTGCATCTCTGGAATAATTCCCACTTGATTATAGTGTATGAATCTTTTAATTTATTGTTGAATTCACTTTGCTAATATTTTGCTGGTGATTTTTTCGTCTATGTTCATCAGGGATATTGGCCTGTAACTTTCTTTTCTTGTAGTGTCCTTGTCAGGTTTTGTTAACAGGGTAATGCTGGCATCATAAAATGAGTTTGAAATTGTTCCTTCATCTTCTATTTTTTGGTAGAGTTGGGGAAAAATTGTTATTAAGTCTTCTTTGAAAGTTTGGTAGAATTCACTAGTGAAATCATGTGCTCCAGGACTTTTGGGGGAGGTTGTTAATTACAGATTCAGTCTTGTTACTAGTAAACTGTCTCTTCAAATTTTGTTTCTTTATGGTTTGGTCTTGGAAGGTTATATGTTTCTAGAAATTTATTTCTCATAGGTTGTCCAATTTGTTGGTATGTAATTGTTCATAGTAGTCTCTTATGATCCTTTGTACTTCTGTGGTATTAGTTATGTCTCCTCATTCATTTCTTAGTTTAATTATTTGTGATATTTCTGATTTTAATTGTCTTTTTTTCTTGGTGAGCCTGGTTAAAGCTTTGTCAATTTTGTTTATCTTTTCAAAGAACCTGCTCTCGGTTTCATTGATAATTTCTACTGTCTTTTTAGCCTCTATTTCATTTATTTCTGCTCTCATCTTTAATATTTCCTTCCTTGGGCTAACTTTAGGCTTCATTTGTTCTTCTTTATCTAATTCCTTGAGGTTCAAAGTTAGGCTGTGTATTTGAAGATTTTCTTATGTCTTGTAATAGGTATCACTAAAAACATTGCTCTTAGAACTGCTGTGTAGCATTCCAGAAGTTTGATGTGTGTATTTGGTGTGTACAGATATAGAAGTATAATTTTCTTTTTCTTGTGGTGTCCTTGTCAGGTTTTAGTAACAGGGTAATGCTAGCATCATTAGTTAAGAAGCATCCCTCACCTTCAACATTTTCAGAAAGTTTGAGAAAGACAGGTAGTAAATCTTCTTTGACTGGTAAAATTGACCAGAGAAGCCTGCTGGTCCTGAACTTTTGTTTGGTGGGAAGTGTTGGATTACTGATTCAATGTCCTTACTATTTATTGGTATGTTCAGTTTTCTATTTCTTCATAATTCAGTCCTGCCTTGTATGTTTCTAGGATGCATCCATTTCTTTTGCGTCATTCAATTTGCTGACATATAATTGTTTATAGCAGCCTCTTGTAATCCTTTGTATTCCATGGTGTCTGTTGTAACGTCTCCTCTTTTATTTCTGATTTTATGTATTTAAGCCCTGTCCTTTTCTTGACAAGGTTAGCTAAACTTTCGTCAATTTGTCTATCTTTTAAAAGAAAAAAAGCTTCTTAATTTCATTCCTCTCTTCTATTGTCTCTTGAGTCTTTGTTACATTTATTTCCATCCCGATCTTTGTTATTTCTTTCCTAATAGTAACTTGGGGCTTCATTTGGTCTTTTTCTATTTTCTTCGTGTGTGAAGTTAGTTTGTTTCTTGAGTTAGGCATTTTATCACCAAGAACCTACCTCTTATTTTATCACCAAGAACCTACCTCTTACAACTGCTTTTGCTGCGTTCCATAAATCTGTTATGTTGTATTCTCATTTTCTTGAGGTTGTTTTTCTTTAAATTTCTCTTTTGATTTCCTCATTGACCCATGGGCGGTTCACTACATGTTGTTTGATCTCACACATTTGTGAACTTTCCAGTTTTGTTTCATAATTGATCTCTACTTTTACACCTGTTGTTGAATACACTTGAATCTTCCTTTATTTATTAAGGCTTGTTTTGTGGCCTAAAAAATAATTTCTTCTCCAGAATGTTCCATATGCTCTTCAGAAAAATGTGTGATTCTGCTGATTTTTTTTTTTGATGGAATGTTCTGTATATATCTGATAAATCTATGTGATCTCACATGTTCTTTAAGGCCTACGTTTTCTTACTGATTTTCTGCCTGGATGATCTGTATTGTTGATATAAGTGGAGTATTAGAATCCCCTACTATTATTGTATTGATGTCTATTTCTCCCATTAGGACTGTTAATATTTGCTTATATATTTAGATGGTTCTGTGTTGGGTGCATAAATGTTTACATATGTTGTATCCTCTTACTGTACTGACCCCTTTATCATTATGTAATCCCTTTCTTTGTCTCTTATTACAGTCTTTGTTCATAAACTCTATTTTATCTGATATATATATACCTGCCACAGCTTTCTTCTGGTTTCCATTCCTATGGAATATCTTTGTCCCCCCTTTCACTCTTAGTCTGTGCCTGTCCTGAAACCTGAAGTGAGTCTCTTGTAGGCAGTGTATAAATATGTTATTTATTTTAGCCATTCAGTCACTCTACTACTTCTGAATGGAGAATTTAGTCCATTTGTATTTATTGCCATTTCATTTTTTTAAAAATTGTTTTCTCGTTCCAGCATTCCTTTCTTGTTTCTTGCTCTCTTCCTTTGCAGTTTGCAAATGGTATGCTTAGATTCCTTTGTCATTATTTTTTGTGTTATCTACCACAGATTGTTGCTTTGTAGTTACCATGAGGCTTACATGTAACAGCTTATAACAGTGTATTTTAAGTTGATAACAACTTAAGTTTGAATACATTCTAAAGCTCTAAGTTTTTATTTTCCCACACACAATATTTATGTTTTTGATGTCATGTTTTACATCTTTTGTCTTGTGTATTTCCTAATACCAATTATTATTTTTACAGTAATTTTTACTACTTTCATCTTTTAACCTTCATACTAGCTTTACAAAGATTAATCCACTGCCTTTCATATATATTTACCTTTACCAGTGATTTATATTTTGATATATGTTCCTGTTATTTAGTGCCCTTTCTTTTCAGCTTAAAGAAGTCCCTTTAACTTTTCTTATAAGACTGGTTTAGTGGTGATCACCTCCTGTAGGGTTGCTTATATGGAAAATTCTCTCCTTCTGAATGGTAACTTTACTAGGTATTCTTTTTTTTCTTTCAGCACTTTGATTATATTGTGCAGCTTCTTTCTGGGCAGCAAAGTTTGTGCTGAAACACCTGCTGATAGTCTTCTGAGTATTCCCTTATGTGTAACAAATTGCTTTTTCTCTTGCTGCCCTAAGTCTCTAACTTTTTTTATAATTATTTTAATTATACTGCATCTTGCTGTGGTTTCCTTCGAGTACAGCTTATTTGGAACTCGGAGCTGGATGTGTTTCCTCCCCCAGGTTAAGGAACTTTTCAGTCATTCTTTTTCAAATAAGAGTTCTGCCCATTTCTCTCTCTTTTCTCCTTCTGGGTCCCCTATAATATGCATGTTAGTCCACCTGATGTTGTCTCACACATTCCTAAAGCTGCCTTCACTTTAAAATTTTTTTTTTCTCCTTTTGCTGCTCTGCTGGGGTGAATTCCACTGCCCTTGCTTTGAGTTCACTGATCCTTTCTTCTGCTTCATCTAAGGGTTCTATTGAACCCCACTAGTGTATTTTTCAGTGTTTTTCAATTTTTTAGTTCTGTGACTTCGATTTGTTACTTTCTTATATTTTCTGTTTTTGTTGAACTCCTCACTGTGTTCATGCATTCTTCTCCTAGCTCAGTGGGCATCTTTATGAGTATTACTTTAATAGGTAAATTACCTATATCCATTTCATTATGTTTTTCTCCAATGTTTTATTTTATTGTTCCACGTACAGCATATTTCCCCTCTTCCTCATCTTGCTTGACTTTCTGTGTTTGCTTTTATACAGTCCATGAAATATCCACCTCTCCCAGTCTTGGGGGAGTGGCCTCATTTAGGAGATGAATCTTATCCTTCAACCTTGCAGCTCTTGCTTGTGTCTCAAACGTTGGTGATTGCTTGTCCAAGCAGCTCATTTTATTTTTAATATCTCCCAGTTGTTGAGTGTGTTCCAGGACTTGTCAGTGTCCCAAAGAGGTCAGGGGAGACTTCAGCACAACCTAGGTTCAGGCTGATTGGAAGCCTGACCCTGAAAGGCAGCAGCTTTTAAAAAATGCAAATATGTACAGTCCCATACAACTGTGAGCTAAGCTCTGCTGGCTACCAGACCAGGCCATCTGCAGGTGCCCCTTTGGTGACAGTTGTAAAATTCAGGCCTCCATAAGAATGGATAAGCACCTTCTTGGGGATTATGGTAAGCTGTAGTGAGGCAATGGGAGAGTACAAAGATGTCATCCTTCAGCCTGTTTTCCTAGAAAGCGAGTCCATAGGCCTCTGGATGTGTGCAAAACCCAAAGACTGACCCTCACACCAACGTTCCTGGACAAGCAAACAGGCTTCTTCCACAGAAGGAGGGGGTGTTTTCAGTGTGCTATCAGTGCAGTGCCCTGGTTGTGGTAGCCAGCTGTGTCTCTGACTCTTGTGGGACCCAGGTACACAAACCTTGCAGGGCAACAGGCCAGGCATTCATTGGAGGGGGTGAGAGGGGGATTTCATGGGTAGCAGCCACAAAAGCAAGGCACCAGACACGTGTTAAGAGCTCCGCTCCAAGAGAGTCTAGCACTCTGGAGCATAAGAGGGGGAGCTCAAAGATAACACCTGCTTTCCTAGGTCTCTGGAAGGCTTACAGTTAGCCCTTTGATGTGTGTTTAACTTAGAAGCCTGCCCCTCAGTCCACAGCCATGAAAATAAGCTCATCAGCCTCTTTCACAGAAAGCCCTAGCTCCCTGTTCCATTGCCTCCTGCTGTGCTCTGGGATGGTAGCTGTTTAAGAACTTTCCTCCATTGGATACGGTCTTCTGGTACCCACTGACCATCACTGGCCCCCAGAACCAAGCAATGTAGAGGTGTCCCCTGGCAGCAGACACAACAACTGGGGCACCAGATAAGGTGCGTTATGGAAGATAGCAGCAACCTGAAGCAAAGCAGAGGGAGAGTGCAAAGATCCTGTCCTCCAGCCTCTGTTCCCTGACAGCAACTCCACAGGCCTTTAGAAGTGTGCCACACTAGAAGCCTTCCCCTCAAGCTAAAGCTCCTGGACAAGCAAACAGTCCTCTTTCTCAGAAAGACTAAGGCTGGGTTTAAGTCTGTTGTCTGTGCAGTGCCCTCCGAGTGGTAGGTTGCCAAGAGCTGTCTTTCAATTGTTACAGTCCTGAGGGACCCAGACACCCAAGACTCTGGACTTCCACAGCCAGGCAATCAAGGGGCAGCCACAAAGACCTCATTACCACACATAAAAATTGGGGTACAGGATATGTGTAGAAGGCCCCCTCTTAGATATACAGGTGACCTAAAACACAGAGCATAAAAATGGCACCCAGAAAAAGGGGTGGGGGAGAAATAAACAGAAAAAAAAGAAATGAAAAGAAACAAGCAAACCAATAGGGCACCCACTAGCATTAGCAACGCAAAGGGACACCATGAAAGATGGTACCCAGTGGAAAGGAAAAATGTGGTACAAGTTAGATTTAGCAAGGCAGAGGGAAAGCAGGAGGATGGCACCCCCAGCCTCCATCACCAGAGAGTATCACAGCCAGCCCTCTGCCCCTCAGACCAACACTTTATAATTAGCAAATTCACTCATTTCATCCTTTTCAAAGTGATGCTTCTGCCCTGGGCCCTGGGGTGGATGAGCTCATGTGGGGGTCCTTTAAGGACTTTTAGTTCACCACAGCGCTGCAGGTCTTGTGGGTGTCAGCCCCACCAGTCTTCAGTCATATGTTTTGGGTGCTCATCGCTCAGGTGCAGGCCTTAAAAGTTGAGGTGCCCAACGTGGGGTTCAAACTCTTTGCTTCTCAGGGAGAAACTCTTGGTTTTGACTTCCCTACTGGTTGTGGGTCACCATGCTGGGTATGGCAAAACTGTGTCTCAGCCTTTCCTACCTACTTGAGTGTGTTCTCCTCTCATTTGCCTGATGTGAACGGGTCACTCCACCCATTCTTATGTTTTCTCCAGAGGAAACTGTTCCATATGTATCTGTAGATTCAACATGTTTGTGGGAGGACGTGAGTTCAGGATCTTTCCATGTTGCCATCCTGAAATGGGCAATCATACTGTGCTGCTTTTGTTAGATAATATGTCTCTTGCATTATGATATAAAGAATTCATTCACTATAACTTCAGAATTGCTTTTAAAAAGTTATTTTCATTTTATACAAGACTTTACTAAAATATTTTCCCTAAATATTAAAATGTTATAGGGAAATGGATACTTTAAAAGCCTATAGTTAGAAAAATTTACTGTAGCATTTTTGATGTTTTTGGTTCTAGAACATTTTTACACTATTAAAATGTCTATGTGGAGGTTCCTTAAAAAAACTAAAAATAGAACAACCATATGACCCAACAATCGCACTACTGGGCATATACCCTGAGAAAACCATAGTTCAAAAACAAGAGTCATGTACCACAATGTTCATTGCAGCTCTGTTTACAATAGTGTCCATTGACAGGTGAATGGATAAAGAAGATGTGGCACATATATACAATGGAATATTACTCAGCCATAAAAAGGAACAAAATTGAGTTATTTATAGTGAGGTGGATAGACCTAGAGTCTGTCATACAGAGTGAAGTCAGAAAGAGAAAAACAAATACCATATGGTAACACATATATATGGAATTAAACAAAAAAAAAAAGGTTGTGAAGAACCTAGGGGCAGGACAGGAATAAAGACGCAGTTGTAGAGAATGGACTTAAGGACATGGGGTGGGGGAAGGGTAAGCTGGGACGAAGTGAGAGAGCAGCATGGACATATATACACTACCAAACGTAAAATAGATAGCTAGTGGGAAGCAGCTGTGTAGCACAGGGAGATCAGCTCAGTGCTTTGTGACCACCTAGAGGGGTGAGATAGGGAGGGTGGGAAGGAGACGCAAGAGGGAGGAGATTTGGGGATGTGTGTGTGTGTTTGTGTGTGTGTGTTTGTGTGTGTGTGTGTAGCTGATTCACTTTGTTGTACAGTGGAGGCTGACACACCATTATGGAGCAGTTAAGCTCCAATAGAGATGTTTAAAAAAAAAAAGTCTAAGGATCCTCAAGCACTTTTGTTTATGTGGATTTTATCTGATTATATTTAATGTATGAGTAATCAGAATGGAGAAGTTTAAAAATATTTATCATCTATTATGTGATAATAACGCCCATCATAGTTTAACATGAAAAATTTATTTTATAAAAAGTATTTTTTAATAATTGTGTAGAAGAGTGGTATGGTTTTACATTTTTTGTCAAGTAGTTTACTTAGTGAAAGAAAGCTGCTTGACCAGGTGTTGTGAGGTGTCAGTTTGATTAGGTATATGAAGAAAATCTGACTGCATATGGATGTGTCATTGAGAAATGGAGCCTTACTAGACAGCGTAAAAGGGTGTCTGGGATCCCCGTTGATCCTTGGATGACACCTGGAAAACCACTCGTTTACAAATCAGATTTAAATTTGGTAATTTGCTCTTGCTAAGAAGGTATTTGATTAGTCAGAAAGTACTGTGATTCCTGCACGCTAGATTATAAAGGAATGATGTGTCTTTCCTATGAAACAAGAGCTTTACATGGAAACATTTTGAAGTTCTGTTTCCATCTAAGAGAAACAAAGGTATGATAGAGTTTATGTTTATCATTCAGGCTTTAAATTAATTCTGAGTAGCTTGTCTTCCACTTTGTAGATAGTAATATATCAGAGGTTCTTTTTTTCCTTCAAGTGGGAACCTCTTTTTTTTTTTTACATCTTTATCAGAGTATAATTGTTTTACAATGGTGTGTTAGTTTCTGCTCTATAACAAAGTGAATCAGTTATACATATACATATGTTCCCATATCTCTTCCCTTTTGCGTCTCCCTCCCTCCCACACTCCCTATCCCACCCCTCTAGGTGGTCACAAAGCACCGACCTGATCTCCCTGTGCCATGCGGCTGCTCCCCACTAGCTATCTACCTTACATGTGGTAGTGTATATATGTCCATGCCTCTCTCTCGCTTTGTCACAGCTCACCCTGCCTTCTCCCGATATCGTCAAGTCCACTCTCTAGTAGGTCTGTGTCTTTATTCCTGTCTCACCCCTAGGTTCTCCATGACATTTTTTTCCTTAGATTCCATATATATGTGTTAGCATACAGTATTTGTCTTTCTCTTTCTGACTTACTTCACTCTGTATGACAGACTCTAGGTCCATCCACCTCATTACAAATAGCTCAATTTCGTTTCTTTTTATGGCTGAGTAATATTGCATTATATATATGTGCCACATCTTCTTTATCCATTCATCAAATGATGGACACTTAGGTTCTTTCCATTTCTGGGCTATTGTAAATAGAGCTAGAGTGAACATTTTGGTACATGACTCTTTTTGAATTTTGGTTTTCTCGGGGTATATGCCCAGTAGTGGGATTGCTGGGTCATGTGGTAGTTCTATTCGTACTTTTTAAAGGAACCTCCATACTGTTCTCCATAGTGGCTGAACCAATTCATATTCCCACCAGCAGTGCAAGAGTGTTCCCTTTTCTCCACACCCTCTCCAGCATTTATTGTTTCTAGATTTTTTGATGATGGCCATTCTGACTGGTGTGAGATGATATCTCATTGTAGTTTTGATTTGCATTTCTCTAATGATTAATGATGTTGAGCATTCTTTCATGTGTTTGTTGGCAGTCTGTATATCTTCTTTGGAGAAATGTCTATTTAGGTCTTCTGCCCATTTTTGGATTGGGTTGTTTGTTTTTTTGTTATTGAGCTGCATGAGCTGCTTGTAAATTTTGGAGATTAATCCTTTGTCGGTTGCTTCATTTGCAAATATTTTCTCCCATTCTGAGGGTTGTCTTTTGGTCTTGTTTATGGTTTCCTTTGCTGTGCAAAACTTTGAAGTTTCATTAGGTCCCATTTGTTTATTTTTGTTTTTATTTCCATTTCTCTAGGAGGTGGGTCAGAAAGGATCTTGCTGTGATTTATGTCATAGAGTGTTCTGCCTATGTTTTCCTCTAAGAGTTTGGTAGTTTCTGGCCTTACATTTACGTCTTTAATCCATTTTGAGCTTATTTTTGTGTATGGTGTGAGGGAGTGTTCTAATCTCATGCTTTTACATGTACCTGTGCAGTTTTCCCAGCACCACTTATTGAAGAGGCTGTCCTTTCTCCACTGAACATTCCTGCCTCCTTTATCAAAGATAAGGTGACCATATTTGCGTGGGTTTATCTCTGGGCTTTCTATCATGTTCCATTGATCTATCTTTCTGTTTTTGTGCCAGTACCATACTGTCTTGATTACTGTAGCTTTGTAGTATAGTCTGAAGTCAGGGAGCCTGATTCCTCCAGCTCCGTTTTTCGTTCTCAAGATTGCTTTGGGGTACGAGGGGAAGATGATGGAAGAGTAAGATGCGGAGATCACCTTCCTCCCGACAGATACGCCAGAAATACATCTACACGTGGAGCAACTCCTACAGAACACCTACTGAACACTCGCAGAAGACCTCAGACCTCCCAAAAGGCAAGAACTCCCCACGTACCTGGGTACGGCAAAAGAAAAAAGAAAAAACAGAGACAAAAGAATAGGGACGGGACCTGCACCAGTGGGAGAGAGCTGTGAAAGAGGAAAGGTTTCCACACACTAGGAAGCCCCTTTGCGGGCGAAGACTGGGGGTGGCAGAGCAGGGGAGCTTCGAAGCCGCGGAGGAGAGCGCAGCAACAGGGGTGTGGAGGGCAAAGCAGGGAGATTCCCACATAGAGGATCGGTGCTGAGTGGCACTCACCAGCCCGAGAGGCTTGTCTGCTCACCCGCTGGGGTGGGCGGGGCTGTGAGCTGAGGCTCAGGCTTCCGTTGGTTGGAGCGCAGGGAGAGGACTGTGGTTGGCAGCGTGAACACAGCCTGAAGGGGTTAGTGCACCACAGCTACCCGGGAGGGAGTCAAGGAAAAGGTCTGAAGCTGCCGAAGAGGCAAGAGACTTTTTCTTTCCTCTTTGTTTCCTGGTGTGGGAGGAGAGGATTAAGAGGATTAAGAGCGCTGCTTAAAGGAGACGGGCGTGAGCCGCGGCTAAAAGCACGGACTCCAGATGGGTAGAAGAAGCTAAGGCTGCTGCTGCCGCCACCAACATCCTGTGTGCAAGCACAGGTCACTACCCACACCTCCCTTCTGGGGAGCCTGTGCAGCCCGCCACTGTGAGGTTCCCGGGATCCAGGGAGAATTTCCCCGGGAGAACGCACGGCAAGCCTCAGGCTGCTGCAACGTCACGCTGGCCTCTGCCGCTGCAGGCTCGCCCCACACTCTGTGCCCCTCCCTCCCCCCAGCCTGAGTGAGCCAGAGCCCCCAAAGCAGCAGCTCCTTTAACCCCGTCCTGTCTGAGGGAAAAACAGACGCCCTCCGGTGACCTACACGCAGAGGCAGGGCCAAATCCAAATCTGAGCCCCTGGGAGCTGTGAGAACAAAGAAGAGAAAGGGAAATCTCTCCCAGCAACCTCAGAAGTAGTGGATTAAAGCTCCACAATCAACTTGATGTACCCTGCATCTGTGGAATACATGAATACACAACGAATCATTCCAAATTGAGGAGTTGGACTTTGAGATGAAGATTTATGATTTTTTCCCTTTTCCTCTTCTTGTGAGTGTGTATGTGTATGCTTCTTTGTGAGATTTTGTCTGTATAGCTTTGCGTCCACCATTTGTCCTAGGGTTCTATCCGTTCATTTTTTTAAAATAATTTTTTCTTAATAATTATTTTTTATTTTAATAACTTTATTTTACTTTATCTTTCTTGCATTCTTTCTTTCCTTCCTTCCCACCTTTAGACAACGAATCATCCCATATTGAGGAGGTGGACTTTGAGAGAAAGATTTATGATGTTTTCCCCTTTTTCTCTTTTTGTGAGTGTGTACGTGTATGCATCTCTATCAGATTTTGTCTGTATAGCTTTGCTTCCACCACTTGTCCTAGGGTTCTGTCCATTTGGTTTTTTGTTTTTGTTTTGTTGTTTATGTTTTGTTTTTAAACAATTTTTTTCTTGATAATTATTTTTTTAATTTAGTAACTCTATTATATTTTACTTTAGTTTATTTTTCTTTATCTTCTTTCTTTCTTTTTTCCTTCCTTCCCTCCTTCCTTCCTTCCTTCTTTCCTCCCTCCCTCCCTCCCTCCTTTCTTTCCTTCTTTCCTTCTTTCTTCCTCCTTCCTTCCTTCCTTCTTTCCTTTCTTTCTTCCTTCCTTCCTTTGTTTGTTTCTTTCTTTCTTTCTTCCTACTTCTACTAATTCTTTCTCTCTACTTTTTTCCCATTTATTCTGAGCCGTGTGGATGAAAGGCTCTTGGTGCTGCAGCCAGGAGTCAGTGCTGTGCCTCTGAGGTGGGAGAGCCAACTTCAGGGCCCTGGTCAACAAGAGACCTCCCAGCTCCACATAATATCACATGACGAAAACCTCCCAGAGATCTCCATCTCAACGCCAGCACCCAGCTTCACTCAACAACCAGCAAGCTACAGTGCTGGACACCCTATGCCAAAAAACTAGATAAAAAGGAACACAAAGCCACCCATTAACAGAGAGGCTGCCTAAAATCATAATAAGTCCACAGACACCCCAAAACAAACCACGAGACGTGGACCTGCACACCAGAAAGACAAGATCCAGCCTCATCCACCAGAACACAGGCACTAGTCCCCTCCACCAGGAAGCCTACACAACCCACTGAACCAACCTTAGCCACTGGGGACAGACACCAAAAACAATGGGAACTATGAACCTGCAGCCTGCAAAAGGGAGACCCCAAACACAGATAAGCAAAATGGAAAGACAGAAAGACACAGCAGAAGAAGGAGCAAGATAAAAACCCACCAAACCTAACAAATGAAGAGGAAATAGGCAGTCTACCTGAAAAAGAATTCAGAATAATGATAGTAAAGATGATCCAAAATCTTGGAAATAGAATAGACAAAATGCAAGAAACATTTAAAAGGACCTAGAAGAACTAAAGATGAAACAAACAACAATGAACAACACAATAAATGAAATTAAAAATACTCTAGATAGGATCATTAGCAGAATAACTGAGGCAGAAGAAAGGATAAATGACCTGGAAGATAAAATAGTGGAAATAACTACTGCAGAGCAGAATAAAGAAAAAAGAATGAATAAAACTGAGGACAGTCTCAGAGACCTCTGGGAAAACATTAAACACACCAACATACGAATTATAGGTGTTCCAGAAGAGAAAGAGAGAAAGAAAGGGACTGAGAAAATATTTGAAGAGATGATACTTGAAAACTTCCCTAATATGGGAAAGGAAATAGTTAATCAAGTCCAGGAAGCACAAGGAGTCCCATACAGGATAAATCCAAGTAGAAATATGCCAAGACAAATATCAGTCAAACTGTCAAAAATTAAATACAAAGAAAACATATTAAAAGCAGCAAGGGAAAAACAACAAATAACACATAAGGGAATCCCCATAAGGTTAACAGCTGATCTTTCCGCAGAAACTCTGCAAGTCAGAAGGGAGTGGCAAGACATATTTAAAGTGATGAAGGAGAAAATCCTACACCCAAGATTACTCTACCCAGGAAGGATCTCATTCAGATTTAATGGAGAAATTAAAACCTTTACAGACAAGCAAATGCTGAGAGAGTTCAGCACCACCAAACCAGCTTTACAACAAATGCTAAAGGAACTTCTTTAGGCAAGTAACACAAGAGAAGGAAAAGACCTACAATAACTAACCCAAAACAATTAAGAAAATAAGAATAGGAACATACATATTGATAATTACCTTAAATGTAAATGGACTAAATTCTCCCACCAAAAGACAATATTGGCTGAATGGATACAAAAGCAAGACCCATATATATGCTGTCTACAAGAGACCCACTTCAGACCTAGAGACACATACAGACTGAAAGTAAGGGGATGCAAAAAGATATTCCATGCAAATGGAAATGAAAAGAAAGCTGAAGTAGCAATTCTCATATCAGACAAAATAGACTTTAAAATAAAGACTATTAGAAGAGACAAAGAAGGACACTACGTAATGATCAATGGATCAATCCAAGAAGAAGATATAACAATTGTAAATATTTATGCACCCAACATAGGAGCACCTCAATACATAAAGCAAATACTGACAGCCATAAAAGGAGAAATCGACTGTAACACATTCATAGTAGGGGACTTTTTTTTTTTTTTTTTGCAGTACGTGGGCCTCTCACTGCTGTGGCCTCTCCCGCTGCGGAGCACAGGCTCCAGACGCGCAGGCTCAGCGGCCATGGCTCACGGGCCCAGCTGCTCCGCGGCATGTGGGATCCTCCCGGACCAGGGCACGAACCCGTGTCCCCTGCATCGGCAGGTGGACTGTCAACCATCTGCGCCACCAGGGAAGCCCCATAGTAGGGGACTTTAACAACCCACTTTCACCAATGGACAGATCATCCAAAATGAAAATAAAAAAGGAAACACAACCTTTACATGATACATTAAACAAGATGGACTTAATTGATATGTATAGGACATTCCATCCAAAAACAATAGAATACACATTTTTCTCAAGTGCTCATGGAACATTCTCCAGGATAGATCATATCTTGGGTCACAATTCAAGCATTGGTACATTTAAGAAAACTGAAATTCTATCAGGTAACTATTCCAACCAGAACGCTATGAGACTAGATATCAATTACAAGAAAAGATCTGAAAAAAATACAAACACATGTAGGCTAAGCAATACACCACTTAATAACGAAGTGATCACTGAAGAAATCAAAGATGAAATCAAAAAATACCTAGAAAAAAATGACAATGGAGATACGACGACCCAAAACCAATGGGATGCAGGAAAAGCAGTTCTAAGAGGGAAGTTTATACCAATACAATCCCACATTAAGAAACAGGAAACATCTCGAATAAAAAACCTAACCTTGCACGTAAAGCATTAGAGAAAGGAGAACAAAAGTACCCCAAAATTAGCAGAAAGTAAGAAATCATAAAAATCAGATCAGAAATAGATGAAAAAGAAATGAAGGAAACGATAGCAAAGATCAATAAAACTAAAAGCTGGTTCTTTGAGAAGATAAACCAAATTGACAAACCATTAGCCAGACACATCAAAAAAAAAAGGGAGAAGACTCAAATCAATAGAATTAGAAATGAAAAAGGAGAAATAACAACTGACACTGCAGAAATACAAAAGATCATGAGAGATGACTACATGCAACTCTATGCCAATGAAATGGACAACCTGGAAGTAATGGACCAATTTTCAGATATGCACAGCCTGCCAAGACTGAATGAGGAAGAAATAGAAAATATGAACAGACAAATCACAAGCACAAAAATTGTAGCTGTGATTAAAAATCTTCCAGCAAACAAAAGCCGAGGACCAGATGACACCACAGCCGAATTCTATCAAACATTTAGAGAAGAGCTAACACCTCTCCCCTCAAACTCTTCCAAAATATAGCAGAGGTAGCAACTCTCCCAAATTCATTCTAGGAGGCCACCATCACCTTCATACAAAAACCAGACAAGCATGTCACAAAGAAAGAAAACTACAGGTCAATATCACTGATGAACATAGATGCAAAAATCCTCAAAAAAATACTAGCAAACAGAATCCAACAGCACATTAAAAGGATCATACACCATGATCAAGTGGTGTTTATTCCAGGAATGCAAGGAATCTTCAATACTCGCAAATCAATCAATGTGATATACCATATTAACAAATTGATGGAGAAAAAAACATATGATGAACTCAATAGATGCAGAGAAAGCTTTCAACAACATTCAACACCCATTTATGATAAAAACCCTGCCGAAAGTAGGCATAGAGGGAACTTTCCTCAACATGATAAAGGCCATATATGACAAACCCACAGCCAACATCTTCCTGAATGGTGAAAAACTGAAAGCATTTCCACTAAGATCAGTAACAACACAAGGTTTCCCACTCTCACCACTCTTATTCAACATAGTTTAGGAAGTTTTAGCCACAGCAATCAGAGAAGAAAAGGAAATAAAAGGAATCCAAATCAGAAAAGAAGTAACGCTATCAGTGTTTGCAGATGATATGATACTATATATAGAGAATCCTAAAAATGCTACCAGAAAACTACTAGAGCTAATCAATGAATTTGGTAAAGTAGCAGGATACAAAATTAATGCACGGAAATCTCTGGCATTCGTATACAATAATGATGAAAAATCTGAAGATGAAATCAAGAAAACACTCCCATTTACCATTGCAACAAAAAGAATAAAATATCTAGGAATAAACCTACTTAAGGAGACTAAAGACCTGTATGCAGAAAATTATAAGACACTGATGAAAGAACTTAAAGATGATACAAATAGATGGAGAGATATACCATGTTCTTGGATTGGAAGAATCAACATTGTGAAAATGAATATACTACCCAAAGCAAACTACAGATTCAATGCAATCCCTATCAAACTACCACTGGCATTTTTCACAGAACTAGAAGAAAACATTCCACAATTTGTATGGAAACACAAAAGACCCCGAATACTCAAAGCAACCTTGAGAACAAAAAACGGAGCTGGAGAACTCAGGCTCCCTGATTTCAGACTATACTACAAAGCTATAGTAATCAAGACAGTATGGTACTGGCATAAAAACAGAAAGATAGATCAATGGAACAGGATAGAAATCCCAGACATAAATCCATACACATATGGTTACCTTGTCTTTGATAAAGTAGGCAGGAGTGTTCAGTGGAAAAAGGAAAGTCACTTCAATAAGTGGTGCTGGGAAAACTGGACAGGTACATGTAAAACTATAAGATTAGATCACTCCCTAACACCATACACAAAAATAAGCTCAAAATGGATTAAAGACCTAAAGGTAAGGCTAGAAACTATCAAACTCCTAGAGGACAACATAGGCAGAACGCTCTGTGACATCAATCACAGCAAGACCCTTCTTGCCCCACCTCGTAGAGAAATGGAAATTAAAAAAAAATAAACAAATGGGACCTAATGAAACTTCAAAGCTTTTGCACAGTTAAGGAAACCATAAACAAGACCAAAAGACAACCCTAAGAATGGAGAAAATATTTGCAAATGAAGGAAATGAGAAAGGATTAATCTCCAAAATTTACAAGCAGCCCTGCAGCTCAATAACAAAAAAACAAACAACCCAATCCAAAAATGGGCGGAAGACCTAAATAGACATTTCTCCAAAGAAGATATACAGACTGTCAACAGACACATGAAAGAATGCTCACCTTCATTAATCATTAGAGAAATGCAAATCAATACTACCATGAGATATCATCTCACACCAGTCAGAATGGCCATCATCAAAACATTTAGAAACAATAAATGTTGGACAGGTTTTGGAGAAAAGAGAACACTCTTGTAGTGCTGGGGGGAATGTGAAGTGGTACAGCCTCTATGGAGAACAGTATGGAGGTTCCTTAAAAAACTACAAATAGAACTACCATATGACGCAGCAATCCCACTACTGGGCATATACCCTGAGAAAACCGTAATTCAAAAAGAGTCATGTACCAAAATGTTCATTGCAGCTCTATTTACAATAGCCCGGAGATGGAAAGAACCTAAGTGTCCATCATTTGATGACTGGATAAAGAAGATGTGGCACATATATACAATGGAATATTACTCAGCCATAAAAAGAAACGAAATTGAGCTATTGGTAATGAGGTGGATAGACCTAGAGTCTGTCATACAGAGTGAAGTAAGTCAGAAAGAGAAAGACATATACTGTATGCTAACACATATATATGGAATTTAAGAAAACAAAAATGTCATGAAGAACCTAGGGGTGAGACAGGAATAAAGACACAGACATACTAGAGAATGGACTTGAGGATATGGGGAAGGGGAAGTGTGAGCTGTGACAAAGCAAGAGAGAGGCATGGACATATATACACTACCAAACATAAGATAGATAGCTAGTGGGAAGCAGCCGCACAGCACAGGGAGATCAGCTCGGTGCTTTGTGACCGCCTGGAGGGTGGGATAGGGAGGGTGGGAGGGATGGAGATGCAAGAGGGAAGAGATACGGTAATATATATATGTATATGTATAACTGATTCACTTTGTTATAAAGCAGAAACTAACACACCATTGTAAAACAGTTATACCCCGATAAAGATGTAAAAAAAAAAAAAAAGATTGCTTCGGATATTCGGGGTCTCTTGTGTTTCCATACAAATTGTGAAATTTTTTGTTCTAGTTTTGTGAAAAATGCCAGTGGTAGTTTGATAGGGATTGCATTGAATCTCTAGATTGCTTTGGGTAGTAGAGTCATTTTCACAATGTTGATTTTTCCAATCCAAGAACATGGTATATCTCTCCATCTATTTGTATCATCTTTAATTTCTTTCATCAGTGTCTTATAATTTTCTGCATACAGGTCTTTTGTCTCCTTAGGTGGGTTTATTCCTATTTTATTCTTTTGTTATAGTGGTAAATGGGAGTGTTTTCTTAATTTCACTTTCAGATTTTTCATCACTAGTGTATAAGAATGCCAGAGATTTCTGTGCATTAATTTTGTATCCTGCTACTGTACCAAATTCATTGATTAGCTCTAGTAGTTTTCTGGTAGCATTTTTAGATTTCTCCATGTATAATATCATGTCCTCTGCAAACAGTGACAGCTTAATTTCTTCTTTTCCGATTTGGAATCCTTTTATTTCCTTTTCTTCTGTGATTGCTGTGGCTAAAACTTCCAAAACTATATTGAATAAGAGTGGTGAGAGTGGGCAACCTTGTCTTGTTCCTGACCTTAGTGGAAATGCTTTCAGTTTTTCACCATTTAGGACGATGTTGGCTGGGGGTTTGTCATATATGGCCTTTATTATGTTGAGGAAAGTTCCCTCTATGCCTACTTTCGGCAGGGTTTTTATCATAAATGGGTGTTGAATTTTGTTGAAAGCTTTCTCTGCATCCAATGAGATGATCATATGGTTATTCTACTTCAATTTGTTAATATGGTGTATCACGTTGATTGATTTGCGTATATTGAAGAATCCTTGCATTCTTGGAATAAACGCCACTTGATTATGGTGTATGATCCTTCTTTTGTTGTTGTTGTACGCAGGCTTCTCAGTTTTGTGGCCTGTCCCGTGCGGAGCACAGGCTTAGCGGCCATGGCTCACGGGCCCAGCCGCTCTGCGGCACGTGGCACGAACTCCTGTCCCCTGCATCAGCAGGCGGACTCTCAACCGCTGCGCCACCCAGGCAAGCCTGTATGATACTTTTAATGTGCTGTTGGATTCTGTTTGCTAGTATTTTTTGAGGATTTTTGCATCTATGTTCATCAGTGATATTGGCCTGTAGTTTTCTTTCTTTGCGACATCCTTGTCTGGTTTTGGTATCAAGAAGAGGGTGGCCTCATAGAATGAGTTTGGAAGTGTTCCTCCCTCTGCTATATTTTGGAAGAGTTTGAGAAGGATAGCTGTTAGCTCTTCTCTAAATGCTTGATAGAAGTCGCCTGTGAAGCCATCTGGTCCTGGGCTTTTGTTTGTTGGAAGATTCTTAATCACAGTTTCAATTTCAGTGCTTGTGATTGGTCTGTTCATATTTTCTATTTCTTCCTGATTCAGTCTTGGCAGGTTGTGCATTTCTAAGAATTTGTCCATTTCTTCCAGGTTGTCCATTTTATTGGCATGGAGTTGCATGTAGTAATCTCTCATGATCTTTTGTAGTTCTGCAATGTCAGTTGTTACTTCTCCTTTTTCATTTCTAATTCTATTGATTTGAGTCTTCTCCCTTTTTTCTTTATGAGTCTGGCTAATGGTTTGTCAATTTGGTTTATCTTCTCAAAGAACCAGCTTTTAGTTTTATTGATCTTTGCTGTCATTTCCTTCATTTCTTTTTCATTTATTTCTGATCTTATTTTTATAATTTCTTTCCTTCTGCTAACTTTGGGGTTTTTTTGTTCTTCTTTCTCTAATTGCTTTAGGTGCAAGGTTAGGTTGTTTATTTGAGATGTTTCTTGCTTCTTAAGGTGGGCTTGTATTGCTATAAACTTCCCTCTTAAAACTGCTTTCGCTGCATCCCACAGGTTGTGGTTCATCATGTCTCCATTGTCGTTTGTTTCTAGGTGTTTTTGGATTTCCTCTTTGATTTCTTCAGTGATCACTTCATTATTAAGTAGTGTATTGTTTAGCCTCCATGTGTTTGTATTATTTTACAGATCTTTTCCTGTAATTGATATCTAGTCTCATAGCGTTTTGGTCAGAAAAGATACTTGATATAATTTCAATTTTCTTAAATTTACCAATGCTTGATTTGTGACCCAAGATATGATCTATCCTGGAGAATGTTCCATGAGCACTTGAGAAAAATGTGTATTCTGTTGTTTTTGGATGGAATGTCCTATACATATCAATTAAGTCCATCTTGTTTAATGTATCATTTAAAGCTTGTGTTTCCCTTTTTATTTTCATTTTGGATGATCTGTCCATTGGTGAAAGTGGGTTGTTAAAGTCCCCTACTATGAGTGTGTTACTGTCGATTTTCCCTTTTATAGCTGTTAGTATTTGACTTATGTTTTGAGGTGCTTCTATGTTGGGTGCATAAATATTTACAATGGTTATATCTTCTTCTTGGATCGATCCCTTGTTCATTATGTAGTGTCCTTCTTTGTCTCTTCTAACAGTCTTTACTTTAAAGTCTATTTTGTCTGATATAAGAATTGCTACTCCAGCTTTCTTTTGGTTTGCATTTGCATGGAATATATTTTTGCATCCCCTTACTTTCAGTCTGTACGTGTCTCTAGGTCTGAAGTGGGTCTCTTGTAGACAGCATACATATGGGTCTGGTTTTTGTATCCATTCAGCCAGTCTGTGTCTTTTGGTGGGAGCATTTAGTCCCTTTACATTTAAGGTAATTATCGATATGTATGTTCCTATTCCCATTTTCTTAATTGTTTTGGGTTCATTATTGTAGGTCTTTTCCTTCTCTTGTGTTACTTGCCTAGAGACGTTCCTTTAGCATTTGTTGTAAAGCTGGTTTGGTGGTGCTGAAGTCTCTCAGCTTTTGCTTGTCTGTGAAGGTTTTAATTTCTCCATCAAATCTGAATGAGATCCTTGCTGGGTAGAGTAATCTTGGTTGCAGGTTTATCTCCTCCATCACTTTAAATATGTCCTGCCAGTTCCTTCTGGCTTGCAGAGTTTCTGCTGTAAGATCAGCTGTTAACCTTATGGGGATTCCCTTGTGTGTTATTTGTTGTTTTCCCTTGCTGCTTTTAATATGTTTTCTTTGTGTTTAATTTTTGACAGTTTGATTAGTATTTGTCTTGGCGTATTTCTCCTTGGATTTATCCTGTATGGGACTCTCTGTCCTTCCTCAAGTTGATTAACTATTTCCTTTCCCATATTGGCGAAGTTTTCAAGTATAAAATCTTCAAATATTTTGTCAGTCCCTTTCTTTTTCTCTTCTTCTGGAGCCCCTATAATTCGAATATTGGTGTGTTTAATGTTGTCCCAGAGGTCTCTGAGACTGTCCTGAGTTCTTGTCATTCTTTTTTCTTTATTCTGCTCTGCAGTATTTATTTCCACTAGTTTATCTTCCAGGTCGGTTATCCGTTCTTCTGCCTCAGTTATTCTGCTATTGATCCCATCTAGAGTATTTTTAATTTCATTTATTGTGTTGTTCATCGTTGCTTGTTTCTTAAGTTCTTCTAGGTCCTTTTAAATGTTTCTTGCATTTTCTCTATTCTATTTCCAAGATTTTGTATCATCTTTATTATCATTATTCTGAATTCTTTTTTCAGGTAGACCTCCTATTTCCTCTTCATTTGTTAGGTCTGGTGGGTTTTTACCTTGCTCCTTCATCTACTGTGTGTTTTTCTGTCTTCTCATTTTGCTTATCTTACTGTGTTTGGGGTCTCCTTTTTGCAGGCTGCAGGTGTGCCTGTGGACTTACTATGATTTTAGGCATCCTCTCTGCTAATGGGTGGGGTTGTGTTCCTGTCTTTCTAGTTGTTTGTCATAGGGTGTCCAGCACTGTAGTTTTCTAGTCGTTGAGTTGAGCTGGGTCTTGGCATTAAGATGGAGATCTCTGGGAATTGTTTGCCGTTTGATATTATATGAAGCTGGGAGGTCTTTTGTGGACCAGTGTCCTGAAGTTGGCTCTCCCACCTCCAAGCCACAGCACTGACACCTGTCTGGAGCACCAAGAGCCTTTCATCATGGCTCGTAATAAAAGGGAGAAAAAGTAGAAAGAAAGAAAGAGAAGGAAAGTAAGAAAGACAGAAAGGACGGAAGAAAGAGAAGATAAAGTAAAATAAAGTAAGATGAAATAAAATAAAGTTATAAAAGTAAATAATTATTAAGAAAAAAATTTTGTTTAAAAAAGAAAAACAAAGCAAAACAAAATAAAAACCGACAGATAGAACCCTAGGACAGATGGTGGAAACAAAGCTATGCAGAGAAAATCTCATACAGAAGCATACACATACACAGTCACAACAAGAGGAAAAGGGGAAAAAAATCATAAATCTTGCTCTGAAATTCCACCTTTTCAATTTGGGCTGATTCATTGTCTATTCAGGTATTCCACAGATGCAGGATATCAAGGTGATTGTGGAGCTTTAATCCGCTGCTTCTGAGGCTGCTGGGAGAGATTTCCCTTTCTCTTATTTGTTCTCACAGCTCCTGGGGCTCAGCTTTGGATTTGGCCCCGCCTCAGCGTGTAGGTCGCCTGAGGGCATCTGTTCTTTGCTCAGAGAGGACGGGGTTAGTGGAGCAGGTGCTTCGGAGAATTTGGCTCACTCAGGGGGGTGGTGAGGGAGGGGTACGGAGTGCGGGGCGAGCCTGCGGCGGCAGAGGCCGGCGGGACGTTGCACCAGCCTGAGGCTCGCCATGCGTTCTCCTGGGTGAGTTGTCCCTGGATCCCGGGACACTGGCAGTGGCGGGCTGCACAGGCTCCGCGGAAGAGGGGTGTGGATAGTGACCTGTGCTCGCACACAGGCTTGTTGGTGGCGGCAGCAGCAGCCTTAGCGTCTCATGCCTGTCTCTGGGGTCCGCGCTTTTAGCCATGGCTCGCACCCGTCTCTGGACCTCCTTTAAGCAGTGCTCTTATTCCCCTCTCCTTGCACACCAGGAAACAAAGAGGGAAGAAAAAGTCTCTGGCCTCTTCGGCAGGTCCAGACTTTCCGGACTCCCTCCCGGCTAGCCGTGGTGCACTAATCCCCTGCAGGCTGTGTTCACGCCGCCAACCACAGTCCTCTCCCTGTGCTCCCTGTGCCTCAGCTTGCAGCCCCGCCCACCCCGGCGGGTGAGCTGACCAGCCTCTCGGGCTGGTGAGTGCCGTTCGGCACCAATCCTCTGTGCGGGAATCTCCCCACTTTGCCCTCCGCACCCCTGTTGCTGCGCTGTCCTCCACTTCTCCGAAGCTTTCACCCTCTGACCCCCGCAGTCTCTGCCCTCGAAGGGGCTTCCTAGTGTGTTGGAAACCTTTCCTCCTTCACAGCTCCCTCCCACTGGTGCAGGTCCCGTCCCTATCCTTTTGTCTGTGTTTATTCTTTTTTATGCCCTACCCAGGTACGTGGGGACTTTCTTGCCTTTTGGGAGGTCTGAGGTCTTCTGCCAGCGTTCAGTAGGTGTTCTGTAGGAGCTGTTCCACGTTTAGATGTATTTCTGGTGTACCTGTGGGGAGGAAGGTGATCTCCGCATCTTACTCTTCCGCCATCTTCCCCTCGTTCCCGGTATATCAGTTTTGCTTATCAGTAATAGTCAAAACTTTGTAACTCTGGCTGCTGCCAAAGTTCACCTCCTTCTGGTTTCCTCTCCTTGAGCATTTTGCCTTCCGTAACAGGTGGAAAACTTTGTTTAATGGGTTCTTTCCACTGCCACGTATCAAAATGCAATCATTTTGATTTGTAAATCAGTCTTTCATTATAAAGGCAAGATTAATCAGTCCCCACAGTTCAACAATTATTTATTATATGTGTAGGGCTCTAGTCTCGGCAGTTAGCTTACTACAGTAGGAGAAAAATATTCTAGAAAATTATGAAGTAGAAGAAGGCAGAAGGAAGAAGAAATATATACCTCCAACCCATATCAACCCATGACTGTTGATATTTTGTTTTATTTGATTGTGATCTTTTATTCTCTAGATACTAGAATTGCATTTATTTTTTGCCTTGAAGACTGCCTAGGATGAGGGAATCAGATTTATTCCAAGGAAATCCAGTAGCTTTCTATGAGCCCTGCCTTTGAACCCATCTGCTGGATTCCCATCCATCTGTCTATTTACCTGCCTGTCCACCCACTCATCCTCCCATCCATCCATCTTATCTCTCTATCCATACATCTGTTCCATCACACATCCAACTTCTAGTGTGGATCACTTGCACTGTTCAGGATTCTAGAGGTACTTTGTGAAATAAAACAAAAACAGTTATCTTGGAACTTGTGACATAGATGTGCTTTTAGAACTGATAGTCATTAATCTGTTTTGGCAGAATATATAGTTTAATTTCTTGTTAGGAAAATATACTTGGCAACTTTGAAATCCACCAGTGGACTGTTTTTGTACCTACAGGATTATACTTCAGGAAAAAAGAAACTGTCTCCTGATGCCACTGGAAGAAGCCACCTGACTAATGTCCTATCTCCAGTCCCAGTTACAAAGGTAGGTAACTTGATTATCATGTTATAACATAGTGGCTGTGAACTTCATGATTCATTTAGCCTGGTTTTCTCTCCCAGAACTTAGAACCTGCAGTGGTTGTAAGCACAGGACAGGAAAGTGAAGACAGGGTATTTTTAAGATGAGCTGCTTATATATGACACGAGGAATATGAGGAGAACCAAAAGTGACTTCAGAATAATGAATCTTAAGTCGGATTTATCGAAGGATTTTGTCACTCACAGCATCAGGACTGTATATATCCATCTACATAGATGCACACATACGCGTTTAATTATTTCCTTTTAAGATATTCATTTTAGTTAGGCATGAATATCTTTAAAATCCGATTTGGATGCTCAGTAAGAGCTCCAGTTTTCAAGCACTTACCGTATCGTGAAGTGTAGTGTTAAGGGCTTTCTGTGTATTATTTTCTCAGTTCTCCCCCTCACAGCGCCTTGAGGCAGGAACCGCTGTCGTCCCAGTGCAGGGTGAGAAGGTGGGAGGCTGGGAAAGGGCAAAGCCCTTGACCAAATCAAATGCATTCAGCTAGTCTTGAGTGTGAGCTGGAACTTGAACTCGAGCAAGAGCCCTTGAAGTTAACTACTGCTCTCGACCGACATTCAAAGAAACAAAGGAAATATTTACGAAGGGGCGGGGGTGGGGGGGTGTCTTAAAATGCTCAGAGGTGTTGAAGAGGCGCCAGGGTGAACGGGCCCGAGGCAGAGTGTTGCTCCTTGTGGAGCAGACCGGAGGCGCGGCTCCCGGTGGGGACGGGCAGGCTCCAGTCGCGGGCTCCAGGCTGCTCTTCTCATTTCAGCCTGTCTGCCAGCACCCTGACCATCTCCTCGGGGAGCAGCCGCGGCTCCCTGGCCTCCAGCTGGGGCTTCCTGAGCTCCGTCAGCTTCACTGACATCTATGGCTTCCCTCAGTACGAGAAGCCCGACGCCGAGGGTGGCCCGCTCCTGGACGCCTTCGAAGTGGCGGGAGTGGGCACCCTGGACAGGCTGCGCGCTCAGGCCTCCACCATGGGGGAAGAAGACCCGCCTGGCGCGGTGTCCCTGCCGCCTCACGGGTGCCCCAGGGACAGGGAAGGACCTCGCGAGCGAGGACCCCAAGCGGCTGCCGCTCCCACGGCTGCAAGTACGTACGGATGAGTCTGGTGGGTGACCCAGGGCCGGGGAGGAAATGTCTCGAGTTCAGGGAGGAAGCTGCGTGCATCCGCATAGAAGCCAGCTGGCTCTGCTGTGGCCTAGTGAGCCCTCAGCTTAGGACCCTCCAGGGCAAGAGGAGGCCCCCACACCCGCCTGCTCGCTAGCTCGCTCGTTCTGCGTGCTTTTGCCCTGGGTGCTTGAAATGTCATGGAAACTGGCAAAGTAGTCTTTCCCAGGCATTTGGCTTGTTTTCAGAATATACTTATTTGTCAAAAATGAGACAGTTCCTCCTCATTCGGAGGCTGCTAAAGAAGTACTCGGGCCTTAATGAAGTCTCCAGGGCGTGTGCCCACATGCAATGTTCTGTGTGCCCGCCTCAGACCAGCCTTGGGACTGCTGTCTGGCTGTGGCCCGGCAGAAATCTCTACTGACGTTGGCCTTGTGACTTCATCTCTTCATCATTTGTTCCCAGAATTTTCAAAGACTTAATTCTGTCAAACAGGAAATGACAGTATTTTGCATGATTTCAGAAGTTGTCCCAGTAAGCATTAGTAATTTCTACCAAATTACTTTCTCTGGTATTCTTCAAATCCTTGCCTACTCAACTCTAACTGCATATCCTTGGGCACACCCTTAGACCTGGTTGACTCTCGGCTTCATTGCTCTTCAACAAATACACCATTTTGTTACCCATGGGTTATATACATAGTACTAGTTTCTCTTAGTGAAGAGAAAGTTCTCTTAGCATTTACATATCTAATGACAGACCAGCTATGTTCTGAATCAGTCCCTTGGCTAATTGGCACCTCCATTGTTTTCCTATCTTTTTTGTTTGCAAATGCTGCTTATACATTATTTCAACATCCCAATATAAATTATTTCCATAGTTCGTATGCATATGTAAGCTGCATTTACTTTGTTCTTTTTTATACACATATACTCTTGTCCATTTGCACTCATTGTCTAACTTTACTCTTTTCTTTTCCCTTTGCAAACTTTCCTTAAAACTTTTCCATTTTCACTTATTGTCTAGCCTTTACTCTTCTTTTCCCTGTGCAGACTTTTCTTTTCGCTATGCAAACCGTCCGAAATATAGAAGTATCAATCCAGTTATACACAAAGTCAGCAAAAGATTTAAGGACCCCTTTCGGTCCACGGGAGAGACTGGGTGGGAAGGAGAAGAGCTGACTTGATTTCCTTATTTTTCATCCACCACTTGGTGGTGGATGTTATAGTTCTTCAAGCTTCTTAGACTGGGAGGTCTTTGCTATCGGTACGGTCAGATACTGCCACCTGGTAGTGCATTCACATATGAGTGGAATTGGGCCCTTACAAACTAGAGGTACTTGACTCAGTGAATGGATCCTGACAGGTGCTTGCGCAGGGCTGGGTGAGCAGCTACAGGCATGGACACAGGGTGACTCCTTGCCTCCCTTGATGCTTGTGGGAATGCCTGAGCCTAGAGTCATTGCAGCTTCATAAAGTTGGCGAGGATCTCAGTACTCGTTATAATAACCCCACCCCTCATTTATGATGCCCGAGGTCATGTAGTTCCCTCCACTCTCCAGTCTGACTAAGAACAGTACAGTCTAAGTTTGACTCAAGCAAGCTTTAGTGAGAAAAATTTTAGTAACATAAAATTCAGAATTTCCCATTGTGTTTTAAGTCAGTCTGAGGGGACAGAAGGTGGGGCAAGGGAGTGGGGAAATAAACTGTCATCTTTATCCGTTTTTACATGTTTACTACAGTTTTATATTCCCCACACTTTAAAAGTCAAATGTGTCACGATTCTAAAATCTGTTCCTGTTTTCATTTCGCACTGGTGTTTGCTAATATAAGTCCATAAATATTTTGACTTTGTTCATCTGTTTATTGATGTTTTTATTACATTCATACCCTGTTTAAAATTGTTGTCTTAAATTCTACAGTTTTTTCACTTTGTGCTTTTTTTTTTAATCTCTTTTCTCATGCGGCTCGACAGAAACGTTCACTGTAAGTGACCTTGGACTTCTCCTTCGCCTTGCTGGTCAGGCTGTGCCACATCTTTGTGCAGTGAATCAATGTATTTAGGATGGTTGGGGTGTGGTCAGGAAGGGCATAGCTCATAGCTGTGCTTTAATGTAGCTCAACAGTTGCTCTTATTATTGTTGTTGTCGTTTGAACGGTATTCATCCTGGCTATGAAAGTTGTGTAAGAACTTTTCTAAGAGCTTGACGTATTTTTTCCTTCTTGCGTTTTTTCCCCAGACTTTAACACTTTCATTATTTTAATATGCCAGCTGGCAGCTTTGCCCACGATGTGATTTTCCTTATACTTTCCTCCCTTTTGTCAAGCAGCGTTGCTGTCCTTAGGTTTCAGTGTCTGTTTGTCTGTGTTTAATGATGGAAAGGTCTGAGGTTTATAAAATGAACGTGTGGAAGCTTGTTTATTCCTTACTTCACTGGCATTGCTCCCCACTCTCCGTCTCGTTGCCTTGAAACCCAAGAGCAGATGGTTGCGGTGTGTACTGTGGGGTGTGCCGTGTGCTTTCTTTCTCACCCAGGGCAAGTGCTGACCGTACCTCCTTCTGTCAACTCCTGCATCCAGTTGCTCCTTGAAGGTGCTAAGCTCAGGATCACTGAGGATTGATTCCCCCATTTCCTTTCTCTCTTCATCCACTTTCATTGCAATGAGAGAGAAATTTTGGCAGTCACACCATTGGGTTGCCTGGAAGTTAACTGGATCATTGTGTGGTGTTACTTCCTTAAAGGCGTGTAGGGCCGAGTGTCAGGGCTGGGAATGGGAGTAGTGAGCCATTGTGTTTGCTGGGGTTCCATGGAGCAAACTGAGGGGTTCTATCTGCAGTTTAGAGCTGGAGGCTCTGGGTCCTTCCATGGGGCCGGGGTGACGAGCAGAGCTGGACTTGGGAGTCGTCATCTACGATCTGAGAGTCGGTGCCTCCGGCCACCCCAGGACGGAGCCAGCTTCTGCCCTTGGCCAAGGCGGGGCCAGTGGCCCCCACACTGGGCGCTGCAGGCCTTTGAAAGGTCAGCTTTTGTCTGCAGTTAACATCGTGAGGCCAAAGGCCACAGCCCTGTCTGTTTTGTACCCCGATGAATATATTTGGGTTTAATGGTTGCTGTGAATAATAATTTGGCTGAAAAGAGAGATGGTTGGGGACTTCCCTGGTGGCGCAGTGGTTAAGAATCCGCCTGCCAATGCAGGGAACACGGGTTCAAACCTGGTCCAGGAAGATCCCACATGCCACAGAGCAGCTAAGCCCGTGCACCACAACTACTGAGCCTGCCCTCTAGAGCCCGCGAGCCACAACTACTGAGCCCAGAGCTGCAACTACTGAAGCCCGCATGCTCTAGGGCCTGTGTACCACAACTACTGAGCCCATGCTCTGCAACAAGAGAAGCCTCCGCCCTGAAAAGCCCGTGCACTGGAATGAAGAGTAGCCCCTGCTCGCCACAACTAGAGAAGGCCCAGCGCAGCAACGAAGACCCAACGCAGGCAAAAGAAAAAAAAAAGAAAAGAGATGGTCATTGGTGTCAGGGGTGCACAGATGTCTAGATTTTCAGTTTCTAGAGCTTAGATGGCCGGAGAACATAGAAAGACAAGAGGGACCTGCATTATTAACAAGAGGCATTGTGATGCCAGAGTGAGGCTCAGTTTGGGGCTTCATGCTTTAAGCCTGTGTTCTAACTGTGTGTGCCTCTCTCAGAAGCATTGAGGTTCCTGTGTCCGTCGTCACATTTAGCAGCAGGAGACAGCATGCCTCTTTCTGTTGCTTTTGTTAAAAGAAACTTGTTGCTGTGAGGGAAGGAGTAGAAAGAGTTGATGAAATGATAAAAGGGAAAATGTCAGTAGTTGTCTTTGCTCTTGGTTACAATAGATATGAGACAAAAATAAGCTGCCCAGTCATGGTCCTTCCTAATCCCAGGAGACAGTTCTAGAAGCCAGTGTGGCCCCAGGGCTGCTGAGGAGGATGCTGCAGTTAGAGCGGCAGAGGGGTCACGGAGACGTTGGCAAAGGCCCAGTCTGGGTGCATCTGTGTCCTCTGACTCGAAAGTCACTCCATTTTTTGGGGGGTTATTTGATGATTTTTAAAAACTCTGTTTTCTGATTATAAAGCAGTGTAGCCTGTGTTCCTTGTATAAAGTATGGAGAATACCAAGCAGCGTCAAGGAGGAAACATCCCCCACCTGCTTCTCGGAGAGCGCTCTGCCGTCCACGTGCAGGCGAAATCTCTCTCCAGGCTTTCCCGTGTGACACACTCTCAAAGGGCCACGCCAAGGGCCTTCCCGCCACCTTCTGACCTGTGCGCTCATTAAGGAGGTGAAGGGAGATTGATGATCATTTAAAGAGCTTTTAAAGAAGTAGCCAGAAGCCTGTTTGTTCCATTTGTTTGTTCCAGTATAAGAAAAGACTGGAGC